>NC_090845.1:25145604-25745803 GCF_028021215.1 Eschrichtius robustus
TTTCTAAAAGAAATTATAATGTTTGATTTTTAAAATGAAGGCAATATGTTCTTTGATATTTCCTTCTTGATTAAAAATGAATTAGCTAATCATGCATACTTTAACACCTTAAACTTACATGAAAATTAAAATTAAGTGTGCAAGGTATGCAGGAGTAAAATGACTCGTTGTTCAAGAATGAGAAAGAGGAAATGTACAACAAAATCTGCATGGAAGGGGAAAGTTGTACAAAGTTTGCAGAAAAGGAATTTATTTGTCTTGGTCAAAGCTAGCTAAGATTTGATGGATTTATCTATAAGATTTTTTTAAAAAGGAGCTTTAGTATAAAATATTGTACTGATACAAAACTAGAATTTGGTTTTCTCTCTGTTAAAACGACAAGTTTTTCTAGGATCACTGGTCTTCTCTTAATAAGCGGTTGTAAAAGGTACTTTCTGTACTTTCTAAATAATCTGCCTAGAAGGTAAAGATTTTATGTTTTATCAGAATAACATCCTGCGCTTTGTGTTGACTTTATCATGCCCTTGATTATTTAAGAAAACAAAGTCTTCTCTTTTGAAAGAGTGAAGGTTTTATAAAATCATGTTACCTCCTATATTTACTTTTGAAAACTTTTATAGTCACTTTGGTTAAATGGGTAGCCAAATATGGCTTCTCAGTGACCCATGACCCTATTTAATCAAGTGTTCAAACTTGACAATCTTTGACATTTTGCATTCTAGAAAACAAATCCTAAATGATATCTTCTGGATCTCAAACTGTTTTTGAGAGTTCCCAGAGGACCCCTGGAAAATCACAAAAGATCTTTCACCTTGTAAAAAGAGTGGGGCTAGAAATAATTAGGTTTATTTGATATGTTAGCGTTACATAGGAAGTGTTATCAAATCAGAGGAGATGCTTAACATTTCCTAGTTTATATTTGTATGGGGAAGATGTTACTAACATAAATATTACAGAAATTGTATGAAGTTCTTAGAGATTTGTCAATGTCCTTGCTGTCCATGATATGTCCTGGTACTGCTCTGCCTGATATTAGACTACAAGAGTATAGTGTTACTGGTCATTTTGATCACAAAATAGGTTACTTTGATCACAAATTTAGTTATTTTTTCAAATGTTGTATAACACAGAAACAACCAAATTTCCTTGTCATTTGCATTTATTTTTATAATTAAGTCTCATCAGTTATTTTTACTCTTTCGGTATCCACAGATAGTTTTCTGCTTTACTCTGAGGCTTCCCAGAAATTCTGCCATCAGACTAGAATGCTAGTCTTCAACAAAAAAGATTGTCTATGATCTCTGTGGAGAGGACCATTCCAAGTACTCTGGAGCACAGACTTCTGATAGCCTTGCTTAAATATCTGAGGCCAAACCATTGTACTGAGTCAGGATTTGTAGAACTTTAGTAGAGAAGTTGATAAGTTCATGAAACTGCTGATTCTAGATGGAGCCGAACAAGAATTAATTGCATAGGACTGAATGAACTTATGCAGGATGATTGTCAGTTTTGTTTGGAACATTGATGTTATTCTATTTTCTGAAAAAAGGAACCCTTTTTTCTTTAGCTAGAATTTATAACGATTTAGTAGATTATAATTTTATAAACAGAGATGAAACATTTATTTTTTCTACTGGCCTGATCCTTCCAGAATTCAGAAACTCCTAATTGAATATTCTTTTTTTCATGGCAAAATAATTGTTTTCATGGTTTTAATAAGAATCTGTTCTCCTCATCAACAGAACATAATTGGAAACACTGGTTACATAACTAAGGCTTTGACTGGAATATCATATTTGAGAATCAGGCTCATAGAATCAAATTTGAACAAACACTCCTGAAGAGCTAAAGTTGACTTTTTGAAACCAATGCTTACAAAGCCCTTTTGGGAAAGCCTGCCTGGCACCTAGCTTATAGGATCCCCAGCCTTTCAGGTGAGTAAGGAAGTTTGCTTCCTCACAGGCCCAGGAATATTAAGATATTTGAGGGACTTTGAGAAGACAGGAATTTTACCCAAATTAATAGGTACTGCAAGTGAAATCTGGTGGTGAGTTCTTGGCTTGGCTTACTAGACTCAAGAGGATTTTAAAAGTCCAATATAAAATTCCTTATAAAAACTTCCAGCAAAGCGAGATTTAAAGGGCCTATTTAGTAACTTGCCATTCTTGCTGTACCTGTGTAAATAATCAGACAAAATCTAATGAGACAGACTTAGTGACCAAGAATAACCTTTCTTGACATTATCCTTGATGAAAAAGTGTATGACTGTAGAGAGAAATTTATATTTCATCTGTAAACTATAGCACACTATTGTGGGTTATCATATTCCGGTCCTGTTCATTGTCTTTGAGCTATTTTGCAACTGCATGCTTTTATTATCTACCTGCACATTGGACCTACCATCTTGCACATATTGTCAAACATATTATCTGGCTACAACTCTCCAAACGAACATTTCCAATTTTTCTCCCTCCCTCCAGACTTGGCATCACTGAGAACTGAAACCTGACTGGCCAGATCCCTATCGAAACTCTAGGTTGCCTTGAAGTTGGCCCTTTCTCCCAGGAGCTGAAGAAGCACTGAGAGTTAAAGCCCAATGACTTCATATACACAACAAAGGACATGTCCCTGCAACTGATCACACATGGGCTGGGTTTCTTCCTGTGAAAGTCACTGTCTGGGTCACTGAACAAATCTGGAAAAATGCTCAGATCATGCAAGTGGTTACATGAGAGATAAGCAAGACCAAGAGCACTGATATCATAGCTTCAAGAAACTCAAAAAGCAGTGCTATATGATCAGAACATTTCCACCCACCAACCTCTTGGATGGTTTAATATACTAATGTTTAATATAACATGTTATATTAATATTTCTCTTTTTCGTTTTAGGTATCCCTCTCTTAATATGCCTGACACTAAAACAAGTGACCTTTGTTAGCAGCCCTCAACAGATGGGTCAACTGATTTTTCAGAAACAATGCCAAGAGCAGTCCTCAGTACCCATGTTTACCTATGACAAGGCCAAACACAGACCCTCCAAATTCCCATTTTTTGTCTCGTAAATTAGCTAAATTGCTACTTCACTGATCAATAGAAACAAAGCATTGCCTCCTTTTCTCAACCCCCTGACTTTTGCCTCGCCCCCCATTCCCCCAGCCTGAGTTAGCATACAGCCCTCCTTAAAGACTCTTCCAGGAAAGCAGGTTGGTCTCAGGCCAAGTCTGGAGGGAGAGAGAACACTGTCTGATCAAGCCATGCTTTCATTCTGCTTTCCAAACCCAGTTCTTTCTAGCCTTGCTTACACCTCTCTATAAAAGAGAACTACCTGCCTAACTCTTGAGATCCTTGCAGATCTTATAGTCACAGCATTCTATTACAATAGCCCTTGTTCTCCTACTATAACAATCCCTTCCTTCCTGCCTGCAATAATGTTTTTGAATAAAGTCTTTCCTGAGTAAGGAAAAAATCCATTGACCATATATGTGTAGGTCTATGTCTGTACTCTATTCTGTCCCATTACACTATGTGTCTACCCTTTTACCAGTAAAACACAATATTGATTACTGTAGCTTTACATTAATTTTTGAAATCAGGTTGCAAGAGTCTCCCAATTTTGTTCTTCTTCATTAAAAAAAAATCAGTATGTCTAGGGTTTTTGTTTTTTCATATAAATTTTAGAATCATCTTGTTACATTCTATAAAAACACCTGTTGGAATTTTGAATAAGATTGCATTGAATCTTTAGATTAATTTGGGGAGAACTGACATCTTGACATATTGAGTCTTTCAATATCTGAACACAAACAGAGCTCTCATACATTTTTTGGTGAAAATGTTAAATGATACAGCAACTTTGGAAAATAATCTGGCAGTTTTTGTATTTTTAAATACATACATAGGGGAGACCTTCAAGATGGCAGAAGAGTAAGAAGTGGAGATCACCTTCCTCCACACAAATACATCAGAAATACACCTACATGTGGAACAACTCCTACAGAACACCTACTGAACACTGGCAGAGGTCGGATCCCAGGGAGAGGACTGGGATTGGCTGCGTGAACACAGCCTGAAGGGGGCTAGTGCACCACAGCTGGCCGGGAGGGAGTCCAGGAAAAAGTCTGGACCTGCCTAAGAGGCAAGAGACCATTGTTTTGGGGTGCGCGAGGAGAGGGGATTCAGAGCGCCGCCTAAACGAGGTCCAGAGACGGGAGAGAGCCGTGGCTATCAGTGCGGACCCCAGAGACGGGCATGGGACACTAAGGCTACTGCTGCCGCCACCAAGAAGCCTGTGTGTGAGCACAGGTCACTATCCACACTGCCCCTCCCAAAAGCCTGTGCAGCCCATCACAGCCAGGGTCCCGTGATCCAGGGACAACTTCCCCGGGAGAACACACGGTACGCCTCAGGCTGGTGCAACGTCACGCCGGTCTCCTCCGCCGCAGGCTCACCCCGCATCCATACCCCACCCTCCCCCCGGCCTGAGTGAGCCAGAGCCCCCTAATCAGCTGCTTCTTTAACCCTGTCCTGTCTGGGCGGGAACAGATGCCCTCAGGCGACCTACACGCAGAGGCGGGTCCAAATCCAAAGCTGAACCCCGGAAGCTGTGCGAACAAAGAAGAGAAAGGGAAATCTCTCCCAGCAGCCTCAGGAGCAGCGGATTAAATCTCCACAATCAATTTGATGTACCCTGTATCTCTGGAATACCTGAATAGACAACGAATCATCCCAAAATTGAGGGGGTGGTCTTGGGGAGCAAAGATATACACATTTTTTTCCTTTCTCTCTTTTTGTGAGTGTCTATGTGTATGTTTCTTTGTGTGATTTTGTCTGTATAGCTTTGATTTTACCATTTGTCCTAGGGCTCTGTCTGTCCGTATTTTTTTGTTTTTTGTTTTTTTTAGTATAGTTTTTAGCGTTTGCCATCATTGGTGGATTTGGTTTTTGGTTTGGTTGCTCTCTTCTTTCTTTTTTTTCCTATTTTTATTACTTTTTAATTTTTAATAATTATTTTTTATTTTTCATTTTAATAACTTTATTTTATTTATTTATTTTCTTTCTTTCTTTCTTCTTTTCTCCCTTTTCTCCTGAGCCATGTGGCTGACAGGGTCTTAGTGCTCCGGCCGGGTGTCAGGCCTGTGCCTCTGAGGTGGGAGAGCCGAGTTCAGGACATTGGTCCACCAGAGACCTCCCGGCTCCATGTGATATCAAACGGTGAAAGCTCTCCCAGAGATCTCCATCTCAACGCTAAGACCCAGCTCCACTCAATGACCAGCAAGCTACAGTGCTGGACACCATATGACAAACAACAAGCAAGACAAGAACACAACCCCACCCACTAGCAGAGAGGCTGCCTAAAATCATAATAAGGTCACAGGCACCCCAAAACACACCACCGGGCGCGGTCCTGCCCATGAGAAAGACAAGATCCAGCCTCATCCACCAGAACACAGGCACTAGTCCCCTCCACCAGGAAGCCTACACAACCCACTGAAACAACCTCAGCCACTGGGGGCAGACACCAAAAACAACAGGAACTACGAACATGCAGCCTGCGAAAAGGAGGCCCCAAACACAGTAAGCTAAACAAAATGAGAAGACAGAGAAACACACAGCAGATGAAGGAGCAAGATAAAAACTCACCAGACCAAACAAATGAAGAGGAAATAGGCAGTCTACCTGAAAAAGAACTCAGAGCAATGAGAGTAAAGATGATCCAAAATCTTGGAAACAGAATGGAGAAAACACAAGAAATGTATAACAAGGACCTAGAAGAACTAAAGAACAAACAAAGAATGATGAACAACACAATAAATGAAATTAAAAATTCTCTAGAAGGAATCAATAGCAGAATAAAAGGCAGAAGAACCGATAAGTGACCAGGAAGATAAAATAGTGGAAATAACTACTGCAGAGCAGAATAAAGAATAAAGAATGAAAAGAATTGAGGACAGTCTCAGAGACATCTGGGACAACATTAAATGCACCAACATTCGAATCGTAGGGGTCCCAGAAGAAGAAGAGAAAAAGAAAGGGACTGAGAAAATATTTGAAGAGATTATAGTTGAAAATTTCCCTAATATGGGAAAGGAAATAGTCAAGTCCAGGAAGCGCAGAGAGTCCCATATAGGATAAATCCAAGGAGAAACACGCTAAGACACATATTAATCAAACTATCAAAAATTAAATACAAAGAAAAAAATATTAAAAGCAGCAAGGGAAAAACAACAAATAACATACAAGGGAATCCCCATAAGATTAACAGCTGATCTTTCAGCAGAAAGTCTGCAAGCCAGAAGGGAGTAGCAGGACATATTTAAAGTGATGAAAGGGAAAAACCTATAACCAAGATTCTCTACCAGCAAGGATCTCATTCAGATTTGACAGAGAAATTAAAACCTTTACAGACAAGCAACAACTAAGAGAATTCAGCACTACCAAACAAGCTCTGCAACAAATGATAAAGGAACTTCTCTAAGTGGGAAACACAAGACAAGGAAAAGACCTACAATAACAAACCCAAAACAATTAAGAAAATGGTAATAGGAACATACATATCGATAATTACCTTAAATGTAAATGGATTAAATGCTCCAACCAAAAGACATAGACTGGCTGAATGGATAAAGAAACAAGACCTGTATATATGCTGTCTACAAGAGACCCACTTCAGACCGAGGGACACATACAGACTGAAAGTGAGGGGATGGAAAAAGATATTCCATGCAAATGGAAATCAAAACAAAGCTGGAGTAGCAATTCTCATATCAGACAAAATAGACTGTAAAACAAAGACTATTACATGAGACAAAGAAGGACACCACATAATGAGCAAGGGATCAATCCAAGAAGAAGATATAACAATTGTAAATATTTATGCACCCAACAGAGGAGCACCTCAATACATAAGGCAAATGCTAACAGCCATAAGAGGGGAAATCGACAGTAACACAATCATAGTAGGGGACTTTAACACCTCACTTTCACCAATGGACAGATCATCCAAAATGAAAATAAATATGGAAACACAAGCTTTCAATGATACACTAAACAAGATGGACTTAATTGATATTTATAGGACATGCCATCCAAAAACAACAGAATACACTTTCTTCTCAAGTGCTCATGGAACATTCTCCACAATAGATCATGTCTTGGGTCACAAATCAAGCCTTGGTAAATTTAAGAAAACTGAAATTGTATCAAGTATCTTTTCCGACCACAATGCTATGAGACTAGATATCAATTACAGGAAAAAAATCTATAAAAAATACAAACACATGGAGGCTAAACAATACACTACATAATAACCAAAAGATCACTGAAGAAAGCAGAGGAAATAAAAAAATACCTAGAAACAAATGACAAAGAAAACACGACCACCCAAAGCCTATGGGATGCAGCCAAAGCAGTTCTAAGAGGGGAGTTTTAGCAATACAATCCTACCTTAAGAAACAAGAGAAATCTCAAATAAACAACCTAACCTTACACCTAAAGCAATTAGAGAAAGACGAACAAAAAACCCCAAAGTTAGCAGAAGGAAAGAAATCATAAAGATCAGATCAGAAATAAATGAAATAGAAACAAAGAAAACAATAGCAAAGATCAAGAAAACTAAAAGCTGGTTCTTTGAGCAGATAAACAAAATTGAAAAATCATTAGCCACACTCATCAAGAAAAAAAGGGAGAAGACTCAAACCAACAGAATTAGAAATGAAAAAGGAGAAGTAACAACAGACAATGCAGAAATACAAAGGATCATGAGAGATTACTACAAGCAACTCTATGCCAATAAAATGGACAACCTGGAAGAAATGGACAAATTCTTAGAAGAGCACAACCTTCCGAGACTGAACCAGGAAGGAATAGAAAATATAAACAGACCAGTCACAGGCACTGAAATTGAGACTATGATTAAAAGTCTTCCAACAAACAAAAGCCCAAGACCAGATGGCATCACAGGCGAATTCTATCCAACATTTAGAGAAGAGCTAACACCTGTCCTTCTCAAACTCTTCCAAAATATAGCAGAGGGAGGAACACTCCCAAACTCATTCTATGAGGCCACCATCACCCTGACACCAAAAGCAGACAAAGATGTCACAAAGAAAGAAAACTACAGGCCAATACCACTGATGAACATAGATGCAAAACCTCAGCAAAATACTAGCAAAGAGAATCCAACAGCACATTAAAAGGATCATATACTATGATCAAGTGGGTTTTATACCAGGAATGCAAGGATTCTTCAGTATACGCAAATCAATCAATGTGATACACCATATTAACAAACTGAAGGATAAAAACCATATGATCATCTCAAAAGATGCAGAAAAAGCTTTTGACAAAATTCAACGCCCATTTATGATAAGAACCCTCCATAAAGCAGGCATAGAGGGAACTTTCCTCAACATAATAAAGGCCATATATGACAAACCCACAGCCAACATCGTCTTCAATGGTGAAAAACTGAAACCATTTCCACTAAGATCAGGGACAAGACAAGGTTGCCCACTCTGACCACTATTATTCAACATAGTTCTGGACGTTTTAGCCACAGCAAAGAGGCGAAAAAGAAATAAAAGGAATCAAAATCAGAAAAGAAGAAGTAAAGCTGTTATTGTTTGCAGATGACATGATACTATACATAGAGAATTCTAAAGACACTACCAGAAAACTACTAGAGCTAATGAATGTATTTGGTAAAGTAGCAGGATACAAAATTAATGCACAGAAATCTCTTGCGTTCCTATACACTAATGATGAAAAATCTGAAAGAGAAATTAAGGAAACACTTCCATTTACCATTGCAACAAAAAGAATAAAATACCTCGGAATAAACCTACCTAAGGAGACAAAAGACCTGTATGCAGAAAACTATAAGACACTGATGAAAGAAATTAAAGATGATACCAACAGATGGAGAGATATGCCATGTTCTTGGATTGGAAGAATCAACACTGTGAAAATGACTTTACCTCCCAAAGCAATCTACAGATTCAATGCAATCCCTATCAAACAACCACTGGCATTTTTCACAGAACTAGAACAAACAATTTCACAATTTGTATGGAAACACAAAAGACCCCGAATAGCCAAAGCAACCTTGAGAATGAAAAACGGAGCTGGAGGAATCAGGCTCCCTAACTTCAGACTATACTACAAAGCTACAGTAATCAAGACAGTATGGTACTGGCACAAAAACAGAAAGACAGATCAATGGACCAGGATAGAAAGCCCAGAGATAAACCCATGCACATATGGTCACCTTAGTTTTGATAAAAGAGGCAAGGATATACAATGGAGAAAAGACAACCTCTTCAATAAGTGGTGCTGGGATAACTGGACAGCTACATGTAAAAGAATGAAATTAGAACACTCCCTAACATCATACCCAAAAATAAACTCAAAATGGATTAAAGACCTAAACGTAAGGCCAGACGTTATCAAACTCTTAGAGGAAAACATAGGCAGAACACTCTATGACACAAATCACAGCAAGATCCTTTTTAACCCACCTCCTAGAGAAATGGAAATAAAAACAAAAATAAACAAATGGGACCTAATGAAACTTAAAAGCATTTGCACAGCAAAGGAAACCATAAACAAGACCAAAAGACAACCCCCAGAATGGGAGAAAATATTTGCAAATGAAGCAACTGACAAAGGATTAATCTCCAAAATTTACAAGCAGCTCATGCAGCTCAATATCAAAAAAACAAACAACCCAATCCAAAAATGTGCAGAAGACCTAAACAGACATTTCTCCAAAGAAGATATACAGATTGCCAACAGACACATGAAAGAATGCTCAACATCATTAATCACTAGAGAAATGCAAATCAAAACTACAATGAGATATCATCTCACACCGGTCAGAATGGCCATCATCGAAAAATCTAGAAACAATAAATGCTGGAGAGGGTGTGGAGAAAAGGGAACCCTCTTGCATTGTTGGTGGGAATGTAAACTGGTACAGCCACTATGGAGAACAGTATGGAGGTTCCTTAAAAAACTAAAAATAGAGCTACCAAGTGACCCAGCAATCCCATTACTGGGCATGTACCCTGAGAAAACCATAATTCAAAAAGAGTCATGTACCACAATGTTCATTGCAGCACTATTTACAGTAGCCAGGACATGGAAGCAACCTAAGTGTCCATCAACAGATGAATGGATAAAGAAGATGTGGCACATATATACAATGGAATATTAGCCATAGAAAGAAAGGAAATTGACTTATTTGTAGTGAGCTGGATGGACCTAGAGTCTGTCATACAGAGTGAAGTAAGTCAGAAAGAGAAAAACAAATACCGTATGCTAACACATATATATGGAATCTAAAAAAAAAAAAAAAAATGGTCATGAAGAACCTAGGGGCAAGATGGGAATAAAGACGCAGACCTACTAGAGAATGGACTTGAGGATACGGGGAGGGGGAAGGGTAAGCTGGGACAAAGTGAGAGAGTGGCATGGACATATGTACACTACCAAATGTAAAATAGATAGCTAGTGGGGAGCAGCCACATAGCACAGGGAAATCAGCTCGGTGCTTTGTGACCACCTAGAGGGGTGGGATAGGGAGGGTGGGAGGGAGATGCAAGAGGGAGGGGATATGGGGATATATGTATATGCATAGCTGATTCACTTTGTTATAAAGCAGAAACTAACACACCATTGTAAAGCAATTATACTCCAATAAAGATGTTAAAAAAAAAACCAGATGGAATTGGGAAATATGTACACGTACAAATCATACATACAGTACCTCTGCTGCCCCTAACTATATTGTGGAAGTGTAGACAGATTCCTAAAGCCAATCTAAGAACAAAAGAAAAGAAAAGTGGACAAACATCCTCAGGGTAACTTTAAGTTAGTCAGTTAAGTCTTTTTCTAGTGCTCCCTGTTGCATAGTCAGAGTCTTGGGAGACGAGAAACAAAGTTTCAGAATTATTTATTAGACGAATAAGAAAAGAAGGTAGAGAAATAGCGAGGGAGAAATAGAACACCTTCAGGCTAATGTTAGTCAGAGCTAGTCTTTAGTAAGGTGGAAGAAAAGTTTAAAAAAATTTTTTAAATTATGTCTTCTGCATATAATCCATGGCATTTTTTGAAAAGCCTTCAAAGATATTTCAAATGTCTCCACTTATTATTATTTTGGAATAAACATGGCTGAAAACAAAAACAAAAAACAAAAAAATAAAAATACATACTTACTATATTGTCCATCTATTCTACATGTACGTATGTATCCAAGAGAAATAAACTCATATTTATACACAAAAATTGTAAGTGCTTCATTCACAATGGACAAAAGCTGGAAACAACACACATGTTCATCAGTGGGTGAATGGATAAACAAACTGTGATATACACATATAATGAAAGACTACTCAGCAACAAAAAGGAACAATATCCACTGATATATGCAAAAACTTGCTAAGTGAAAGACGCAAGACCCAAAATCCTACAAACTGCACAATTCAATTTATATGACCTTCTGAAAAAGATAAAACTAGAGATAGAAATAAAATTAGTAATTTCCAGGGATGGGAGTAGAAGGGACGGACTGACTACAAAGGGGCATATAAGTACTTTTTCAGGTGATAGGCATATGTTTATATCTTGATTTTGGTGATAATTACATGATTGTATAAGACAGACAAATTTCATTGAACTACGCACCTAAAAAAAGGGTGAATTTTATTATACATAAATTATACCTCAATAAATGAAAAAAAGTAACTGAGAAAAGAGGGCAAAATTCATTAGAGGTTGTTTTTCATATTCTTTTATTGTGCGATATTTGCTTGATTTTGTTGCCAATTTTATGCTGGCTTTCTAAGATATATTTGTTGCATCGTATTGTCTGCCTTTTTTCTTTCACTGTTCTAGGTAATTGTTCTTTTTTTTTTTTTTCCTGAACTTGTAGAAATATTGTTTGTAATGCAAACTCTGACTCCTTAAGAAAATGTTTTAAATTATTGCATGCTAATTTACACAGTTTTTAAAAGAATAATAATATAGATGCTCCTCTGGAAAGATTGATTATGTCAAAAAGAGAGAATAAACAAGGTAAAAAATAAAAAAATAAAAATAAAAAACATAAAGTAGAGAAGAAAACATAAAAAGGGAAGTAATCACAGCAATAGCCGGTATTTTAAAATTTATAATATGGTATTATGAATAATATGCCCGTAGAAAGGTAAACTTGGGAAAAGTGGAAAATATTTTATAAAATTAATATTTATTGTTCAATTGTGATTTAAGAGAAAAAGTAGAAACCTTGATCAGTTTTTAAAATTGAATACATTTTACCATTGATCCAAAATATACTCCCCAGACTACCTCTAAGTCCTCCTGTCCCAGAGAATTAGAAAGGCTTGTTTTAAGAGTAAATTAGGATTGTTTAGTGTGCAATCTTAATAAGTCAAACATTTTGCTTTGTAAGGTCATAAATTCATACCTATATCTCTAGCTTTGTCTCGATTATTCCTGTATATCATTTCATGGACTGCATACAAATAGGTTAAATTTTTTTCATCAAAAGCAAAATACCCCACAAACCTTTATATTTTATTTAGTCTGTTTGACACAATATGTTTATTACATTTACATCTTTTATCTGCTATATTTGGAATTTGTCTTCCCATATTATTTTTATACTTCCTTACTATGCATTTGTGGTATGAGATTTAGGCAATACATAATGTAAATTTGTAACCTAGCACATTTCACTTTTTGTTTTAATCTACAGGAATTTCAGAACCAATTTTGCAGTCCAACTTGAGTATTGCAAGGACATTACAATGTGTATTTTTCTAGAGTAACTTTATATCTGTTTTCATAGTATTTATATATTTCCCCATCTTTCTTAGTATTATATATAATTAATATAATACATAGTATATGTATTATCTTTATTATTGCAAGCCATCACACACAGCAGTCCCACTACTGGGCATATACCCAGAGAAAACCATAATTCAAAAAGACATATGCACCCCAATGTTTACTGCAGCACTATTTACAATAGGCAGGACATGGAAACAACCTAAATGTCCATCAACGGAGGAATGGATAAAGAAGATGTGGTACATATATACAAGGGAATATTACTCAACCATAAAAAGGAACGAAATTGGGTCATTTGTAGAGACATGGACGGACCTAGAGACTGTCATACAGAGTGAAGTAAGTCAGAAAGAGAAAAACAAATACCATGTATTAACGCATATATGTGGAATCTAGAAAAATAGTACAGAGGAACCTGTTTGCAAAGCAGAAACAGAGACACAGATGTAGAGAACAAAGGTATGGATACTAAGGGGGAAGGGGGGTGGTGGGATGAATTGGGAGAGTGTGATCGACATATAAACACTATTGATACTATGTATAAGATAGGTAACTAATGAGAACCTACTGTATAGCACAGGCAACTCAATGCTCTGTGGTGACCTAAATGGGAAGGAAATCCAAAAAAGAGGGGATATATGTATACATATAGCTGATTCACTTTGCTGGAGAGTAGAAACAAACACAACACTATAAAGCAACTATACTCCAAAAAAAAATTTTTTTTAAAGTAGCATTAAAATGAAAAAAAAAAGAGAAGTGTGTATAAAATGAAGCCCAAACACAGAAACCCAGACTTAGCAGAAACTTCCAAAGAAAGAAATTTAAAAATAAACCCATACATATATGAAAAAAAATTGGACTAAATTTTTAACCTACTAAGCCTGGAACCTTAGTACATCACCTGAGTTTTTTTTTTTTAATTAACATATATTTTCCAAATTACTTTTATTTTCTTTACTTTTACTAAAAAAACTTTTATCATCCATTGCTCAACAGTTAGTATAAAATGATGAAGACTCTTTCTCTGTGATTCTTGTGTATATTTAAAAAAAAATATAAGTATCAAAAATTCTGCTTAGACATTATATGTGCATATGTTTCTGCACATGTGCATTTTTATAT
The DNA here is from genome assembly GCF_028021215.1 of Eschrichtius robustus. Classification (NCBI taxonomy): domain Eukaryota; kingdom Metazoa; phylum Chordata; class Mammalia; order Artiodactyla; family Eschrichtiidae; genus Eschrichtius; species Eschrichtius robustus. Next base: position 25,159,584 of record NC_090845.1, read on the forward strand.
GAGCTATTTTCACAGAGTAGAGATGGTATCTTTTTTTATAGTCTTATGACATTATGGCTTAGGTTTTTGGCTCTAAATGTCCCTGTTTTTATACTATTAAATTTGAGTATATGCAATTCAGAGAAATCATGTCAATTACTTGATATTTCTTTATTTTTAAAGGAAAATGCTCACACCAATTACTAACTACATACAGTAGGCTGCTAAGAAAAATCTAAAAGCTTTGCTGCTTCTTTCCTTGATTTATGTAGTATTATTCTTTTAACCACATCAAATTATTTCAGTGATGTCTTTGGCAGAGTGTTTTACTAAATAACACATGATTCACAGTGATGGAATGGATGCTCCAAGCGTGACTGTACTCTGATGTGTTTGCTGATTAAGTATGCTTGACAAACCGTGTCTCGGCTGTGGTGCAACCCACAGGCATTTCTGTTGTGAGAAGCAAATGACAACATCTCTGATGGTAAAAAGGCAACATGGTGCCCATGTTTCCCCGACAGTAAAGCTTTTATCGCTAACTTTCAGAGGTCACAGAAAATGACATCCCAATTCAGCATATACAAACTCTCAGCTTTTCCAGGGCAGAATTCACAGCAAATATGTCAATATATGAAGCACAATGCAGTAACATAAAAACTGCTATTGGGCTCTGGAAAATTATATGTTATCTCCAGCTGTTAATTGTAGGTCTGGTGCCTTTTGTTTTAATTCCAGAGATGTGCAGAAGTAGAACCCTTTATTAAGCTCATCCAGTATCAATCTATGAACATTGCAATTATATGTTGTTTGTTGGTAGGAAGTCAGGTTGAACTAAGTAAGGAACATTCACCAGTAATGTGTCACTGGATATAAAAAGAGTTGCATGCCAAAAGCATGATCCCCTGTGCTGCATGGATTATTTTCCTTATTTTATTTCTCCACTAAATAAGCAATTGCCTCAAATATGTCCTAAAGATGAATAAACTTTAATATGATTCAAGTCTTAGCCGACTACTATTTTGTGATTGGAAAACTCCTTCCACTATTTTTTTTTCCCTAAGATATAAGAAATAATTCAAGTTTGCTCATTTGAGTGCCTTAAAGCACATTTTAACTTAAAGCTTTTTAATTTCCATTGGCCATTCAGGGTCTAACTCACTAAGAAGCAAAATGAGTAACTTCAACTTTGCTTCCAAAATACATAAAAATACTTTTGAGAGTCAAGGCAGAGTCCACATTTTCCCTCCCACATGTTGTCTTTATCATCTGCCCAAACATTTGCCTTTTTAATATGAAAACATGTGGTAGTTTAAAATGTAAACATCACTAGCTATGGAATTGTCTTGTCCAGTTAAAAAAAAAAAAGCACAACATTAATGTTACTGTGTTTATAGATTTAAAGGATCAATGAAAATACTTGCCAGAGAAGTAAAATGAATACAGTATGGCTCACTGAATAGATTAACTCAATAAAAGTCTTTTCGAATTATTTTCACAAATTTTATACAAAGATGGAATTTGTCAAAATAAAATTATCTAAAAAATAAAGTCTCAAAGTAGTGTCTACAAAGGGGTAGTTCATCAAGTCGATATAATAGTATCGCAAGCTCTATCAATTGTGTTATATTGTAACTGCTTGCTCCTGTTTATGATACATTTATTGAATGCTATACATTTCATATATGTTTGGGGACTTGTTTGTAAGCCTTATCAGTTTAATTTTTCATATTTCTCAATTATTGGAGTAATGTCCATATTTCATGGATGTTAGTAAAGATGATAGGAATACATTTTCCTAGGATTTGGATTTTTAATACCTATATAAGATGATATGCAGGTGTACAGAGAAAGAAGTTTCATGTATGAAATGAAATGTGCTTTCAGTTTGATCATTAACAGGGAAATCAGTCAAGCTGAGAAGGGTATATATAAATGGGATCTAAGCTTGCTGTGCAATGAGGCAGATGATTATACTAACACAAGCTGAAGACAAAACCTAGTTTACTACATCCATATTTTTCCACTGGGGAACTGTGAGAGATAGGCTCTTACAAACATTATATTATGAGAAGAATGAATCCTCAAGAGAGAAGATAGTTTATAGACCTTCAAAGTTAGCAAATTAAACTGTCTTTTGGAACCTGTACCTGTATTTCCTATGCACTATTTTTAAAGCACAATTTTGATCACTGTTCTCAGTTTTCTTACCTGGTACTTTCTGCACTGGATCTGCAGTTCAGCAGCTCCACAAACAAGCCTTCTCTGATCTCTTTAAATGACAATAAGGCTGAGTCTTCTTATTTTCATCATTCTTCATTTTTTGCCTATGAAAACAGACACAGGACATTTGACCAGATTCTGGATGGAAGCTGATTTTTATAATTACTGGGATTTTCACCATCTGGGTCTTTTCTGAATAAAAGGGATAGAGTTCAAGCCACAGAAAAGTTGACTTACGACCTTATAGCATAGCATACAAAGACTATTAAAATACCTGATGAGGTTTAATCTAAAACAAGATAAAATGTCAGGAATTAATTACTCTGTGCAGATATGACAAAAATGCCCAAAGGATATAAAACTATATTTACTTTTTACTTTAGCAAAAGACAGAAAATAGAGTAGTTTCAATATCAGTTAGATTTGATCAGCACAACCAAAAAAGTTCTTAATAATCTGAACTGTTTAGAAATAAGATGAGCTCTATAATAAGTTCAACATTACTAGAATTGTTCTACTGGAAATTATGTATCTCACTCCCAGGGGTATTACTGTACATGTGATTTCTGTTTGGAAATGGAACATGAACCCCTTCTACAATTAGGATTCTGCAATAACATTCATTCATACATTCATTCATGGAACAAAGATTTCTTAAGCACATCTAATGGGCCAGATGCTGTGATAGGCTTTGAGGAGGCAGTAGTGCATAGGACATTGTACCTACTTTTCAAGGGCTTAGATCTGGGGTGAGAGAGAAGCAAAGAGAGAATCCCAGAAGACTGTGAGAACCATGATGCAAGTAAGTACTAAAGAGTAGGAAAGGGCTTCCCTGGTGGCGCAGTGGTTGAGAGTCTGCCTGCTAATGCAGGGGACGCGGGTTCGAGCCCTGGTCTGGGAGGATCCCACATGCTGCAGAGCAGCTGGGCCCGTGAGCCACAGCTGCTGAGCCTGCGCGTCTGGAGCCTGTGCCCCGCAATGGGAGGGGCCGCGATGGTGAGAGGCCCGCGCACCGCGATGAAGAGCAGTCCCCGCACCACGATGAAGAGTGGCCCCCGCTTGCCGCAACTAGAGAAAGCCCTCGCATGAACCGAAGACCCAGCGCAGCCAAAAATAAATAAATAAATAAATAAATAAAGTAGCTATAAAAAAAAAAATTAAAAGAGTAGGAAAGTACATGAGAAGCTTTTCAACCCAGTTTGAATAAAGGCTCCACAGTGTAAGACTGCACAACCCATTTGGGAAAACACAAAAAACAAACAAAACAACATTGCTCATGCACAGAACAAGGGCCAAGCTATAAGAAAACACAGATGAGTAGAGTTGTCTCTTGGTAGAGCTGTTAGTAAAATTATATATGACTTAAAGCTTGACTTAAATAATAGAGAAAAATCATTAAAATGTTTTATAGCAAATAAATAACTTCAAACACCAGGGGGCACTGAGTATCAGCAATTTTGCAATATATAAACATTTAAGTGGCACTAAATGATCTCATTTTTTATTTACAGCATTTACATAAAATTTCAGTGTGAGCAATTGCTGTGTAAGTTTAGTGGTAGACCTGAATTTCACACATATTTCTGCTGTTCACAATTAGTACTTCCATCACGTGCTTCACTTTGGTTTATAATGTTGGAAAAAGGAGATAGAATGAAGACGTGAAATGGAAAATAAAATTAAAATCTGAGAAGTATTTTAAAAGTGAACATCATCAGTGTAAAATAAGATTTTTATTCTCTGGGTTTGCACAGAGTAATGAAAAATAGCTAGACAAGCAATAGATAATATGCTGTCAATTTCTGTTATCAAAAGCATTGGGGTAGAAGGTTCAAGAGGTTCATAGAAGTGTGAGTGTTGTGACTGGGGTCAAGGGTCAGCTTTGTGAAGACTTAGTCTCCCCCACGGATGATATAAATTGGAACACTGGGGAGATGTTCACACTAGAAATAGCTCCTCTACAGTATTTCATATTGTTTGAAAAGTCATCATGAGAAATGAATTTATTTCCATATGTGTTCTCAATCATCAGACATCATCCACTAAAGAGAAAATATCTGTGGAAACAGGAACATCTTTGTTTTTTTTTTTTTTTGGCCGCACCACATGGCTTGTGGGATCTTAGTTCCCCGACCAGGGATCAAACCCAGGTCCACTGGCCATGAAAGCCCAAGTCTTTTTTTTTTTTTTTTTCCAATACCTTCTTTTTAAAAAAAATAATTTATTAATTTATTTTTGGCTGCTTTGGGTCTTTGTTGCTGCACGCGGGCTTTCTCTAGTTGTAGCAAGCAGGGGCTACTCTTTGTTGCGGTGCGCGAGCTTCTCATTGCGGTGGCTTCTCTTGTTGTGGAGCACAGCCTCTAGGCACATGGGCTTCAGTAGTTGTGGCACACAGGCTCAGTATTTGTGGCTCCAGACCCAAAAGCACAGGCTCAGTAGTTGTGGTGCACGGGCTTAGTTGCTCCACGGCATGTGGGATCTTCCCGGACCAGGGCTCGAACCCGTGTCCCCTGCATTGGCAGGCGGATTCTTTTTTTTTTTTTTTCTTTTAACATCTTTATTGGAATATAATTGCTTTACAGCAGGCAGATTCTTAACCACTGCGCCACCAGGGAAGCCCGAAAGGCTGAGTTTTAACCACTGGACCGCCAGGGAATTCCCAGAAACACCTTATGCTACTTAGAATCGTTGTCTATAGTCTAGTGGTTAGGGGAGGTGCAGAAGGAGAAGATGGGCTGGGAAGAAATAGGTTCAAAGGACTGTGGTAGGGGCAAGAGGATTCTATTTATTTAATACCTAATACATACCAGAATCTTCTACGTGAAATTGTTATTTAATCTTCTAAGTATTCAAAGTTGGCAGTGTTGCCTTCATGTTACAAATGAGGAAATTGAAGTTTAGAAAAGTTATATAAATTGTCCAAATTCACAGAGCTAACGATGGCCAAAGGTGAGATTCAGATCTATCTTTTTGCTGGCAAATACCATAGCTTTTCAACATGCCAAGCTTAGTAGGAATAATATATTGGTATCTGCCCAGACCACATTCCTGGTTTAACTTAATTGTCCCACGTGCTCCAAGGATCCCTAATTCCATAGCCAGCCCAGATTACGTGTTCCTTGCTGGAATGTCTGGTACACAGTGCTGCAGTTGAGTTGAAACATGACATAACCTCCTTGAAAGTTTACAAAAGAAAAAAACAGGCTCTTACTTTTCCGGACCTGTGACATGAAAAGTCAGACAAAGCATAACCCTGGGCAGACAGTTTGTAAAAAGAAGTCATCAAGAAGCAAACATCACAGAGACGAGTCCCAAGACAGGATTTTGAGTCACTGGGTCAGAAGAGACCTCCAGATAAAAAACCTTAAGGCATCCAGATTATTCTATGAGAATGAAAATATTCTAACAGAGTCTAAGGGCAGCTGGGTGGTTTTGTCTTCAGGTTTCCATTCCTGTTTTGTTGGCTCTATCACCTCAGTAAACATTACCCAAGATGAGTTCTGTAGAAGTTTAGTCCTGCCATATTCTCTGAAAGAAACACACACATACACATACACACACACACATACACCCTGTGGCCAAAAAATAAGTTTGGGAAACTTTCCTCTATTCCCCTTTTGGAGATTCTTAGAAAGTCAAATTATTCATTTTATTTTATTTTAATTTTTGAATTTTATTAAATTATTCATTTTAAACAGAGCATTTCCTAAACATTTTTGACTACTGCATTATTTTTATTTGTTTCTAATAATGCCTATTAACCTACAGAAATAATTTTCTGAGTAATGTATGTTGGGAAATTCTATACTGGAACAATGACTTCCAGTTTTTTCCATTAACTAGAGCCTTCCTATTACTTTTCCCACTTAGACCTCATGTTTTGAAAATTATTTTCACTAGTGTCTTTAGAAAGTTTATCCAAAGACTACTGTTAGACTTTGTGAAATATTGGCAGGAGGCAAATCCCACAGGCCCTCATTACTCTTTACAGAGTTTCCTTGAGTTACAGATTTGAAACTGGGAATCACTATTCTAAGAAGAAATTGCTTGTTAAGAAGACTCTGTTCATTACTGTCATATTTATTTCTTTCATGGTTAGACAATCATCGCCATTTCCTCAGCATTTTTGCTAAGCCCACAGAGATGTGGGAATACCGCAACTTTCGTTGTGACTGAGAATTCCCTGGGGACGTCCCTGTTACGAGGAGTAATCAGTGTAGACGTGAGGGGCTCCATTTTCATCTTCATCAGGTACTTTATAGTCTTTGCTCTCTGTCCTTCCTGCTAGTATGGTCAGAGCCCAGGGGCTTGGCCAACATCTGGCACAAGTGAATCACACACACGTGATCAAGAGGAATTTTCACTGTATCCATTATTCAAAGTTTAAAGGAAAACCTTTCTCTTGGATTTGAATGTTTTTACTGAGCTCTATATTTTTCTGTGTCCCAGTTTTGAAAATAGGAATGACATTTCTGAATTTGAAACAATAAATCATTAATAGGTATGTCATATCATACTTTAATATATATCCATCACAATATTATTTAAATTCTGTTTTTAAACCTTTATTTATCATTACTTGAGCTTTCTAATAAATTGTTTGAACTCACTATAAGGCTTTTTTTTTTTTAATTTATTTAATTTATGGCTGTGTTGGGTCTTCGTTTCTGTGCGAGGGCTTTCTCTAGTTGTGGCAAGCGGGGGGCCACTCTTCATCGCGGTGCGCGGGCCTCTCACTATCGCGGCCTCTCTTGTTGCGGAGCACAGGCTCCAGACGCGCAGGCTCAGTAATTGTGGCTCACGGGCCTAGCTGCTCTGTGGCATGTGGGATCTTCCCAGACCAGGGCTCGAACCCGTGTCCCCTGCATTAGCAGGCAGATTCTCAACCACTGCGCCACCAGGGAAGCCCCAAGGCATTTTTTAAATTATCTGAAGCTACAAAAAACACACCAATGGAAAATATTACATCCATTGTTCCCTCTTCAATGGTGTTAGATATTAATTTATTGCCATTCACATAAGCATCAATAAGCTATTATCTGCTAAGATAAAATTTTTCTTTACCGGAATTTTGAATTGTTTGATTGCATTATGTTTCAGTTGTAATAAATGACACTACTATTGTAGAAAAACTGTCATGCTTCCCATCACTGTGCACCATTAGGGGTCTTTTGTTTGTTGGCTTTTGTTTTCTATCTGCCTCTGTTTGTTGGCTTATGACTCAAGAGACACAGTACTTGCTCTTAATTGCCGTGAACTGGATACACACACACACACACACACACACACACACACACACATCCTAACAGTAATTTTACTATACTTCTCACAATGTTCTAGAATAATGGAAAATTTGTTTGGCTAATTGAAATATCAATGTGTTGTACAAACTGAATCCAGGAAATATTAAGTAGGGATTTTAAATCTGTAAAAATATAAATACCTCTTGGACAGTATGTCATATCTATGTCCCCCAAAAGGAAGAGCAATGAGCCCAATAATTAAAGCAAAATACCAAATGGCAATGACCACACACACAAACACAGACTCACCTTCTCCCTCAGACATACACATATGACACTTCAGCTAAAAGTCAGATGTTTCCAGAAAGAGTCAACAGACACCTTTGCACCTTTACTATTTGTTTGAAAGATACTTGTTGAGTAATACTGAAAAGACAGAGTGAGGACACGAGATTCTGACACCTATTCAGGATGTTTGAGCTGGAATACCCTGTTAAAACAGAGATAAACAAAAAGACTGATGGGGTTCAGGGTATTTCATCCCAGAATGTGCCTCTTTTTGATATGTGGATTATTTTGAGCTGAAAATGATTAAGGCCCAAGAGACTCAAGAAGAGCTTTTTACCTTCCTTCCCCTTAACTGCCTAAACAATTTAGATAGGAGGTCTGTACCTGGAAGAGAGCTATTACCACAGATAACTTTTTTATGTAAGAAGGATTACTCAGCAAGGCGTGGCAAACATTCGTTGACCAAGCTTCTGCTCTTCCCATCTCCCTGTGAATCAAGTTCCTCCCCTTTGAAGTCCCAAACCCTACCGCCTTCTCCTTAGCCCAGGATGGTGTATAAGCCTCACTTGCCTGACCGTCAGGAAGCCTCATGTCTTTGGGATTCCCTTATTTATGAAATTAATTGTTTTTCTCCTGTTTATCTGCTTTATGTCAATTTAATTATTAGACCAGTCAAATAACCTAGAAGGGAGAAGGGAAGAATTTTTCTCCCCTAAAAGGCTGATATGTTGACTGGTTTGGTAATAGTCTGACAGTTTTAGTTAAATCGTGGGATGCACTAATTGTTCATTTAACTACGTCAATTGCCAAAATCACCTTGCTCTTGAAGAATGCTGTCAGATAGCAGCTTATATTCCAAGATTATTTTGACAACCTATGTGAATATGCTTTATTTCTATTCTCTATTTTATCTGAATATTTGCCAAAATTATTCATATTTTTACATATAAAATGATAAATATTAGTTCTTAAAATTTCTTGGATAAATCTTGGATAAATTATTTTATCCAAGATTATCACATTCTCTTTGTTAAAAAAACTTTAAAACATGTCTTTTCCTTGACAATATTCTAAAAGAGGGAGAGGAGAAAATCTTCCACTGAAAAAGAGTGGGGAATCCTCTTCCTTTCTCACTCAGGGTTTAGGAGCAGTTTGAGGAAACAGAAATATTTTAAAAATAAAATGCTTCTCACAATTCTTCATATATAATCTATTAAATTTCAATCAGATATGTAAATTTATACACAGATTATTATTTTCATTAAAGTCAAACTTGGGGATCTTAATATTGGAATTCTGTATTATTGTGGTTTCTTTATATTTTCATTTCCTTAACAATATTTTTCTTTTGTTAACCACATCATTTATTTTAAAAAGAGTAATACTATATACAGATTAAATGATATGTTTTGAACCCATTTTATCCATGAATACATTTTTTTAGATAGCGGGAAATTATTTTTTTGATATTGAGGGGGAGCAGAGTATACCTCCACCAAATATACCTCTTTGGAGTAAGCATTATTTTAGGCTGATTTTTTAAGAAAAGGATGATGTAAGAAAAGCTCTAAAAACTGAGTAGAAGTTACCCTTGTGTTACAGACATTTACCTGTAGAAGGGAAATCTCCATTTGTAAGGGTGTTTCCCTCTCTATACCAGGAAGAGAAGGATAACTTTAAATCTCTAGAAACTCTTATGATTGGAGAAGGCAGAGACTTACATCTGCATTACAACTGTACCCTTGTCTACTGCGCTTTGCCTGGTAACCTCCCATAACTGGCTTCCTTCCTCCAACATCTTTTAACTCTAGCTGGAGATGATATTTAAGGTGGTGGCTTGGGCCATTTCAGAGAGTTACTCCGTTTTCCTGGGTCTCTCCCATGTATACAGGAGGTATCCAAGTTATTAAACTTTTGTCTTTCTCTTATTAAACTGTCTTTTATTACAGCGGGGGTCTCAGCCAAGAACCTAGAAGGGTAGAGGGAAAATGATTTTTCCTCCCCCACAAATAGTGATTACAAAATACCCTGCCAATGTCTAGTAAGACTCTGAGTTAAAAAGTCATCAGTGAAAAAGGCATGTCCAAGAGTCACAAGTCATTCCAATGAAGGCACAAAGCACCTGAAATTAAATCATCACATGCAATATACACTATCTCTGTCTAGAAGGGAAAAAGGAGGAACATTAAGTGGTGACAAAGAACAAGACTGGTTTATAAATTTAGGCTTGTAATACCCATGACAATATAATTCCTAATTCTTTGCATTATAATATCTATTTTCATACAGCTGTATTTTCATTCACAATATCTATCTGTACTTAAAAGTACTGCTAAGTACTTTTAAAATACTGTTAAGTTGTTAAATTTTCTTAAGTTGTTACATTTTCTTAGCATGACCAAGAATTCCCAATTCTGTAAAAAATGAAAGTCTCCAAGTGACAGCAACCTCTCTTAGAAACACCTGGTGGAGAGTAACTTTTGTTCTCTTAATAACTGTAATAACCCAATCAGTGAACTGGTTTATTTTTTTCAAAGCTACATAACAAGCATGAGAGGTGGCTGTGCAATACCAAAGCATCCCAAGATACTCTTTTTTTACAGACAGTTGAATACTTCCTTGTAGTTCTGCCACTAATGTAATTTGCTCACTCTGCTACCTGTCTGTTCTCCTCTAATCCAAGATTAGACTTTAAAACAGGAGAAATCTACTGAAGCTTTAAATGCATGACTCATGCTCTATTATGCTAAATAAAAGTCAAACATTTTGTGATAGGCCATGTTGACTATCCTGCTGAGACTCATCATGTGAGATATAAATTAACTTATTACTAGAATATTGGGTGGACATCACTTTTAAGGGCGACTTGAACACATTAGAGAATGTGATATTAAAGCAGAACATCAGAACAAAATCTCTGAAAAAAAAAAAAACAAGCCTGTGTTTGATAAATGAGACCGGTTTTTCTCTTTTCTTCACGAGAAAAACAAAATATAAGGTTTAATGCAATTCACCCACACCCTGAATTGAGTTTTAAGCCTAGCATCTGTTTCTTGGATGACTGTGGGCTTACCACCCAGGGTGCTGAGAGACTCACACGAACTGACTAGCTTCTTTGTTCTGATCTCTATTTATCTTCTCAGGCCCAATTCTCTCCTCCTTCTGCAAGAAGACTGAAATTAAGTAATGCTGCATGCACTCTCTAATTTTAGTCATCACATTCTTCTCAGGATAGTGGGGTGGAGAGACTATACTGTGACAAATATTTCACCCTCTTCTTCAATCTAAGGATGATAATTTCAGTGTCGTTTATAATAGATATGGGATGTTTAAAAACGTCTCCCTCTTAGCAGCTGTAAAATTATTACCATAAAATAACATGATTTTAGCCATTTCACTTCACTGCTTTAGAATCAGGAGGAGGAGTTATTTTGATTAGGAAAAAAAAAAAAAAAGAAGGAAAAGATTCTGTGAACTTCTATTCATCTGGAAATAAAATTTAAGGTTAAGGCTATAGTTGTTAAGAGATACTTAATTTTATATTATTTATGCTTCTGATTTTATACATTTATTATGCCAACCTGACGCTCAAAGATGCTTATTGATGAGTGAAATTATAAAAAGAGTCTGTGATTTTTATATACTAAATCTCAATTCCAAAATCTCCATATGTTGGGATTTATATTTCCAATTCATGTAGTCAGGTAGCATTATTTTCTTAAGCCCCTCTCTGATACAATTCTGACTTTGAGGTAGCTATAAGACCATTTACAAGGTGCTAATGATGGCTTGCTTCAGTTTGACCCAGTCACAGATTCCTTAGGATTCTTTTTTTTTTTTTTTAATTTTTATTTATTTATTTATTTATTTATGGCTGTGTTGGGTCTTCGTTTCTGTGCGAGGGCTTTCTCTAGTTGTGGCAAGCGGGGGGCCACTCTTCATCGCGGTGCGCGGGCCTCTCACTGTCGCGGCCTCTCTTGTTGTGGAGCACAGGCTCCAGACGCGCAGGCTCAGTAATTGTGGCTCAGGGGCCTAGCTGCTCTGTGGCATGTGGGATCTTCCCAGACCAGGGCTCGAACCCGTGTCCCCTGCATTGGCAGGCAGACTCTCAACCACTGTGCCACCAGGGGATCCCTCCTTAGGATTCTTATTGCTATATACTCTACATAGTAATGATGGAATATAAAAGCATTTGAGTTGATTGAATGAACTATGAAAATCTAAATACACAGAAATGATAACAGAGATCTGAAGGGACCTGGGGGAAGCACCAACTGTGGTCACACATTGATCTAAATAGTCGAATTTGTTCCCAGGTTTCAGGTCAGTCATTCCACAAACATAATATATAGAGCATTACAAGCTAAGTGCTTAGGATTCATTGGTGATAATGGTAGAAAGTTCCCTTAGAGTCCACACAACAGCACATACAATTAAACCACAATTTCTGGTATGATGTGTGCTGTGACTGAAGTCACAGATACCAAGGGAACTTGGAGGAGGAAAAGTGCCTTACATAGACTGGGGAAGTGGTCAAAGTCTTTCTGGTGGAAGAGACATGGAGGTTGAGATCTGAAGGATGAGTGGGTATTAGGTGAAAAAGAGAAGAGAAGTGGGGTCCAGAGAGAGGATACTGTTGGGAAGGAAAATTTTTTCTTCTACCCTTCTAGGTTCTTCTGGCTGGTCTAAGAATTAAATTGACATGAGACAGGTTAACAGGAGAGAATCAAACAGAAGTTTAATAACATGTATATATGGGAGAGACCCAGGGAAACTGAGTAAATCCCCCAAATGGTTGAAGCCCTCACCTTAAATACTACCTTCAGTTAAGGACAAAAGAGGATGTTGAGGGTAGTGGTTTGGGATTTCAAAGGGGAGGAAGGTAATTCACATGAAGATGGTAATCAAATGTTTGCTGGGTCATGTGGAGATAATGGGACACAGAGAGGAATTTTAATAGATAGACTTTGCTAGGTTCCTCCCTGTCTACACATCTAGGTCATACTATAGTTATCTATGGTGGTAACTCCCTTCCTGGAACAGGTCCTCTGTTTTTTTAGGCAGTTAGGGAGAAGGTCAAAGTTTCTTCCTGAGTCTTTAGGCCTTAACTGTTTTCAGCTCAAAATAATCCACATGCCAAAGTGGTACACTTTGGAGTGGCAAATTTTGCTCCCCTGTAATACATAAAGAACATGATCCATTTTCCAAGCTGAAGGAGGTTCTGTGGGAAGGAATCTGTTTTGACAATGCTAGGAGAAAGAGGCAGAGTGACTGCCTGTATTATTGGGGAACAACTTACCCGGGCTGAGTTCTGAGGGAAACTTGGCTGAGTGGCCAAAAGGCATTCTGTAGAAGTCCTTTACTTTAGCTGTGGCTTTTTGCTACTTACTGGAGCATTCACCTTATACTCTTTGGTAAAGTGCTCCTACTTCTGGAAAAAACACCCACACGCCCCAAACAAATCTCTCAATCAGTCTTTTACCAGCCAGCCCTCCTCCCAGTTTCCTATCTCCTCATCTAAGAGCTTTCTGCTTGGCCAAATTCATTTCCTTTATTTGCAGCTGAAAGGGAGAACTCTCTTTGTCTTGTTTTGGTGGCAGCCCAAATTAGACTGAAATTTACCCTTGCCACTGCCAGGAATTTGGGCAGCTCTTAGAAGTTAGCATTGATTTAAATTTGTATGGATTTATTCGCAACTATAAATGTTGACTTCTCCTCTAAAATAAACCTGTGTTTACTCTGATGTTTGCTCAATTGTACATGAAGGGCTTGGTGTAGACGAAGGCTATGCATATGAAACACACCTATCAGTTTTACCAGTCTCCAGAAATTGACAGAGTAAGATTTCAATTGTCCCAAGAGGAACTTTTAGATACAAATTGCAAAAATAATTCAACAGAAAATCTTTTTTCTATGTGCTAAGATGCGTTTGGATGACAAAAAAAGGGAAACTGAATGGAAACCATCATTTGCCTAAGAGATACATTGTGTATTTTTAGACAGAATGTTAATTTTACAACTTAAAATTAGCTCATCCTTTTTCTTCTTAGAAAAATCAGGCCTGAAAAAATAATCCATTAAAAATAAATAAGGTAAATAAAAATATAATTGGCACTTAAACATAAGCAAACAAACAAAACATTTATACTGCATAGCTAATCGTGACACTGCTGAAAGAGAGCCATCTGTGCATCTTGAAAACTTCATTTTGAAATTGTTACTAAGTAAAGCTAACAATAGTCTTGAATATCCCATTATCCAAAATTGGTTCTCCCTTAAGAATAGTCATGAATTATTTTTATGGTTAAGACATTTCTCTGAAGTTTTACAGAGGCCTTCTTGGTTTGGCTTTTGTTTCTTTGATTCTTTTTCAAAAATCACTCATTACAAATTTCTAATGTTTTTAAAATATTTCCTATGTTTAAAGGCTATCTCCCCATGGCTGTGTTGTGGGTCACCCAGCTATTACTTTGATTATCTTTTTTACTTTTAGATATATGTACCTTAAATGTACTAAATGGAGAGAGCAAGTGACTCTTCAATACAATGTATGAGAGAACACTCTAGAGAATAAACATACTTCTGAATCAGCAAAGAGTTCTCGGGTTCCAGGAAAGAGAAACAAGCTTAACCAGAAATTATAAATATGGCACCATGCAGTACATCAATATATCATTTCTGTTAACCCATATAGGATAAAATAGAGCAAGCAGTGGAGCTTACACTAGAATATGTTTCATGAGAAGAGGTATTTTGTCTTCTGTACACTAAAGCATCCTAACTGCCCAGGAGTATATTTAGCATGTAGTAAATGTTCATTTAATATTTGCTGAATGAATGAACAGAGAGAGGAGATAGGATACAACGTTAATCAAATGTAGGCATTGTGATGAGCCCTTCATAATATGACATCTTAATGAATCCTTATGGAGGAAATGTGAATATTGCATTCTTTTTTAACAGAAGAGAAAACTAGAGCTCAGAATGGTGAATTTAATTACCCAAGGGTTGACAGGTGGTAACCAGCAGATCTGACAATCAAAATCTATCTAACAGGCCGCCCAAGTAATACACTAGCAACAGTATCAGGCTACTCATAAACTGTACCAGAAAGAGTAAGAGTTGAGTATTACAGCTGTCCATGGAAGCCCCCACCACGTAGAACCCGTGATAGAAGAAGCAATGGAGAATAATTATTGTGGATGGGAGACACCACAGATCTAATCCACTGCCAAGATTTCACTATTGGGAGCTACCAGTAAAATACAACGTTGAGATTATCTGTTGACAGGCACAGTGTTTAAAGAAAACTTTACATTGCCACATCTGGGAAACCATACTTACTTGGTGGTCACGTCTATTGCTGCTATAACATATTACTCACAGACATAGAGGCTGAAAACACCACCAATTCATTACCTTGGAGTTCTTTGGGTCAGAAGTCCGATGTGGGTCTCACTGGATTAAAATTAAGGTAATGGCAGGGCTGCATTACTCTCTGGAGGCTTTTGGGAAAAATCTGTTTCATTACTCATGAAATGAGATGTTGGCAGAATTCGTTTCAATGAGGAGATCTCCACTGCTTGCTGGCTGTCAGCTGAGGGCTGCCCTTAGCTTCTCGAAGCCTTTCTCTGTTCCTTGCACACTACTCTATCTCAGAACCAGCAATGGGTTCATTGAGTCTTTCTCACGCCACCATCTCCCTGACCTCCTCTTTCACCTTTCTTTTCCACTTTTAGGGTTCATGTCACTACATTTGGTCTGCCCAGGATACTCTCTGCATCTCAAGGTCCTTAACCTTAACCAAGGCTGCAAAGTCCCTTTTATCATGTAAAGTAACATAGTCACAGGTTTTGAGGATTAGGAGGTCATTATTATGGCTACCAGTGACCAAACTGACATGTAGTTCTCTAACCATTTTGATGGCCATAGAGATTGTTGGTCTTTTAATATATTTTGCAATCAAGAGATAAAATAATTCCTTCCAAGGAACCTAGATGGCTTTTCAGTGATTGCTTAAATTATAACTAACAAGTTCTTTGATTTTATTGAAATATATTTGACATATAACATTGTGTAAACTTAAGGTGTACAACATGTTAATTTGATACATTTATATACTGTGATACAATTGCCACTGAAGAGATAATTACCAGCTCTATCACATTACACAGTCATCATTTCTTTTTAAAATATAATTCATTATTCAGAATTTAGGTAGTAGGACTGCTTTAGAAAAAGCATTGCACTTATTACCTATTGTCTTTCTTTTCCTTTTTTTGAATGTAGTCCTACCCTTTATTTATGTCTAAAACTTGTTTTCTCATTGACTTTAGATTAGAATCAGGGTCTGTAACTGATCTTCTTTTTGGACAGACCTTGAAAGTGGTTTTTTAGCAGTCACTGAGTAATGACCAGGGTTTGACATGTGGGAAATAGAGCTGGACCTGTTCCCACAACAACATATCCCAAACTAGTTAACTACCATCCATATATCATTTTGAGTTTTGGGAAAAAATATGGGCAGGGAATTAGAAGGAAAATAAGAAAGAAAGAAAAATGAAAGGGATACTTCAGAATGTATTGCATCTGCTCTAAACATGGGGTTATATAATAAAAACTCTGAGAAAATAAATCCCGTTTGACTGCCTACTCAAATACTTGTAACAAAATGATAAAAATGTCCTTTAGATTTCTGACTGAGACCCAAAGCTCACAGCAACTGAGGGTAAGAGCTCAAATATTCTAAAAGGATATCGTGGACACATCAGTGAAGAAGGGACAAAGCAGAAACCAAACTGGTTTCATAACCATCATCCATGTCTACTGCATACAAGAGAAAGCTGAACATTCCTTAATGATATTTTTTATAAGAAGATTTTCACAGGAATAGAGAGGGCTACGACATTTCCCTCCATTTCTCAATTCAAGTGTTATGATCTCCAAGAGAACCAGTCTGGATCCTTACTGAATGGCAGAATTTGGTAGGCTCCCTGTATAACACTGTTGGCACAGAGCACTGACAAGATCTTGGACAAAACCTGACATTTTCTTAAATATCTGGGAGAATCCATGAAGATGTCTGAAAAAGTGTGACAGTAAGAGGCAGAGGAGTGCTACCTGTGATGGGAACTACCATTAAGCAAACTGATTCTCCTAATTTGCTACAGTAAGATGATATGATGTTCCCTGGGGGCCAAGTGAATGCCTGCATTATTGAGGTTAATGCTACGTTGTGCTGTGGCTTAAAAAAATGACTGTTTCTCATTTATGAAGAGTCTTTTATGGATCAGGTAGCCAGGTAGCTCTCCTCTGTCTTGAAGCTATGCCTCCTGAACACATGGCTTTCTAGGTTATCATATAGGGTAAGAGTGAGATGAGGGGCCACACCATCCTCTAACCTGGACGGTATCTCTTTTGTGACCTTTTGCAGCTCCATTCATTCATGCACATAATGAAAGGATGTGACTATTTCTAAGTGGGATAAAAAGTATAATACTTGTCTAGAAGCAATCCTACCACCTAAACATTAAATGCTAGGTTGCAATTTAAGAGATCAATAGAGAAATTGAAGACACATCTAAGTTTCTTGGTAAGAAATTTCATCCTCTTTCTGCTAGATCCTCTATCCAGCAGGCAGGCCTTTTTCAAGATGACTTAAGTGGGCCACTTTATCAAGCAGTGCAAGTAGAAGCAGTTAGTGCTCAACACGTATTTCTTGAGCTTCTTAACTTTTCCTAATTTCCCTTGCAGTTAGTTTGGAGCCTTGTGGCTTGTTTTGACAAATGAACAGTGAGTGGACATGATATGTACCACTTCTGGGATGAAATAGATGATATTCAGTGTGTGTGTGTGTGTGTGTGTGTGTGTGTAATGTAGTTTTCAAATTCAGTGTCTTTCTACTTTCACTTCCTTTGGATATAATACTTAACAGAATATAGGAATAATTTGAATCCCAGGTGTGACTAGTTGTGACTTTAGGTAAGCTATTTAAACTTTCAAATTGGCAGTTTCCTCATCTATATAATTGTAGAGTACAATATACCTCTTGGCCTCCAGTTCATGATGGTAAACTGAGAATATTTATGACCTTGTCTTCTTCTCAGAGTACCAATGAAATTAGAGAAAATATATGAAATTTACATTGTAGGACCAGAAAAATGGAAAAGATGCCACCAGGAAACTTTTTCAAAAGGAATTTCTGGAAAACAGAGAGAATTTGGGAATAGATTGGGATGGAAAGGGTAGTGGAAACTTAGCTGAAGCTGCAAGATCTTCCCAAGAGACGTTTGGAGACCCTTCCAAATAAGACCATATTGCTATGTAAAAAAAATAAATACCACTCAAAAACTTAGTAGCTTAGAAGAACAACTGTTTTGCTGTTGTCATCATTGTTGGGTTTTTGTTTTGTTTTGTTTTTCATGATTCTATGAGCTGACTAGATCATTTGGACAGTTTGCTCCATGTGATTCTAGCTCGGGGTACAAACTTCTGGAGTCTCAACGGGGCTGGAATATCCAAGATGCCTCATTCATATGTCTGGCACATTGATGGGGACAGCTGAAGAGCTGATCTCAGCACACTAGGATGACTTCGTCTCTCTCTCTTTCTATGTATTCTCAGGGCCTCTCCTCCTTGTGGCTTCTCCATGTGGTCTATACACAACATCTCTCCAGTAGCACAAACTCCTTACATGTCAGCTCAGCACTCCCAAGGGGACAAAAGCATAAAGTTGTCAGGTCCTCTTAAAGCTTAGCCCTGGAACAGGCACAACATCCTTTTACTACATTCTATTGGATTAAGTGAGTCACAGAGCCAGTCCAGTTTCATCTGAAAGGGGAATACACAAGGTTGTGAGTACCAGGATACATGGTTCCCTGGGGGCTATCTTTGATATTACCTACCACAGTTACTCATTGGAGCAATTCATTAAGAATTAGCAGCCTGAAGAGCTAGTAGACTGTCACCTCCTCCTTTCCTGAGCACATGGCTACAGGAAGGTGTGTTTTTGACCCAAGACCTTAGTATTGGAAGAATGGGTGCAATCATCAGAAAAAAGATATCCTACTCATGGTACTCATGCCTAAGAGATAAGCAGAGCAGAATTTAATGTATGTCTAGTATTGTTACAAAAGACTGTATTATGGTAGAAAAGTGTAAGAGAGTGGAATCAAGGAAAACCCCTTTTAGCTAGGAGTAAAATAGTTCCACACGGAATAAAGTACCCTCCAGACACTGATGTCAGTAGTCCAAGAAAAAAAAAATATTGAGAAGACACTTCTCCGTAACTACAGAGAAATCCAATATTAGATGCCTTAATTAATGGACCTATTCCTCCATCCATGCATATAGAACAGAAAAACAGCCAACCATAAAATCATGGAAAACAAATGCCATGGAAAAAACAAAATAAAAACCTAGCCTATACACATGCACGTGCATGCACACACACACACACAAATATACACATTGAAACCAAAATTAAGTAAACAAAATTTAGGTAAAATAATTAAATTATTTGACTTCAAAAATTTGACTTTATATAGTAATTATAAACAAACAATTATGAAAAAACTAAGAGAAAGAAAAGGAAGTCCAGGAAATTAATATATTATTTATGAGATTAAAAAATAATAATTCAATGCACAGAGTAAATATTAGCTAGATAGTAATAAAGACCAAACTGGTGTTCTAGAAGATAAAATTGGGGAATTTATGCAAGTTGTAAAGCTAAACAAATACGTACGGAATATTAGATAGAAGTTAAGAGAACTGAATAATCCTTCCAGAAGGTACATAAAACAGGAGTTCTAAAAGTCAAGAGCACGGGTAATGGAGGAGAAGGAATAATCAAATAAGACAAAAAACCATATTAAATCGTATTTTTTTTTTGGTCGCACCGCACAGCTTGTGGGATCTTAGTTCCCTGACCAGGGATCAAACCCGCACCCTCGGCAGTGAAAGCGCAGAGTCCTAACCACTGACCACCTGGGAATTCCCTAAATTGCATTTTTAAAAATTTAAATTCATATTCACTGAAATAAAAAAGAGCCCAAGATTTCTGAGCAACTAGGCAATGGATTCTGTCACTTGAGCATTCTAATTTAACCAATTGGTGTTCAATGATGTAGCAGTAAACTTCAGTCAATAGAGGTCTAATCATTCCATTTGCTTCTTGCTTTGGGAGAACTTGAGGAACTTCCTTGAGTAAACTTGAAATCCTTGACACTGCCATTCAAAACTGATTCCTTTTCAGAAAATTATATGACCAATCGATATGTTAATCACTGTTAAGCAACCTATTTATAATAATGCCTAACATTTCCTACCTGTGTGCCAGGCACTTCTCTAAGTAACTAAACCATATTATGTTCTCTAATCCTCACAAAATCCTTAGGTGGCGGGCAGAGTCCAGATTTTGTGGTACCTGAGGCACTCTTTATTAAAAAATAATACAAAATTATGAACACAAAAACTGGTATGAAAAAGAATATTTACTTGAGTGCAAAAAGATACCCTGACAAATTACTGGAGTGTTGGAGTTGATCCTTTTCTTTTGAGAAACTTCAGTTAATTTTTCAGAAATGACTTTTACAAAATGCTTCCAGCTAGCACTGATTTCCTTCCTCATTTTTAAAAGAACCCACACATATGAGGAGTCCTGTGGTTTAAGTGCCATTGGCTTCATGGTAAATTCACCTTGGGAGATGAGTCCTATTATATTCATAAGGACATGGGGGCGCAGAACACAGCTATTATTAAGGAACAGAGCCAGGATTCAAATCCCCACTGCCTGGTTCAAGAGTCTGCCCTCTTGATCCTCAAGTTATACTGCTAATTACTGGGCCCTTTCCTGAAAGGCACCATGGAGAACTGTTCTGAGGGAGAACAAGTTAAGTTTGCATACTACTGATCAAAATAATGTCTTTTTCGATGAATAATCTTATTTTTTATGTTACTGACATATTCATCTCCTGACACAATCAGGAGTAACTTGTCCTTTTTAGTCCCAAATATGACAAAAGTGAATTGTGCTTGCATTTCCCCATAGATCCTCAAATTCTACCCAGGGTGACTATCATGTCTGGAAGTGCTTGCAAGTTGTTCCCTACGGAAACCTTAGGTCTAGATGGTTCAAGATATCAGCTTCTCAATCACCAAGTTAAAAAAATTGATTCTGGAGATATAAAGTTTAAGATCCTTGGAGATTCTGAGCCTCAGACAGTGCTTGAATGAGGATGGGTGAAATGAAGAATCTGGCCCCATACTTAACTGGGAAGACTGAATCAGTGAGGCTCTTTAACTATCGGCTTTGTTTACTGAAACTTCCACCTCACTGTGATCAAAAGAATATGTGTGACCAAGAAGGGGGTGGTTTAGCAGACCTAAAGTAACTTTTTAGTGAGTATCATTTATATAACACTTTTTTTCTGTTGGGTTTGTTTTTTTGATTCAACTTAAAGCAAAACACAACATATTTATTCCAATTTCATCTAATGTGAGATGCTGAGATCAGAAAGAGAGCAGAGAGCCAGAACATATAGGCCGTTTCAATTATTTTGGCTTTTATATTAAGGTAGATTGGGCACCATTACCATGTTCTGAGTAGAAGTGTGACATCTTCAAGGAAGTAATAAGTGAAATACCTAGGCTGTTGTGCTGAGAATAAACTGAGAATAATTAGGGGTCAAAGGGCTGAACAACAAGGTTTGTTAAGAGAATATTACAATAATTTTGGCCAAAGATTGTAGTAATTTGGACCAGAAATGAAGGTAGTTTGTTATCTGTACAGCTGGTGAGGAGTGCTTGGATTTGGTATATTCTTTGAAAGTAGAGAAAATAGGATTTGCTGTGATATAATAAGGGGGGGGGGCGGAATGTGAGAGCAAAGGAATAAGGACGACTCCCTGCTTTTGACTGGTAATACTGAGAGGATAGAGCTGTTGGTACCTACTGTGATGGAGAAGGCTAGAGCGGGTTGGATGGGGAAGACAGGAAAATCTTATTGAGATGATGAGGATGTGATTATTGGGGCAGAAGAAGGAGAAGTGTGGCTCTCACAGAGATCACTGGCCTTTTGGGGCCCGTCTTCCTTCTTGCCATCACGTGAAGGTGGATGAGAGGGAGTGTTACTAGGAGCACTCTGAACACTGGGTGACTGAGGCTTATTCTTTACCCTGCTCTTGAAGCAGTAGAAACCTGGGGAGGTGGTACATGATACTGGGACCATTAGGAGTTCTAGACTCTCTTCTTCCTTCAAACAGATGGATAATTTCAGAATACTCTTTTCTGTATTGAATTAAGAAGACAAATAATAAGCATGCTCTTCATTTTGGAGATTCATTTTGGAATACTTAAACAACAGGTTTTATGACTGAATGATCACTGCATCCCAAACAGCTAAACTTTTGATTTTTATTTCATATATACATCTAATTTGGATACAAGCTGACTTAGATAAAAAATGCATTATTAATGCATGTATATCATTAAAGTGGATCAAGGTCAGAATACAGCCAAGAATAAATACCAGCTTAATAAGTTTTATAAGTTTTTGTCTGCTCCTTTCTGGCACACAGATCAGAATATTTTAGGAAAAAAAGTTCAACAAATGATTGATATCATGGTAGTATAACTGTGTTAAATGCATTCAGTCTCTTTTAAATATACTATTATATGAGTCACCAGAATGGAAACCAAAAAAACAAATCAAGAAAATAATTCAAGATACATAAGCATAGCACAGGGAGATCAGCTCCGTGCTTTGTGACCACCTAGAGGGGTGGGATAGGGAGGGTGGGAGGGAGACGCAAGAGGGAGGGGATATGGGGATATATGTATACATATAGCTGATTCACTTTGTTATACAGCAGCAACTAACACAACAATGTAAAGCAATTAGACTCCAATAAAGATGTAAAAAAATAAATAAATAAATAAAAAAAAGATACATAAGACCTTTCATATGAGGAACGAGAGATATTTTGGAAAGACTGATTTTATATGACATACCACTTGAATGCAGCAAATGAATAGTGGTCCTTACATTAAAAAATCACACTTAGAGAGTTTTACTTTAAATATGACTGTTTTAAACAAAATAATCCATGATTTAATCAGTTTATGTTTGACAGTCAAATGATAATTCACAAAATATAATGAACACAGCTGTGCTTAGAACTTTTTGTCATGCTGTGTCTCAAAGAAACTAAAATGTTTCACAGGTACAGCTAGTTTTCAAGATGGTTTATCCATATATGGACAGTCATTCAGATTTGGGGTAATTAGTGTGCTAAAAGTGAATTTCAATTACTTTTTGCTTAAAAAGCCCTCTCAGTGAATGGAATTGATTGAGATGCCCTTATTTGTGCTCCCGGTTCATCTGGGGTATACCTTCAGCTCAGTGATGGTCAGGTTCCATGTCAGGGGTCTGCAAACTTTATACATCAAGTGCCAGTTAGTAAATATTTTCAGCTTTGTGGGCCACGTGGTCTCTGTTGCAACTACCCAAGTCTTTGTAGCATGATAGCAGCCTTAGCAAATGCATAAACAAATGGGACATAAGAGGTGCATAATGTGTTCCAATAAAACTTTATTTACAAAAAAAGGTAGCAGGCCAAATATGACCCATGGACAGCAGTTTGCCATCCACTAATCTATGTTAATCCTTGCTGCATCTGACTGTCTCCTCCATTAGCTTTACTTAATAGCAGGCATCATTTCAGGTTTATATTTTTCAGAACATGAGATAGTATCTAGAACAGTAGGTATGCAATAAATGTTGAAGACAATATTAATTTCTTATGAGAATTAATTACTCTAAATGTTCTTGATGACTACTATGATTCATTATATTATAATAGTGTTGAGAATGACTCTGAAGTACTCTGAACAAATTCTGCAGTGAAGTGAATAAATACAACTAATGCTTATTGACTTTTTAGTAAACATTTTTTCATTGGCATATTCTTTCCTTTAAAGTAATATTTTTTTCTATTTTTAAAAATAATACAGATTTATTGTAGAAAATTTAGAAATTCAGGATTTTTTTCAATGTGTAGATATCAACAAGAAGCGCATTCCCATATATTAGTCCAGTGATTGTTTCAAGAATGGACATATGTCCATTGGTTTGCAATGATAAACATGTTTACATAACCAAATTCTTAAAATGCTGCTTAAAAATGACATCCCTGTACTCAAAAATCTTCAATAATTTTCCATTACACACAATTTAATTCCAGATGTCTTAGTTTTAAGAACATTCATAATTTAGACCCAAACTATATTTTCACCTATGTCTCCACAAGCCCTCTTGCCTAAGCAAATTCATATCATCCTTCTACAATTAAACACTGTCTTATCTTTGATTTTACTCATGATTTTTCTCTACCTGTAAAGCTTTTCCTTTTTCTCTGTACTTTCTGATTTTAGGCAGACCAAGATCCCTGACAACCTAGTCTGGAGTAATCCATCACTTATTTAAATTCTTGTAGAGTTTGTAAGCTGCAGTACTGATTTGGCACTCACACTCATAAAAGGATTAGCATGGACTCTTGTGCATCACTTGCCATATGGCACGCTGAGAGTAAGGAGGAGCTGAGCTAGTAAGAAGGAAGCAAGTGGGAATGAAGCCAACTCCAAGGACAGAAGTTAGAAACAACCACAAGCGATGGGACGGCCAGAAATGAGGTCAAGTAGAGAGAAAGATAGAAGGATAGCACACAGCATCAGAAAATTACTTCTAAATCCTGACATTACTGGTGCAAAGAGAAGCTGTGCCGTATAACCAAGCAGGGCTCCTGCTGGCTCTGGGGGCAGGGCAAGTCTAGAGACGACTGTGGACGTGTGATAGGGATGAGACCAAAACAGACCCTGACAATGATCATAACCTGCCTTGACCATTAGTTCTTTTATATTTGTGTTTATAGTTAAAACTACCTTAATTTTTCTCTGCAAATTGACTTCAAGTTCCTGGAAGGCAAGCTTTAGGATTTCTATTTTATACCCACAATCAATAGGATTTTGAACATGGTTGACTCTAAGTGAGAATGATTTACTGATAGACTTGAATCGATGATTTTTAAGTAGCAAAATTTATCTTCTTTCAAAACGTATTCCTGGCTCAATCAGGCATGAACAAAGAAAAAATAATGTATTCAATTTATATGCCAAAAGAAAATATTCAAGCAAAATAAGTGGACCAAAAAGTAACTTCTAATATGCATGCATAACAATCTAAAATTCAAGACAATATGAAAATTCTACTATTTAGCTTGTTCCTACAGACACTGGATTAGTTTCACAAAATGTTCCCATATATCTGTCACCTTCAGTGTCATTTGGGACTGTTGACATGACTGTCAAGTATTCTTCGGTTTAAATGAAACCTTTCCTCCCATCCAGGCAGTGTGAAAGACCAGTATAGTATATATAGTCATTAAAACTGATGGAGTAAAAAAATCAAGAGCCATCAACAAAAGTAGAGGAAGTATTGAACATCAGGTCTATTTGGCGAGAAAACAAGGAGGGAGCAATATGAAACTGACAGCATACTCTGACTACATTTGTACATGTTGCAACTTGCATTTAAAAAGTTTTGTCTTAGATTGGAAATGGAGAAGAGTAAACCATATCCTGAAAAATAATAGGTTAGCCGGACTGTACGCTAGAGAACAGAATTCTGTAGAGACCATAAAAAACAGAATTTGAGGGGCTAGACACCCAATTCTGACTAACATTACACCCATGAAGTTTAGTATGAAAATCAGCAAAAAGAAAATTTTGCAGAAGAACAAACATCACAGTTGTGGTTCCCAAGATAGATGCAAATATGGGAATGAAATTGCCCTCTCTTTACATTTATATATATATAAATATATATTTTAATTTTTTTTCTTGAACAAAATTGTCATGGTATTTGGTAAAATCTTGGCAGGTCCTGGGCAGGCAAGTGATAATAGCAGTAATAACTACCAGAAATGCTCAGGTATAATTGCTCTCTAGCAGCTAAAGCCAAGCAAGTAGAACCATGCCAACAGATCACAATTACACCTGAATAATGGAGCAGGGCAGATCAGGAATGCATTCACTGGAATAAAATTAAACACTCAAAACTGTCTCATGGAGGAGGAAATTGCTAGAATAGACAAGCAATGGTTTGGCACTTTTTGAATTTATTTATTATTTCTTTTTACTTTTACTTAAAAAGAACCAGCTATGTTAAATTATGTTCTTATGTTATTGATATCAGTCATATTAATACCTAGAAGTATTTCCAAATCTGTTCTGTGACACGAAGTGCCTGGTGTAAAGTATTATTCATTGTATTTGGTTTGCAACATGTGTATTTTGGAAAAAAATCATAAAACAAAGTGTGAATAGACAGAAAAAAAAGTGACTGACATCTCCAAAGTAGGAATAAACATATCTCATAATATAATTGACTTAATCTCACAGTTATACCCCTGAACTAGTTAAATAAATGAAGTGCTTGCTGGTCAATTTTCAAAGGAATTCCTAAAGACATTCATAGGCTTAATATCTTAAAGTGATACAATTTTTCTCTAGTAGAATTTAATTACATGTAGTTAATACCCTTTTCAAAATATAAGACTGCATTCCTCTTCCTCACTATGGTCCAACTTTATTTAAAAAATGACAAATAAAATAATTATTTATTTTATTAATTACTCATAAAGTGTCAAGTAGTGTATTTATTTCTTTGTTAAGCTCAGGAAATATCTGCTTATCTCCTCGCCAAATCCGGTTCCAATGCTGGCACTAGCCTCATTCACTGCTCCCGTGTTAATGTTCCAAGTTCTTTAGAACTTGTTATCTTTTCCCTGTTTGCTTTTAAATATTTTGGGTTTAGGTTTACCTGTAAATCTGCCAAAAGTAATGATCCAGATTGATTCTTACTTAAAGTGCCCAAGACAGTTGTACTTAATTTGCTTAACATAAGTAGCATTCTCAGAAGCTCAAGGTCATGATTCAGAATTTTTTGTGCCAACACTTTGGAATGGGTGAGATGCCAATTGTTATATGAGTCTACTTAATTAAAATTTAAAAAGTGAGCTATGTTATCACAATCAACTCTAGGTGGCACTTTAAAGGATCAAGGCCAATGAAAATAGAAAATATTTCCCATTATAAATATCCAGGGACAAATTTTATAATAAAGGTGGTTTCTGAACTAAAATAGATGTATACAACAGGTAATTTATATATGTAAAAATAGAGGTAACTTTTCAGTCAGCTATAGAAATAATAGATAGGAAAATTATAGAGATGTCAGATATATCATTGATCCAAATATCTCAGTGTAACTATTATTTTAAGCTCCCACATACTAAATTTAATACATAGAAACATTGCAAGGTTCTCTTTTTTTTCTGTCCTAAAGGTGAATGGAAAAAGGAAAAAGAAAAGGATGATGATTAATACACAGACAAGATAATCATCTTTGAGATAATTAAGAATTGACTGTCATGGCCATTTATTTGATGAATAGTATAATGGCATTCACTGATCCAAGTCCCAATCCAGTGCACCTGATACATCGAGAAGCAAAGATGCATTTGCCCACTCCTCAGCTGTAAGGGAGTCTGAAATTATGTATATTTCTTTTTTCTAGTAAAAGTTAGACTTTGCCTCATGAGGAGACTTATACCTCAAACACAAGATAGAGATTCAGTTGTTGGATGAGCAAAAAGAAAGAGGACTGTTCACTACAATACCCAAACCCCAAACAATTTAATAACATACTACAAGTACATGTTGAAGAAGAAAAGTACCTACTTTAAATATGATGCTTTCATTTTCAAGAATAAGAATGACATACTCCAAAATAATATAGTTACAAATTCTAAAACAGCCAGTAGACACATTACTATTCATATCTGACTTATGTTCTTCATCGGATTTGATGTTTTTAATCTCTCTTTATTGAAAATATTCTGCTTTGGTGTATAATGCACTACTCTCCCCTGACTTGGCTCCTAATTATCAGTGCAATAACATCATCCTTTTCTTTTTTTGAATACAGTGATTACTACGTACTTTATATTGTTAGGCATTAGGAATAAAGTTTCAATTAGAAATTGACACAGAAAGATGTACCATTTAATGGAAGTGACAGAGAAGTAAACTGATGATTATGTTGATATTATGTGTGTTATAAATAAAGGGCATTATGGAAATTCTGCTTTTGGACATTTAAATCAGCCTGGGGGAGGGTGTTTTTCAGTGAAGTCTTCTCAAAGTAACTGATTCCTGATAAAATCTACACATTGTTCCTGTGTTAACTTTAAGTATTGGTTTTACATGGATTCTAACTTTGTACCTACTTTTCCCCTCATTCTTCATACTCTATTTGGCTAATACACACACAATGACAGCTTTATCTTCCAACTTGACATCAGTGATCTCTAAATTTGTAATATCTGCTACAATCTCTCTCTCTGTTACCATGAGGTTGAGTTTTTCAATACCTACTGGACAACATCTGAAAATACCACAGAAATCGCAAAATCAACTTGGTAAAAACTTAAGTCATCCTCTTCTTTCACCAAAATTCTTCTCATGTTAAATATTTCACCCGACAACATCAAATAATTCTGGGCTTCTTCCTTAAGAACCATATCTAATTAATCAACAACTGTAATCACTTCTTTATACTTATTTTACCAACGCAGTTATGCACATCTACTTCCAGTTTATCTTCCTACGTTTACACTCCCATAATTTCTTTCCTCTGAGATGATGTAAGGACTGAACTCTGCCTAAAACCTTGCCTCTTGCATTCAATGTATCACACAGCTGTCAGAATGATCATGGTAGAATATAACTGTGATCAAGGCACTTGTTGACTATTATATGTGACTCCTTATTGCCTCTAGGCTAACTATTTATTACTTAGCAGGGCATGAAAAATTCATAATCTCTCCTCTGACTATATTTCTGGGAGCATTTGTTATCATTCCTCACTCGTACAATCCCTAGAATAAGACATTTTCTCCTTGTTTGAGATCCCTTAACCTCACTTGTGTGTTCAGTGAATTCTTTTCTAGCTTCCATACTGCCACCTCTATGGATCATTCAAAAGACATTGCCTATCCCACTCCCATCTGGTAAATACCACCCTACTTTGTTTACTTTTTTGCCTCACTCACCAAAATGTGAACTTCTAGAATCCAGGAGTGTTGTCTTAGCCTTAGTCCTCTAGGTGCCCAGCACTAGTAGATGGTCAATAAAGATATCTGGAATAAATGATCACTGATTCATTTCTTAGATGTCAATAATAAGAAATCTAAAATCTGTGGTCATAAGTGGAGAACAATCTATGCAAAGCATATCTTTACAGAAATTATTGCCTAAAGGCAAACTTGGTGGATCATAACGAGTTTATAAATTTATTTCATTTCAGAAAGTCATATTCAAATACTTACTTCAATGTCCCCTTTCAAAATTCAGATTTTATTAAAAAATAAAGTTCTATTATTGGTTTGTTTTTCTGAAATATCTTCTACCAGAGTTTACTTTACCTAGATGAAGGTTTATACTATTTACTATATACAGTATGTATATAGCACGTGCACACGCACATACACACACACACACACACACACACACACACACACAGTAGAGGGTAGATGTTCTTATGTATAAAGTTTTCCCACCTAAATATTACATCATAATAGCTGACCCAAGATGATGTGATGTGTTCATCCTAACATTTTCTGTACTACCTGGCACAGCCCCAAATTGGACATAATTCTGTCTGAGAGACTTTACTGGCGCAACAGTTCACTATTTTAAATTATTTATTCCTGATACAGGGAATAATGTGTTCTATTTATTTTATGCTCTCAAAATCCACAAGTACCAACTTCCTCTTGTAATGAGTCACATACATTTCTTATTTAATTTTTACCACAATTCTATGAGATTTTTGTATAAGAGGCATCTTATTTTTCTATCCATTTGTTTATTTTTCTTGATTAATAAAATCCCAGGCAATATGCTCACATATTTTTCAACCTTTCAAAGATAGAAGTGGTTAATAAGATGAAGCAGAAGTTAGAGGGACATCCAGGAAAGTACTTTATGACTATCTGAACATTCACCTTCCTGCTGCTAACTAGATTGAGCTCTGGAAAGCCATTTGAGGATTATGAGACAAAGGTCAAGAGCATATCACAGACTTGGCCTTGCCATCCTTGAGCGGCTGAACCCACATCATCAATCTCCTACTTCCATACTTAGTGTTTATTAGATGAGGATATCACACTTTATGTATTTAAGCCTGTCTAGTCAGATTGCCTTCATGAGAGCCAAACACAATTCCTAGCCGATTCAGCAAAGTCATTCTCACAGAGGTTGTAGAAATGACCCAAGGACACATGGATAACAAGTGTCAAACTAGGACTGTGAACTACAGTCTGCTTATTACCTCATGCTCATTTTATTACAGTATATGACATTGCATGTGTTCTGGGATTCGTGTTATCTCTCAGTGCTCTGCAGTTTGTTTAAAGCTCATGAAATATGCCATATAGTAAGCTGAGACTGAATTACACAAGGGGGCAAGAATATGCACTGGTTAAAAAATTTCTCATTTTCAACCCTAGTCCCAACCTTTGCACTTGTCTTAAACAGAGGATATATTTTTTAAAACATCTTATTGGAGTATAGTTTCTTTACAATGATGTGTTATTTTCTGCTGTACAGCAAAGTGAATCAGTAATACGTATACATATATCCCCTCTTTTTTAGATTTCCTTCCCATTTAGGTCACCACAGAGCATTTAGTAGAGTTCCTTGTGCTATACAGCAGGCTCTCATTAGTTATCTATTTTATACATAGTAGTGTATATATGTCAATCCCAATCTCCCAATTCATCCAAACAGGATATTTTTAATCAGTGGATCATCATGTTACCAATTCCATTAAAAGGCTGACACTTGCCTGTGTAAGGACACCTTTATTGATGTGCATAATTAATATAGGAATATCCCAAATTGGAATAGTTTTAATGAAAAATAAAAGGAAGGAAAGGAAAGGAAAGGAAAGGAAGAAAAAGAGAGAAAAGAAAGAGAAGAAAAAAGGAGAATGAATCCACTCTGCTTTATGTGTGATATGTCTCCCTTTTTTCATACTGATTCTTGAAGCATGGAATTGATTCTACTGAAAGTAAAAAACTCCTTCACTTATCTCCGTTTTGAATATTTAGACAGTAATTTCAGTATGAAAGTGTACCAAGAAAGTTTTATTTTTTTCTTACTTTGTTTCATTTTTTTCTACTCATGGTCTGAGGGCCGCATGATTTTATACACAGTCTGCAAGCCAAATGCTAAGTATTAAGGCAGAAGTTATGAGAGAGAACCAGTAAATTAATCTTTTTTTTTTCCACTGATACTTCTTCAACTGGAGAATCCGCTTTGTTTCAAATGGAAGATCTTTCTTTTAGTAAGAGTGCTCTCACCTGTGTAAACTGCCTAGCATAGAAGCCATATTTTTTTCTTTTCAATTCCACAGAAGTTAACGTACACACCTGAAGGTTTTGTGCTCAAAAATAATTAACAAAGTTATCTGTTTTGCCTTCTGAATGTTCCTCAAATACTAAGTAACCATCTGGCTAGACAAGTGACCTTAAACGTGAAAGCTCTATTCTTGTGCTTTCTCTTCTAAAATATCATCATCTCTTGACTTATGTATACATTTTATAATGCTGCTGAAATATAAATTATTTTAAAACTGTACCCCCATTTTTTAACTCTTCATATTACTATCAAATCTATCAGGCATGTTTCTAAGATTTTTCTTCAGGCGGTTATTATTACTGTTACTCTATTAATTTTCAATGTAGCATCATTAGATACACCAAGGAGACAAGTTCCATATTATACATTGTGCACATGGCATCAAATCTGCATGTGGCAATAGTCTTCTCCTTGGGTCATCTACTCCTAGAATCTCTTTCCTTCGATACATCCTGTGTATCCCAACAAATTCAATGTTTGTAACACACAACTTCATTACCCCAAAGATATCCAGTACCTTCTCATTGCCTAGAAGATGATGTGTAAAATTCTTAGCAGAATACTCAAGGTTCATCACCTTTCAAAAGTTATTACTATCCATACCAGATCCCTAATCAGTCACTCTGATTTGCTCAGTCTTCTAAGTAGATCTTGATGTATTCTCTCCCTCCAAACTAAGATTTAAATAAAACATATAAATAGTATAAATAATATAAATAACATATAAATAATCTAATTAGAGTATAAATAGACTGCATTATCTATCTATCTATCTATCTATCTATCTATCTATCTATCTATCTATCTAATTGTTAGCGCCTAACACAGTTCTCATTATGTATGAGGTATTTTTGAGCCCAGGGAACC
Organism: Eschrichtius robustus; assembly: GCF_028021215.1. Classification (NCBI taxonomy): domain Eukaryota; kingdom Metazoa; phylum Chordata; class Mammalia; order Artiodactyla; family Eschrichtiidae; genus Eschrichtius; species Eschrichtius robustus. The sequence goes on from NC_090845.1 coordinate 25,191,728, forward strand.
AAGTCATGATGGATAATCTCATTTATATTAAATTAATCTCTTCCCCCAACCTCTCCATCCCCACTCCCACACTGTGCTTGGTAGAGATAGTAACACTTAGTAGATATTTATAATGTGTTTGAGGAAGGAAGGAAGGAAGGAAGGAAGGAAGGAAGAAGGAAGGAAGGAAGGAAGGGAGAGAGGGAAAGAAGTCAAAGAAAGAAATCAGGAGTAGATTATTATTGAAGAAAGTTAACTACTCTATTCACATACGTCAATCTGTCTTTAATAACATTAAAAACAACCTCAATATTTAATTCAATATGTTATGCATCGACAAAATATTTATTTATCATAAGGATGGGGGAAAATAAATGGCTATGTAAAGTTACCCTTTCAAAATCAGGAAGGAGAATTAAAATCTGCAGTAATTATTGATTCTTCCTATTAACTGAGAGAGAAAGCACATCAAGGTGGATAATTCCACTTTGGATCAAAAATGAAGGATGACAATATAGATGGTTGACTGATTATCTTGTGCAGCTTGTCAAAAGTCCTCAGGCACAGTTCCAAAAAAGAAGCCAAAACTGTGTTAAAAATATCAGCACTGAAGCAAAATTACATGTCATTTCACTCATTCAAGCCACATTCTCCAAAATTAGCTCCAATTTCTGACATTACACCACACCTATACAAACCCCATGATCCTTGAAGTAACTGACAAATATTCTCTTCCAGACAATCCTTGGTAATTAATACCCTATTTGGAAACTAATATACTAAGAATAATATACTTCTAAAGGGAAATGCAAATTGCTTTAGAAATAATTTGAACATAAAATTGTTTAGTCTGAATCCCAAACCTGAGCATCACCATTCTATTAAATGCACTTTTCTTATGAAATAAAATCAGTGCTCCCCAAGGATGACTTAATAGTGACTTTCCTTCTAGATGCCAGCATCGTGCCTGGGAAATAACAGACTCATGGCCCAGGGTGGCCAACGGCCAAATTTGAAAATGATATCAGGGTCATAAAGTGTTATCTGGCTAACCTGTCTTCCTCTCTGCCACCATCACTTTTGTTATGCACATTTAAATGTTATATATTTCTTGGACAATGGATTCACAGTTTCACCCCAGATTTTCTTTCAACGCCTTTACTGGATACTGTGATGGACATAAAGATGCACAGTCCAGAAATTCCCATGAAGGATTGAAAGTACTCCCAGCTGCTTTCACTGTCAGCCCCTCAGGGACTGCCTCAGCTGCAGGGTTCCCATGGCCAAGGTCAAGCCCTTCCTAGAGATACTGTCACGCAATGACTGATTGACCCAGTTGGTGCTCAGGGTGCTCAATGCACAGCAACTCTGACAGGCCATTTTAGCTCCTGAGTTCCCTGTTTGGGCCTGCCATGTAACTTGCCTTTCTCATCTGCCTTATCCTGCTTCTTCCCTCTCTCTTCCACAGATATACCCAAGGATGCTCTCTAATTAATATGTCGAGATCTAAATTCAGTCACAAAGTCAGCTTCTCCAGGAACCCAACCAACAGATACCATCTGAAGTACAGATTGATTTATTTCTAGAATATGGAACAGGATAACATTGAGAATTATAAACCAGGTTGTTCTGGCTTTCCTGGTCATATCTTTTTAATCCTTGTATCTTACTCTAGTTAGTGCTCTTCTTTTCCAGAAATAGGCAGGGGCATAAAAGTTAGAGAAACTGAAGCAGGAGACCAGGTGGGAGCCTAGAAGGTGAGCCAGTAGAAGAGCGACAACCTGTGTGACCACACCAGGGACTGGTGCCCTGCGCTCTGCTTCCAAGTGGAAAAGGTGTATTCCTCACTCTCACCTTCCAATTCCCACGCAAAATGTTTCTATTAAGGAAAGGGAATTCTGAGAAACACGGTCCCAGCTCAGCTAAGTTGACACAGTAAAAACTCCTGACACGTATGTAACATATTTAACCCTTACACTAACCCTATTATTATCTGCATCTTATCTGCCTCTTACAGACGAAGAAAATCAGGCACAGAGAAGATAAATAATTTGCCTGAATACATGTAGCTGAATACGTTTAACTTTCCCTAGGATTATAAAATCTGGACAAAATATAATACTAATTTTAAGCCATAGAAGAAAGAACAAAAACATGCAGAAACTGTGGGGAAATCTACCCTTGAAAGAACATAACTGTACTTGGTGAAATTTGTGAGTTTACATCTTTTTGCCTTGTAGTATTCCTAAAACTCTATACAGTATGGGGGCATAAAAAGCTACAGGCTAACAGAAGATAGAGTTTGGAAAAGCAGAGCAGACAGAAAGTTAGTAACCCTGGAAGTGAGGGAGCTGCAGAGGGGGAAAACCCCACTATCTGTGCACAAAATCTACCCAGATCTTTGGCTAAGCTCTAAAACATGGTAAAGACCCTAAGAGGCACAACAAAATCTCACCAGCTGAAAACTGAAAGAACTGAGTGGTGACCTCATTCTTTGTAGCCCACAGAGGAGATAGAACTTGGAACTCAAGTTCCTCCAAGTTGTCTACCTGCTGGAAAGAAAACACTGTTCAGAGGAACAGAATCTAGAGTCTCTACCACATATTATTCATGTCTAGTATTCAATCAAAAATCACTAGCCATGTAAAGTAACAGAAAAATTTGAGTATACTATAGAAAATAAATAGTCAATAAACCAACTCTAAGATGGCCCAGATTTACAATTATCAGACAAGGACTTTAAAGCAGCTGTTAAATACTTCCAGGGACCTAAAGGAAAATATATGTATTAAATTAACAGAGGATGAATGTCAGCAGAGAAATAGAAACTGAGGAGAAAGTTTTAAGGCCCATGGCTGGGAGGTTATAGGAATGGGAAGGATAGGAGTGTTGGTAAAATTGAGGGGACAATAAAAGGGATGTCAAGAGATCAGGAAGGAAATATTTTAGGAAACCAGATCCTGTAGCACCTTGCTGGCCACTGCAAGGATTTGGGCTTTTAGTCAAGTGAAACAAATAATTGGAGGGATTTGAGCAAAGGAGTGATATGACTCAACTTCTCCTTTATGAAGATCACTTCGACTGCTCTATTGAGAAGAGACTCTGGGGAGAGGGCCGAGAAAGGAGGAGGGGAGACGGGTTAGGAGGCTCTGGATGGATGCTGGGGGCATGGACTTGTGTGGTAGTAGAGCAACTGATGAGAAGTAAATATAATCTAAAGGCAAACAAAATTGGAAGTCTTGATAGCTTTGATACGGGGTATGACTCAAGAGTTTTCGACTAAGCAGGTGGAAGAGGCAGTCAGTCAAGCAGCCACATAATCTGTGGAGCTCAGGGCAAAATGAAAATGCAGGGTGTTTTGTTAAAAAATTATTGAAAATGTCAAGATTATGACAGTAGAGCTTTACGCAGACTTCACAGATTGCATGCCCGGGATGCCCTGGATGCAGGTGTTATTTGCCAATCTGAAGAGGAGCAGGTTTTGTGGATAGAAGAGAGGTTGTGTTTAGACATTTCAGATTTAAGGCAATGCATTTGATGATGCTTACGAAACAATGACATTTACTTCAAATATGAAGTGTTCTATAAAATCCATCCAGTCACTGAGAATTTCTGTTCACAGAATGTTAAAGCTCTGAATACAGAGAAATACCTGAACATTGGTGAAAGGTGAAGTCACCTTTCCTTACCCTTTTAGACAATACCTCAAGGGAATGGTCAAGTTTAGTTCATTGAATGCTTTTAGATATCCAAGGAACATCTGCAGGCAGTGAAATGATTCAGAACAAACTTCTGATTTGATTAGAAAAGGTGTTGGGTAAAGCAATTTCAAAAGGGTTTAAAATCAGTTGAATTTTTTCCTAATATTTATACCTATTTAATGGAGGGATATCAACACCAATATAAAATCATCAATGAACGTTTGCAATTTTATTTTACAGCATTTATTGGGATTAACTCATGTATCCAACTTTCAAACTGCAAAAAAATTAATGCCAGCATTTGTCAAAAGAGTCTGGGAGTTGATCAAGACACTCTCAGTGAATTGGTCAGGCCACTCCCAGATTCTAATCCAGGCAACTCGTTCCTTATAGAGCTACCCAGGAAGAGCATATTGGCAAAGAATACTTGTAAATATGACAAGAAAAATGGTTGTGCTAATCTCAATATTGATACAAGAATGATAGGAATTCCATTATTGGTGAATAACGCATCAACTTTATGTTAAAATCTCTGGTCACTTAGACTCTTTTGACAAAAACTGATAATAAAGAAAAATATTGAAAAATTACTCAAAATCTTACAGTCCACAAAAAGCCATCAAAATATTTCCAGTCTTTCCATGCTGCTGTGTAAGCATATATGGTGTATAATTTAGATTTATAATTGCAAAATTATACTTTGTGTGTCTCTGTATATGGGTGAGGAAAACGTAAATTTTTACCGTTTTGACACATTGGCATAAAGCTGTTTATGATAGTCCCTTTAATCTGTTTTACCTCTAGTTGTGCCTACTCTTTAATTTCTGACACCATTTAGATGTTTTTGGTCTTGTTTCTATCTTACTTCATATATTAAATACCTAAAAAATTAGTTTTCAACCATCTTTCCTGTATTTTAATTTTCTTCTAAGTGACATTAAACAAAAATCTTTATCTGCGATGGTTCTGTCTTAATTCAGTTCCCAGTAATTTTCTAATTTTCGTTATGACTTCTTCAACACATAAACTTTCAGTTTTCTTATTTTAAAATATATGTGGCTTATTAGTATTCTTTTTGTTATTGATTACTAAATTATACTTTTGTTGAGAATGTAGTCTGTGTGCTACAGCCTTTGAATTTTCTAAGTCTTGATTTATAACCTAACTTAGATTATGACCACATTTTTAAAATATTCTTTGTGTGCTTGTTATTAAAATGTGTACTTTCTTGTTTGGACATAAGCATAAGATAACTCTTAATAAGCTTGTTAATTTTGTTAATTGTGTCTTGACATAGTCTAAATCCATACTTTAAAAATCTGTTTCAATTTCTTTATTTGAGAAACATTTGAAAACACTCCCACTCTAATACTGGAATTGACTCCCTCTCTTTGAAATACTAATCGTTTTTGGTCTACATATTTTGGGACATAACATAAAGTTATTAGGTACATACTAGTTGAGTATTTTTTATTATACGGAATGAACTGAAATTATCATTATATTTTGATACTATCTAGAAATATTTATCTTAATGTTTATTTCACAATGATTGAAGGACTATTTAAGAGATGCACTTAAAACATAGGGAAGCAAATTGCTAGAAATTAAAAGAATGGTTATACATATATATGACAGAGAGACCGATATCATCTATGTATCTATCTAGACCTATATCTCTCTCTATATTTTTATATATATTTTATATGAAGATTTCAGACTATTTGCATTTATAGTGATTATTGATATATTAAATAATTTTAACATATTCATTTTTCACTTGTTCTAATTTTACTGGGTTTTTCTCTTTTCTTACCTTCATTTATTGCCTGAGTTTTATGATATATTATTCTCTTTATTGCATTGGATATTTCATATGTATTATTTCACTGACTGCACATGCAGTTTTTTTTTGTTTTTAATAGATCTTTATTGGAGTATAATTGTTTCACAATACTGTGTTAGTTTCTGTTGTACACCAAAGTGAATCAGCCACATTTGAAATGAACAAATTTTGAAGGTAACATCACTCTCTTTCTCAGAAACAATATAATAACCTTAAAAATATTTACTCTAGTAACTTTTTGGCCAACCCAATATTTCATATTACAAAGTATCATCCATTGTTTACATTCACATTATATGTTCATTATTTGTTTAAACTTACCAACATGTTTACTAATGTCTTTGTTCATTCGTCCTTCTGATTTATCTGTCTTTTCTATCTGGTTTAATTTTGATCTTCAAGTGTATATTTGGAAGTTCTGTGACAGTCTCTCCTTCTCTCTTTTTGTCTGTCTGAAAATGGCTCTTACTGTACTTATTCTTAATGATGGTAATAGTAGTAATGAACTGGCTCCTCCCAGATATAATACGGCCATCTGCAGTGAGGAATCGTTTTTTGTGTTAATTTCTCAAATTGGAGAGCCTGGAGAAATGGTAAAATCGAACCAGACACCTATGTAAGGCAGGCCTGTGCTTTTGATTTTTCATGTTTTTTTTTTTTTTTTTAATTCCATCTAAAGGCTAATCAGAGGCAGGTAAGCATCCTGGCTTCCTTTTGCTGACATATGGATTTTTTTAGTCTACTTCTCTGAATATGTAATATTTTAGGATCTAGGACTGGTGCCCAGATATCAATTTCAACTGCTTTATCTCCCTATTTATATGACTATTAAAATTCTTTGGGAACTAAGATGGGTGAATCTCCATCATGTCTTCACAAGGAAGTCAGTTTCATTAAAGACATCTCTATTGCTCTAAAATTCTTCCTTATGCTGTGCAGAAATGATTTTATTACTGTAACTGCTGTGACCCAGCTGTTTTTCCAAATCAACCATCAGGAAAAACCCCTGAATGTGTTTAATACTCCTTTCACAATAACTGAAAATCTTAATGTCCTGCACACCTGCTTGTCACTTAAACACATGCATGCATCAAACTCAACTGTACACATACACACAAACACAGGAAGAGGCTTTCTTTTTCTTAGGTTAAACATCTCTATGTCCTCAAACTTTCTGCAAATGAAATAGTTTCAAAATTCCATTTTCATTCTGGTCAATCTACCAGATTCATCATGGGTTGTCAACTTGTCTCTAAAAATATGGATTTCTTAAATAAACACAGACCTCATCAATGTTTGGCCATTCAAAACAGGTTAATACTATTGCCTTTCTTGGTTTTTTTCTTGGTGGGAGTGGTAAAAAACAGCTAACATGAGATCTCTCCTGAAAAAATTTTTCAGTGTACACACAGCATTATTAACTACAAGCACAATCCTGTACAGCTGATCTCTAGGAGTTCTTTATCTTGCTGTTTACGGGTTTGTGAGTTTCAGTCACGCAAGACTGCCTCACTTGTTTTGACATCACATTCTATGAAATAAGCCTACTGTATCAACCTTTAAGTAGAGGCCATAAATCATGAAATCATAGACTTGTACAATTGAAAGGGACATTTAAAACCATCCAGTTTAACAACTCATTGAAGTATATTTTAACATGAATTTCTGTTAAACTAGATAACTGAAAGACTGAATGTGTATATGATATTTCAGAATTTATTGACAGATTTCACACTATCTCCTACTGAATTTCACTTTTTTGGTTTTATCAATATATCACTATCTATGGATTATAGCAGATAACCTATAATTCTATGTCTTTTGATTTGAAAGATTATTATATGTATGATTTTCATTTCCATTGTATTTTAACCCTCTTAGATGTTTCATTTAATTAGGCCAATGTGTTGCAATTTTTAAAGTTCTGATTCTAGGCTGTTAGTTTTGTGTACTACTAGTAATCTTGGTTACATAAGCCAGCATTTAAATGACAGTATCGATTACTAGTCATACCAACCTAGAGAAGAAGTATTATATCTGAATTGTCTGATTTATCTTTCATTCTCTTTACTTTTGCAGCTATGGCACAAAATCTAAATGCAAATAGATGAAGCTTAACTGTCTTACAATCATTTGACAAAGAGCACAACTACTTCAATTTGATGAGAATACTGACATATAATATTACTGTTATCCTACAGTAACTTCTAAAATACTCCAGAAAATTGTGTGAGAAAAAACAATGAGCTAGGGAGAAGGGTTGTCATGAAAAAGTCTCTAATTGGGAACTATAGAAAACGAATTCACTTTACATCTTTTTTTCCCCCTTTCACTTCCAACCACAATTACAATGTCCTTCTAAGAGAAGGAAGCAACATAAAACTTTGTACTACAGAGCACCTTTATAAAGAGGATAAATGGAAGTTTTCCTCATGGTAAAGAAAAAGAAATTCGGGAGTGTAACTCTGTGGGAAAGGAAATCATTTTTGTAAATATCGACAGTAACCCATGGAATATTGAAATGAAATTTCTATGCCAAAAAATAAAGTTAATTTGTATAATTTTAAAACTTTATTTTTCTACCGTATATATACTTTGCCTTTAAATTTGAAATCTAAAACTTTAAAAAATAAACCCACTTAGAGGTTGATCCAGTTTAATTGATAATATACTTAACATAAGAAAATTAAAATGTCTCTTGAAATCTAACCTAGAGAGAGAGAGAGAGATTAGATAGACTTTTAAAATCACCAAATGCTAGGAAATTAAACTCTGTCTCTAATACAGAAAGCTGTTCACCTTTGCAAAACACCTCAAGTTCAATGTTACATGAAAGAAAGTAGATTTTGTTTCTACCAGTTAGTATTATTTTTCCTATTAATCAAACCACTCATAACTATGTTTTGCTAAATAAGATAATTAATAATCATAACACCATAAAATATGATATTATAAATATTACTAAATACATTTCCTTGTATAGAAATAAATCCTTTCTTAGAATAAATTCTACCCAGTGTCCTAGTTCCCCCCTTTGCAAGTCTGATTCCTCTTTCACTAGGATTTTTAATAGAAAATCCTTCTAATACTTGTAGATGTAAGGAATCCTAGTAAATCTTTTCTTCAGAAATATAAAATAAATCTCATTTACTTTTCCCTCTTTTGACAAAGTATTGAGCATTCTCACAACAGTGATTGCGGTTTTTTGGAACTGGCTCTAGTTTGTCTATATTCATGTAAAATTATGGTGTTAAGATCTGAACCCAAAGCTCTGGGTCTCAGCAGATAAGGCAAAGAAAAACTCTCATCTTTGGCATTGTAGATACCATATTTATAAGGAATTCAGACTTATATTTTAACTATTTTTTGCCACATCTTACCTTTCATATGTTGAGTTTAATAAATCTAAAATTATAATCCACTCTAAAAGTACAATCCCTAAAGCACAAGCTCCTCTAACCCTTTATGTATGTACTTCCAGGGTTGCAGAGTAATTAAGTACACCAACTCTGGCCTGCTCAAAATACATTAACTTCTCTGAACCTCCACTAGTGCATAATTAAGGAAAATAAATGCACCTAATAGTGTGGTTAAATAAAGAAAATTGGATAACACAAATTAAATTCTCGGTGTTACGCCTAGCACATACTGAACGCACAAAATTATGCACGATAATGTGATACTTTAAACTAGGTAGCTATGGTCATTTTAATTAGGGAGCTCATAGGCAACACTTTTAAATGTTTCCTTATAAAATTTTGCCTTGTTAGCTCTGGCTCATTGTTCCAGTCTATCAACATCTTTCTGAATACAGATTCTGTTTTCCAGCAAATGTATTCTTTCCACTTTTGTGTCATCTGCAATTTGGATAATCACGTTTTTCCAAACTTGGCTGCAGTGATTGACGATACTAGGCAAGACGGAGCCTATTCTTCTCTGTGTAGTCAACCACATGTAATTCTGCCTAATTGAACTCCTATCCAGGGTCTGTGTCTACAGCTTTTCATGAAAATATCATAGGAGAAAATGTCACATGCTTTGCTGATGTCCAGATATACACAGTTCCCTGCTCTACTATCCTAATGATCTGTCATGAAATGAAGGCGGTTTAGCTTGACATGTCTTGCTCTTGTGAACTCTGTCTGACCACTCTTGATAAAGGCTTCTTCTGGAACTGGGATTTTCTTTACTTGAATGTTACTTCACTGGAGTGACCTAGAGCTGGCGATCTTCACAATCTATCAAGTCCTACATGACCTGGGGATGCCAAGGCAACATGTTTTGTCATAAAACACAGGGCCCTCCATCCTAACAGACTGTGCAGGTCCATGTTCACCTCAGTCCTATCTCTTTTTAATGTATGAAACTATCCCTGCTATACCAACACAGCATTCTCAAAGTTGCCAAGGTCAACAACCATTGCCATAAATTTCTCACTATATTCACAGATAAATTGTCTGGACCAGGACATCTGAATTCATATTTAGGAGTATGGTAAATTTGGAGGCTTATATTCCCTCTCATCAATATTCGGAGAAAGGAAAAAATTGAGAATACAAAATGAAAATAATGATTAGCTGTACCATTTCCCATTGCCTGTTACTATAATGCCATCCACAGAATTTCCTTCCTCTTGCTAATTCTTGCTCTAAAGCAGTGGAAGTGAAGGACAGTAGTATCTTGAGGGAGAAGCTTATCCCTGGTACTTCATAGGTGATATCAAGGACTATTTTTAACTTTTTAACCTAGACATGAAAAAGGTACCTGCAGTAAGCAGAATTCACAGTTGATACCAGAAGATTCCTAGCTCCTGCTGTATGCACACCTCCCAGATAGTCATTCAAACACTAATCTAAGTACTGCTGAGAAGGGATTTTTCTAATATAGTTAAGAGCCCAAATCAGTTGACCTAAGATACAGTGATTATCCGGGTGGGCTTGATCCCTTTAAAAGCAGACAGTTTTCTCCAGCTCATCGAAGAAGAGGAAGTCAGAGAGACGTGCTTTAGTTGGCATAGAAAGTAAATACACATGCTGTGAACTGCTATGGGGACCACATGGCAAGGCACTATGGACAGGCTCTAGCTGCTAAGAGTAGTCTACAGCTAGCAGGAAGAGGGGGGACCTCAGCCTTGCAACCGCAAGGCAATTAATTCTAACAACCAGGGAGCTTGAAAGAGGATCCTGAGCTCCACCTGAGAACGAAAGCCCAGACAAACACTTTGATGTCAGCCTGGTGAGTCTGTGAGCAAAGAATCCATCCATGCCATGCCCAGAGTTCTCCTTACAGAAACTGTGAGATAATAAATTTGTCTTGTTTTAAGCCACTCTGTTTGTGGTAATGTTAGGCAGCAGTAGAAAACAAATATCACATGCATCATAAGTGCACAACTCAGTGAATTTTCACAAAGTATAACCAGTATCCAGAACAAGAAATAGTACAACTTCTCAGAATTCACCTCCATACCACACCCACCTCTCACCATTCCTCCACCTCTGTCACCAGGAGTAACAACTGTCCTGACTTTTAACAGTATAGATTCATTTAGTCTAAGTACTTTATATAAATGGAATCATCCATTATATGCTCATTTGGCTTTGGTTTCTTTAACACAACAATATTGTTGGTAAGGTTTATATGAATCGTTACATAGAGGAGTAGATAATTCATTATCATTGCTGTATAATTCTTTTTTTTTTTTTTTTTGGGCTGCACCGCGTGAGGCTTGCAGGATCTTAGTTCCCCTATCAGGGATTGAAACCGGGCCCTTGGCAATGAGAACGTGGAGTCCTAACCACTGGACCACCAGGGAATTCTATTGTGTGAATAAACCACACTTATTCATTTGACATGTTGGTTATATGGGTAGTTTCCAGTGCAGGGCTATTGCAAACTATTCTAGCACATGTCTTTTGGTATGCATAATATTTGGTTTTAAATTAAGAGAAGTCAGTTTACCAGTCATTCCAGAAAACTGGATAAAGAGATGTAATAGTGAGAAAAGAGGATGTATTTTTATGTTGTAGACAGCTATATTCTAGATGTGATCTTGATCAAGTTACTTAACTTTCTTTACTCAGTTTCCACATTTCTAAAATACAGTGTATTAAAAACATAATTTCTGACTTCTCTTGAGGATTACATCCTATGCTGTCGAATACAGTAGCCACTAGCCATATGTGGCCACTTAAATTTAACGTAAATTATTTAAATTAAATTAAATTTAAAACCAAGTTTCTTGGCCATACGAGCCATAGGTCAATTGCTAAATAACTACATGTTATTGGACAGCACCGTATGTATATGAAGTATTTAAGCCACACTGGCACTCTCAAATAGCTACTCAATAAATGATAGTGTGCCATATGTTTTTTCCACACAATCCCATCACAATCTTGAGACATTCATTCCCCCACCCAAATAATTTCCTAAATTACTCTGGCATCCACAGAAGTGATCTCAATGATACTCGGTAAGTTTTGCCCAATATTTTGAGGTATCTTTTATTTTTCCTTGTCTTTTTCCTTTTGGTGATAGAGACAGTGAAATCCATGACATGGGGACAGGCCACTGCTATGGCTTCCTTCACCTCTTCCCCTTGCAGACGTTCCTGAAAGTCTCATGACCACAATGGACTGAGGCTGCCCCTTAGACTCTGAAAAAAAATCCCATCTCTGCTCATCACTAAGCACCCCTCTGTCCCAATGCTGGCAGAAGTGTCCAGGTGTCCTGTTAACATCTCACAGAATCATATGAACAGCACTCTTCAGTTTCCCCCTTGAAAACTCCACTTCTCCTTGAAATTCAGGGACAGGATCTTTGGGAATGACTTAAGGATAATCTTGAGAATCACCAAGCTGTCCTCAAAATACTGTTCCTTTTTGCAATGGATATTTCTTTCCTTTAAATTATCTCTCTTCTCCAGATGTGGTGTGTGTGTGTGTGTGTGTGTGTATATATATATATATATACACACACACACACACACACACACACACAATGGACTATTCCTCAACAATAAAAAAACAAAATAATGCCATTTGCAGCAACATGGATGGACCCAGAGAATAGCATACTAAGTGAAGTATATCAGGCAGAGAAAGACAAATATCAAATGATATCACTTATATGTGGAATCTAAAAAAAAATGATACAAAGGAACTTATTTACAAAACAGAAATAGACTCACAGACATACAAAACAAACTTACGGTTTCCAAAGGGGAAAGTGGTGGTGGGGGGGGATAAATTAGGAGTTTGGGATTAACAGATACACACTATTATATGTAAAATAGATAAACAACATGGACCTACTGTATAGCACAGGGAGCTATATTCAATATCTTGTAATAACCTTTAATGGAAAAGAATCTGAAAAGAATAGATATATATTATATATAAACAAATCACTTTGCTGTACACCTGAAACACTGTAATCAACTATACTTCAATTTTAAAAAGAAAGCTTACAATAAAAGAAACAGAGAAACTGAAAAAAATTCTCTCTCTTCTATTTATTTGTATTTAAAAAAAAATTTTTATCGAGTATAACGTTGATTTACAACGTTGTGTTAGTTTCAGGTGCACAGCAAAATGAATGTTATACATATACATATATCCACTCTTTTTTTTTTTTAAGATTCTTTTCCCATATAGGTTACAGAATGTTGAGTAGAGTTCCCTGTGCTATACAGTAGGTTCTTATTAGTTATCTATTTTATATATAGTAGTATGTATATATCAGTCCCAATCTCCTAATTTATCCCTCCGCCGCCCCCCATCCCCTGGTAACCATAAGTTTGTTTTCTACATTTGTGACTCTACTTCTGTTTTGTAAATAAGTTCATTAGTACCCTTTTTTTTAGATTCCACATATAACTGGTATCATTTGGTATTTGTCTTTCTCTGCCTGATTTATTTCACTTAGTATGCTATTCTCTGTGTCCATCCATGTTGCTGCAAATGGCATTATTTTGTTCTTTTTATGGCTGAGTAATACTGCATTGTATATATGTACCACATCGTCTTTATCCATTTCTCTGTTGATGGACAGTTAGGTTGCTTCCATGTCCTGGCTATTGTAAATAGTGCGGCAATGAACACTGGGGTGCATGTTACTTATTTGTATTTCATTTTTGTGATTTTCTCTTTAATACCTATGGTAGTTATTACTACTATTATAGCATTATTATTTTTTATTAGTGATGCTTACTATGAGAAAAATACCATGATAGGTGCTATGGCAGGTGAAAATGTCATGGCCTTTGTCATTCAGAATTTATAGGAAGGTAGAGATGACCTAATCTCAAATAATTATAATCTAAGTAGATAATTATATTGCTGGCAGTAAACATGTTTATCTCCATCATTTTCATCATACTTAGAAGTTTCAAATATGAAAATAACAGAAATTGGCAATATCACCATCTGGTCTTATTTTGCCTTTTTCTTTCTTTTTTTTTTTCTCTTCAGAACTATTCATCTGTACAGGCAAGGAAGCAACTGTACACGTGCTGTTATGCTAAGGAAAACTAAATATCATATTTGAATTAATATTTTTTTCTCTCCAGGCTACCTGAAACTCTCAATTTCATATTGAGGCCATGTACATCCATAAGACGCTTACTGAAACATAAAGATGTCATTTGGGAGTTGACAGGAGAGTTTCACAGAAAGTGTTAACAAAGAGAGTGAGGGACATGGAAGGGAGGGAGAGGGTTTGGGACAGATGGGCAGTGCTGGATGCTCATACCTGGAAGGTGGGCTGGGACTTTCCAAGGGCCCAGAGTTGAAGAAGAGTTGAAGAGAGAGAATGAAGGAAGAGAAGCATCTCTGGATGTGGTGATGATTTAAGGCCATTGTTTGTGAAAACCCATTTCATTTGTCTACATGCTTGTCATGGTCTCTTCCTGCCATATTTCATATACTTGCCCTTAGACACCCTCATGAAATGCCTTCTAGTTAAAGTCTAAAGACCACATATGAAAGTTTTTTTCAAAGAGCATAAGGTATTTTGAACCCCCCAAAAGACTTCCAGAAATATTTTGGTACAAATGTGTCATTTGGAAGTCAGAATACAACGTGGAATCACATGACTTATATGTATAGCAGCCAGAATTCACATTCTTGTGTAAGGATTATAAGATTGTACCAGTGTGCAGACAGATTGTGAAGGAAGAAAAGACATGTTGAGACAGGTGAGATTGTTCAAGAGAGGGTTTACTGAGCTGTTCTTATTGAAATAAAATAAATGAAGAGTTCTTTAGGTTAAAGCAGATCTTAGAGGAGTTGATAGTAGCTATGAAGCTACAGCCAAGACAATCCTAAACTATCTCTCCTGAGATATAAAAATGCTGCCGCAACATCTCTAAAGTAATCAGTCACTTACACAGTCAAGATGAAATGTATCTACAAACCCTACATCACATATCATAAGCTCTTTGATTCTCTTTACTTCTATCAGGAAGTTTTCCTTTTATGCTAAATGGAGTACATACACAGATACAATGTGTGGAATTTTTAGCATAATGCACAGCCTCGTACATATTTGTCATATTACTATTTACTACTATTTACATTAGTCAGTGATTCTCAGAGTTTGATCCAGGGACTGACAGCATCAGAATCACTTGAGAACTTGTCAGAAATGTAGTCTCAGTACCAGTACCACCACTGCCTCCCCTCCCCCCAACCCCCATCCAGAGGTCTGCTTATCTGAAATTCTGGAGGAGAAATCCAGGGATTTGTGTTTAACAAGCTCTTTGGGTGACTGACACATGACACTGACAAAGACAATGATACTACTCAGTGGTATTTCATCATTGTGAAAAGGGGAGTGTGATTGAAAAAAGGAAGTAAATTCTCAATAGTCCTTTTACCATGAAGCAAAGGTGTATAGGAGGTGCCTCATCTCCCTCATTCCTCCTGTTAAGCATTTCTCACATTTTTGTGCAAAAGACTATTTAAGACCCCGTCACTATGACCAGTGTTCAATTAAAAAATTGGCTTCTTCTGAAATAATTAAAAATTAAATTACCATATGATCCAGTAATTCCACTTCTGGATATTTACCCAAAAGAATTCAAAGCAGGGATTCAAAGAGATATTTATATACTCGTGTTCACAGCAGTATTATTTACAATAAAAAATAAAAATAAATTAGAAAAAACCGAAATTGGTTTCTATTACTGGCCTTGGATCTGCATTCTATTTTTTAACATTAACCCCTGCTTACCCACATTATCCAAATTCTTCTTTTCCCTGTTGAGACTGTGCTCATGTGGAAAGCTATGAGGTATGGAAGGAGCAGTGGACTTGTGAATTTGAAGACATTACTTGCAGCCCTGACTCAGAAAATAGTCTGTAACCCTGGAAGCATAACTGTAAACATTGTAGCCTGGATTTTGTCATCTGTACAGTAAGGGAGTTGAATAAGCTGTTCTCTAAGGTTCCTTCCAGCCCTAAACTTATGACTCTGTATCTCATATTGAGACCTAGATCCTCTTTTATCTAAGGAAACTAATAAAATCATCTGCCTTAAAAATCAAATATATGGGGGCTTCCCTGGTGGCGCAGTGGTTGAGAGTCTGCCTGCCAATGCAGGGGACACGGGTTCGAGCCCTGGTCTGGGAAGATACCACGTGCCGCAGAGCAGCTGGGCCCGTGAGCCACAATTACTGAGCCTGCGCGTCTGGGGCCTGTGCTCCGCAACAAGAGAGGCCGCGATAGTGAGAGGCCCGCGCACCGCGATGAAGAGTGGCCCCCGCTTGTCGCAACTAGAGAAAGCCCTCGCACAGAAACGAAGACCCAACACAACCATAAATAAATAAATAAATAAAAATTAAAAAAAAATCAAATATATGAAAATACTTTTTAGTAGTCACCTTTTGGAGGTTAGAACAATCATTCTGTGTGCTAAAGCCTCACTAATAGACAACAAATGCACACTAACTGAACAAAGGGCTCACACGTGACAACCCAGAGAAATGTCACTAGTGGTAAAAATTCCAAGAAAATTTCCAAAGGAATATCGTTCCAAGATGAGCTTGGTAAAATGAGACTTTCCAATTCCTCGAAGGAATGGATTGCCTACAGTGCTTCTGCATGAGGGTAACCAAATGTTTTTCTCCCCGAATACTGTATAATTGATGCACCTTTGACAGGCCGTTCATCATGGGCTAATGTGGTCTCCAGTCAGCTTATTCCATTTCACATACCATTGTAAAAAAGTTTATTTTTAAACGGAAATAGGAAATTTTAGTGGCAGTTATCAAGTGTTTACTATGTAATAAGCACTGTTCGAAAATGCTTTAAATGTATTAACTCAATTGATCCTTGCAACAACACTTTGACGATGGTAAAAGATATTATCCCAATTGCCTAGGTAAGAAAACTGAAGCACAAATATAAAAATTAAATAAAATTTAAAAAATAAACATACTCAAGCCAACAAGAAGCAGAGCTGGGATTTGAACCCAAGGATCCTAAAATTTGGCTCTTGATTTCCAATTCTCAATCACTACACTGTAGTATTATTTGTTGAGGTAATGTACTTACTTAAATAAGAATGACTGATAAGATTTAATCATTAAGTAACTTTAGTTTTATGTCCCATTGTATCTCTATTTTTATTTTTATTTTTATTCATCAGGTTCATGATGAAAATTCAAGGAAAGCCCCATGGCTTCTCTAGTTACACTAAGGTGATAAATAAAATTCAACTGTTGCTTTTCGTTCCGAAACACAGGCTCAAATTCAGTAATTAAGATATCCAGTCTCATAAAATGATTTTTAAAATGTCTCCATCTGCTCTAAAATTTAGCCTTCTCATCCGGCTGAGCTTGGTTCCTCTAGGAACCACCTAGTTCACAGTATATGATTACACCATGGCTGAATATTGGGGAAAGACAGAGGTAGACTGAGTAGGAAAGTTCTTGTTTGCTTAGTAATGGCATAGTTCTCTAACTCCAGCACTCTTTGGATCTGGTCATCCATTAAATCTGACTTTGTTTTCTTCATGGTCATTGTGATGGACTAATTTAAAAAATGTCCCCAAATCACCCTTCCCTTATCCACCACCTTTTCCCCAAAACTTGATAATACTCCTTCACTCTGACGCTGAGGATGGTCACATGACTTGTTTCGGCCAACGGAATGTGAATGATCATGATGTAAACAGAGGCTTGAAAAATGCTTGTGTAAATGGGCTTGCCCTCGCTTTCGGGCCTCTTCCATTGCCATGAGAACACGCTGGTGCTGGCTTGCTAGAGGATAAGAGGCACGTGTCATCTCAGTTGTTCCAGTCAAAAGCATCCTAGATAAAGTTCAGAGTCACCCAATCCCTAAACATGTATATGAGGTGAGCCAAGATCAGTAGAGACATCTAGATGACAAACCCTAGATGCATGAACCACAAAGTTATTATTGTATGTAGAAGAAGTTTTCTTGCTCGTTTGTTATGCAATATTATTGTGTCAATTGGGTATGTGATGCAGATTCTTTGATGAGTTCCTTTGGGGTTCCCCTAATTATGGGGAAATATCTCACATACTTTCTCACTGATGAGGAAAACTATCGGCATTTCTACGCTCATGAGTTGCCCTTTCACCCTCCAGCCCCTAGACATCTGGAAAAACTTCCTGATTATTTATTCTATGACCTGACAGACATTTCTGGAGGTTTCATGGAACAAAATCTGAGAAAATCATATTTTTACTTTCTCTTGTTCATGGTCCACATCTGGGCCACAGGAAATAGTCATACAATTTTTACCCAAATAAACATTTGGGGTGAAATCAAACTGCTACACAGATAGCTCTCTCTTACTGCTGGCATGAGTTAAATGCCAGTTCCAGTGTCCATGAAATTTATGGGGACACATGTTAAGCTCATTGTGGCATCTCCTTGGCCCCTCTTTTTTGACTTGGGATTTGGAAGTAATACCACATTCTTCTCCTTTGGGAGGGAAGGAATTCACAACATGAGTCTATCTAAATATGCTAAAAATACTCTCAAATAAACTCTGTGAAGCTATTATGACTCTATTTGAGGTTAGAAAGTATAATACTTTCCCAATTTGGGGGTTAAGAAGTTCTTAAGGCATAGTTGTCGCTAAAGAAGATGTTCTTCCCAATCTTTCTCTAATCAAACCCACCATTTAATATTCCTTATGGGGTTAAGAAGACTAAAAATCCTCTGTGAATGCTTCTCTGTTACCTTTAACATTTTCACACCTTGGTCTAATACATCATTTTGTAATGTGTTTTAATTGACACTTTCATTTTGAAATACTATTATACTGTGTTTCTTGAATACATACAGTATTCCCAACTCTGGAAGATAAGTATAAATCCTGCTATTTTTTTCACCCAGAGCCACTGGGTCTCAACTAATATTCACCTTGACTATTGCCAGTGAAGCCTTCCTCACTAACTTCTCCTTAACCAGACCTCCTAAAGACAAAAATTGGCTTTAATTATATAAACTTCTTCCTTCTCACCATCCAGCCACAAACTAAATGTACACATGCACACGCGCACACACACACACACACACTTTATACAACATGCACACAGATGCACACACATTTTCATATCCGAGGAAGATAAACTAAAAAGGAATGCAAAAACAGATAGATTTATGTACACATTATTTCTTCTGTACTTATTGTCTGGTTTCATTTAGCCTATTTGGTTGTTCACTGCTCAAGAGCTGTACTTTGATGGCACATATACAGCATGGAGCAATCTAATAAAGGTCTGAATTAAATCTGCAATTTGGATGAGGCTGCTGATAGAGACACGTCCTCAATTTCAGCCACAGAGAAAGCATCCACTTATGGGAAAAGCACAATTTTCAATGAGTAAGTGGAAAAAACATGTTCATTTGGCATCAGGAGCCCAAGATAAAAAGAAAATAAACAAAATAAAAACAGAAATTTCAATAAATAAGCATAGCACAGTGGCGGGTAATTAAAAGCAAAGTGATATTCAGGGACCACGAGCAGGCAGGGGTTCAGCATCATGAAAAGCCAGCAGCCATGATAGAGTCCCCCTAAGTAGGTTGATTGTTAAAGAAATTGTCAGAATCAAATAAGCCCCAATCTGGCAGGGACCAGAATATTTTATAGCTTATTAAGGAGAATGGCAATGAATTAACGAGCTACTGTTACTGAGTGCTTATTATATTTGAGCCCTGAACTTAACAGTTTACATTCATTTAATACTTATGAGATAGGGTTATTTAATCCATTACAGAAAGCAGGAAAAGAAAGTTTACGTACGTTAAAGTTATGGTCACACAGTAAGGAGATATTAGATTTACACTCCTCTTTCATAGTGAAGGGTTGATTGCTGAGAGATGACTGCCTGGCCAGAGGCTCCCAGCATCCTTTGTATCTAGCTGAGTCCATAAGACTAGCTCTCACTAGTGGCAAGTGAGTGGAAGTGATTTGTGCCTCTTCTAGGTCAAAGTGTGTAAGTAGTCAAAGTACCTTCTCCATCATTTCTTTTTTTTTTTTTTTTTTCTGGCTGTAAGCAAATATCTCCAAGGCCCTAGCGTATGGTAGAGCAATAAGATGGCAGAAATCTGGCCTTATCCATCACCAGGTTGAAAGTCATCCTTGAATATTCATGTTTAATTATTGTATTAGAAAGAAGCATTTATTGAGTTTTGGGTCTTTATCAGTTATGGCATCTATCTTAATATACACTAACACAGTCCTCTTAATCACTGAGACAGACTCTATTATTAAAAAAAAACTAAAACATATTGAGCGAGTACCTGTTTTGAGGGGGTGTTGTGAGAACAAATGTTAACACGTTTGTAGAAACCTCTCTGTACAAAGTATACACATAGGTAACATCATATGTATTTAGAATTACAATGATGATGGTGATCATTTTGTAGCATTACTTTAAATGGATTTTATCATTTTAGACTGAAAGATGCAATTTTTAAATGAATTCAATAAACATGTAAATGGAATATCAGAAAAATCAAATAACTTGTTTGTGACGGCATTGGCAACAAACCCAAGTCCTTAGTTAAGGACTACTCTTTTCCTGCAATATCATGACCCTTCCTGGGTAAGAAAACAGAAAAACAAAACTTCCTGTGTTTGTTAACCAGTATGGAGTTTAAAAGTATGGCTGAAGCCTTGAGAAAAATTTAGAAGCTCATTTATTCTAGCTGGGGTACAAGATCAAGAATGAGTCAGGGGGCTTCCCTGGTGGTGCAGTGGTTGAGAATCCGCCTGCCAATGCAGGGGACACGGGTTCGAGCCCTGGTCCGGGAAGAGCCCACATGCCGCGGAGCAACTAAGCCCGTGTGCCACAGCTACTGAGCCTGCACTCTAGAGCCCGTGAGCCACAACTACTGAGCCCGCACGCCTAGAGCCCGTGCTCCGCAACAAGAGAAGCCACCGCAATGAGAAGCTGGTGCACCACAACGAAGAGTAGCCCCCGCTCGCCGCAACAAGAGAAAGCCGTGCGCAGCAACAAAGACCCAACACAGCCAAAAATAATAAATAAATAATACAATAAATAAATTAAAAAAAAAAAAAAAAAGAATGAGTCAGAAAGGAAGGCTGATGATGAATTACTTAAATTCCTCCAACACGAAGTTGGGATTGGGGTTGAATTGCCAGTACAAGTCAAAGACTACAGTTTTATAAATATTAAGACTCCTGCGGCTGAACCTTCTAATTAGTTTGGGGCATATACCTCTTTCTCCTATGAACTTGGGAATAGCATGGGGACAGGAAATCACTTTGTCAGAAATGCACTCAATTTAAAATCACCAATAAACATATTTTTAACAGATCATCTTTATTTAAGTAAAAATTACCCAAGTAGGAATGGCATGATTCTAGACCACCATTATCCAGTAGAACTTTCTGCAAGGATGGAAATATATCTACACTATTAAACATGTCAGCAACTGGCCACATGTGGCTACTGAGCATTTACAATATGACCAGTGAACATGAGGAAATAATTAAATAGCCACATGGAGATAGTAGCTATTATACTGGGCAGTGCAATTACAGAATTACAGATATTATTCCAATAAAGAGACAATATTTAATGCAAATCTACATGTGAATTAGAAAGATGCTTGAAATTTAGGGAGGAAATAGGCAACATTAAAGAAACACAACATTTGGAGAACTGAAGCTATGTCTACATAAATGTAAAACAATTCAGTCTAAACGATCAAATCCATGTCCATGGAGTGAGTATTAGAAGCCTAGACTGAAGGCAATTTGAAAGGACATAATGTCTGGCTATATAAACACATATGATATTTCAAACCCTAAATCAAATCTATTGTTTTTTTTATTTTTGAGCTTCCAAAGTCTCCATCTATGCCTTCATCCACCACTAAATCCCAGTTAGTAAATGAATGTGCCTTCTACTTCAATGGGAAGATAGAGGTCAAAAGATGCAAACTCCTTCAATTTTCCTCCCTACTCTCTTAAAGTTTATCTTAACTTTAATATGCCCCCTCTTTTTTTTTTTTCAGAAAAAAGGGAATTACTGTGTGATGCCAATTATATATATCCTTCATTTACTCTTGACTTCACTAATATGTGCTTTCTCAGGAATCATCAGATAAGCTGGCTCTCTTTTATGAGTCGAGTTTTTGTCTTTATTAATTTCTCTCTATTAAGTTTATAAATATACTCAAAAGATTATAATCATTCAAGCCAACCAACCAACCAACCAACCAACATCTTCTTTGAATTATTGCCAGTTGTCATGTGTATAACATACTCATTCCCTTACTTCCTTCATCCTTTAACTCACATCTTCCTAGTTTCTTCTCCCAACATCTAATGAGTTTCCTCTTTCAAAGTTCAAATTGTCCTCAATTAACAACTTGGATTGTAAAGTACACAATTTTCTTTAATAACATCTATAATCGATATGTGTTGATGATGACAAGTTTCAGAAAGATATGGAGCATGAATTTGCACGGCTCAGTTGACAGATGGACTAGAGATGCCAACTTTTATCAGAGATACTCTTAATTTTATTTCCCTCTGAATGACTGAAATACCTTTGTTATCAGTGTAGTTATTCTAAAGGACTGTATATCTTTTTCATGGTGTTTAACTTTATTAAAAATGTTCTGAAATAAAATGAAATTGCTATGTTACAAAGAAAATAGTTATTACCTGGCATATTAACAAAAAGGTACTAAACTTGTTTCATGGAAATAGTTTGAGATTTTAGTGACAGAATTAAGCATTCTTACTGTGGCAGCATAAAAGGACCTGAAAAAAGGAACTCAATCTTCTGTTTCAAGTTGTAGTTTTATCGGATGGCATAAATGTCTTCATATGATATGGGAGACTTTAGTATGTACAATAATACAGTTGTGGAGATGCTAAAACCACTCATATTAAAATTTGGAGCACCAGAATATTTGTGGAATACTTTGGGTCAGGTCTATAATGCACAGTAAAGGTCATTTCAACAATTAAAGACTACTTTTTATGCCTTTGAGATCTCATGTAATTGATTTCTATTGAAAAGTGTCATAAATATTACATTAGTACTTGTTGGTAAGCAAGAACATTTTTTTCAATTGTTTTAATATTTTATGTTCTTCTAAAAACACAAATTGCAAATTAATAGAAAAACTATTGAGAAATTGGAACGATAAGTTGAAATCATTTAAAAGTAAAAGCCTCCAACTTGAGCCCTATTAGAAGAATATAAACAAAACCATAATGAGCTTGAATCCATAGTTTAATTTTACATCCCAGGAAAAGAAGGGTTAAGGGATTAAAATGATTTATTCAAAGCAATAAGTAATTTAGCAGCTGAATCAGGACCACAGCAGTTTAAGAACCAGCCAGGCAGGCAGGCAGATAACTTTATTGTCTATTTGCATGTGGTGCTAACATAACAAGGGTTTAAATAAGAAATAGAGTGTTCCATAGCTCAGGTTTCCAGGTGGATCACCTTTTATCATGCTATAAGGTAAAGAAATATCTTCAAATAGGAATTAAAAGCATTCTTTGTTGGGTGACTTATCCATATCACATATTTTTGCCATTCAAATAAAAAACTGCAGGGACTTCCCTGGTGGCACAATGGTTAAGAATCCGCCTGCTATTGCAGGGGACACGGGTTCGAGCCCTGGTCCGGGAAGATCGCACATGCTGTGGAGCAACTAAGCCCGTGCGCCACAACTACTGAGCCTGCGCTCTAGAGCCTGCAAGCCACAACTACTGAAGCCCGCGTGCCTAGAGCCTGTGCTCTGCAACAAGAGAAGCCACCGCAATGAGAAGCCCACACACCGCAACGAACAGTAGCCCCCGCTCGCCGCAACTAGAGAAAGCCCGCGTGCAGCAACGAAGACCCGACACAACCAAAAATAAATAAATACATTTTTTAAAAAGTTTCAAATAAAAAACTGCAGCATGCAATTAAAGTCAATGCCACCAACCATGAGAACCATCAGTTCGCAATCCCCGGAAGTCTGCAGTCTTAGATAAAATTTGGTCGTCAATAAATTATTGTGGTGTTATTTTATATTGTAATCTAAATTCTCATCTATTTAGTATCACTTCAAATCACTTGCCTGATTTATAAAAGAAAGCTAGAATAAGGGAAAATGACCAAGAAATGGAGATTTTTAGAAAATTTCTTCCCCCTGCCCAGAACATTCTACTACAACCCACGTTATTGAATTAGTAAGTGAAACTGCTCCTGTAAAAAAGTTTCTTGTTCAATGTGTGACTCATGTTACAAATTAAGAATATATATATAGTGCTCATCTCTTCTTTCTTTCTTTATAAAGCATGTATGGAATAAAAACTAACATTTAAATCTAAAAAAAAAAATCTTAGTCTTGGATATGACCAGACTTAGACATTAAAAATTTCATATCAAAGACTAAGATTCTATTTTTTAGATTTAAATATTAGTTTTTATTCCATACATATTAGTTTTTGTTAAAAAATTTAAAAAGAGAGGGAAGAGATGGACACTATGTATTAAATCTATGTCTCTATCAGCCTTACGTACAGACACTCAGAGTGAACACTGTCATAATTGTGCCAGACAGGGTAAGAAATACTTTTCTGTGTATGTAGAAAGTTTTCATGGACATAGATCCAAAGCTGTGCTCAAAAGGTTAGCAAAGATAGGCAACTACCT
The DNA here is from genome assembly GCF_028021215.1 of Eschrichtius robustus. Lineage (NCBI taxonomy): Eukaryota > Metazoa > Chordata > Mammalia > Artiodactyla > Eschrichtiidae > Eschrichtius > Eschrichtius robustus. The sequence goes on from NC_090845.1 coordinate 25,216,425, forward strand.
ATTATACTATAAAGGTATTTTGACAAAATGTAAATAAAAAATTAATAAGCATGCTAGTAACATATTAATTTGCAGAATGCCAAAACGCCCACATAGGCACAAGTATTTTCCCTCTAGCACAAAATTTCCATATTCATTTCCTACTAGAGATAAAGAACATAGACAAAAATATAACCACAACTTTGCTAGTATTATTTAGTAGTAGTAGTAGTAGTAGTAGTAGTAGTGGCAGCAGCGAAGAATTATATTGTGCTAGTAGGTCGGTTTAGTTCAAATGCTTTTCATATGGTAATTCATTTAGTCTTTACAGTAGCCCTATGAGACGTGTACTAATATTCTCAATTCCATTTTACATTTGAAGAAACCGAGGCATAGAAAGTTTCAATGATTTGCCCAAAGGCATAGAGCTAGTAAGAAAGGAAAATGAGATTTGAATCCAGACTATCTGGCTTCAGAGTCTATGCTCTTAACCACTAGATCATATAGCCTCTATTAAAAAGGAAAAGTAGATTTTAACTTTGCTGTGGATATCTGACACATAGAAAGCAGCAGCCCCTGAGAGCCAAGCAGTCCACATTTCAAAAAAAAAATTCTGGGACTTTAAAGCTGGGCTTAGATCTGCCGTATGTTTTTGATCTGTACTGAATTTTTAGACTTCATGAATACATTTCAGTTTCCACATAATTTACCACCTTGGTCCCAGACACATTGCCAATACCAAGACAGGATAGAAAACTAATTTAACAACAAGAGATAACGTGTGTCACAGAGATACAATCTCTCACAAAAATAAAACACAAACATATTTATTTTTCCTCCCCCAGGGACATGCTATTCACACACTTAGAATATGTTTTGCAGGTTTTTTTTTTTTTTGGCTGTGTTGGGTCTTTGTTGCTGCACGTGGGCTTTCTCTAGCTGCGGCGAGCAGGGGCTACTCTTCGTTGCAGTGCGCGGGCTTCTCATAGCAGTGGCTTCTCTTGCTGCGGAGCACAGGCTCTAGGCACACAGGCTTCAGTAGTTGTGGCACGTGGGCTCAGTAGTTGTGGCGCACGGACTTAGTTGCTCCGCGGCATGTGGGATCTTCACGGACCAGCGCTCAAACCCGTGTCCCCCTGCATCAGCAGGCAGATTCTTAACCACTGTGCCACCAGGGAAGCCCTTTGCAGTCTTTTTTAAAGGAGAAACAGGTGTTATGCTAGTGCCTTTATGCAAATTAGAAAAGTGAACCAATCTCAAGACACTGTTGCATCTACTGGAAATTTGTTACAATAAACTGATTGTTTTAGAACAAGACACATTGCTTCTACCTGTCAGGGTATTCTTGCAAAAAATATTCACATCGATGACACGTATTATGTGAATGTTCCTCTTCCTTCAGACCTGACACCATAGGTTACTGCACAACCCATGAGGCTGTACGTGGTGGCACTGAATCACCCAATGATCATTCTTTGAAGGTAGAGGCAGCAATCTCACAGCTGGGATGCAAGGATTCAGTTCCGGGAATTTGTTCCCTGGAATTTTACCTCCCATACTCAAAATAATTACACATTCTGCTAGTCGTAATCTATGAACATTAGTAGTATGAGTTGGATGTCAGACAAATACTCGATCACGTCTATTGGAATCACTATGTGTTCATTTGAGTCTTGTTGACCAAATACATCTTTCTCTCCTTGCTGGTGACTTCTCCCCAAGAGTGGGATATCTGTGTCCACCAGCTTTCCCCATTGACTAGGACTTTCTTGCATGCACTGACTAGTTGAAAGGGCACTATAAATGGGTTACATCCTAGGGATGAAGGCTAACTGACTTTCCTCTCTAGTGTATTATTCTCTCTCTCTTCTCCTTCTTACTCATCATTCAATTAATGTTCCTTAGTCCTTGATGTACCAGCGTAGTAACTTTCAGATACCAAATGGAAAGCTGTTTCCTTTTTAGCCTTGATGCATATCAGGTGGACCAAGCATTTTTTAGATGGTTTGGTGGGTTTTTTGTGTGTGTGTTTCATCTGCTCTTTTAACACCAAATAAGATAGCTAATTAACCCAGAAGCCAGGTTGCAACCATCAAGGGCACAGTCTGTGGTCTGCCATGGTCCCAAGCTTTCTACCATGTCTGTGAAGCCACACAACCCAACACTTTGAAAGTCTCACGTAGTTCTTTCCCTCTCTCTCTCTCTCTCTCTTTCTCTCCCTCAGTCTCTCTCAATGCATATAGGTTGGTATCACTGAGAGAGAGCCTCAACATCCTTGTTGCTGAGCAGGTTTTATTATAAACACTGACATTAGAGTCAACAAAATCCGTTTAGTTTACTACATGTAGGCACATAGGTAAGTGTTATATTATTAATGCATGCCTGAAAAAAGATCCACACACACATATGTCTGGTTTTCTCTGTCATGAGACAGGAAATACAATTTGTAAATAAAGTATGGAGTGTCACTATCAGATAGCTATATTTTGACCAAAGTTATAATTTTTTTTTCTTTCTCTGTCTCAATCTAGTATGGCCCCTAAGGCCCCAAATCCAAAATTAGCAATTAAATAGAGGTTTAGCAAGACAAGGAAATGCTAAGTCAAAAGTAGAATCTGAGGACTACTTCAGGAGCCTGTTTGACTTCTCACATACCTCTCACCAGTGAGTTCTAGAGACTGAGGTGTCAGAGGCCTGGTTCTCTCGAGATCTGAGGACTTCTATTTCTTCTCAGTATCACAGCCTTGACTTGATAATTCACTAAGTAAATAAAGGTTTTGCAACACTGAAATCATCATTTTTTCTTTGACGAACTTGAGATCACGTCACTTGACCCCTAAGAATAGTTTTAACTCTCTAAAATTTTGAGTGCTATCTGATGAAGTGGGTGTTTGACATGTCCCTTACTGTAATAGTACATGACTTACATATTTGTTCATCAGAACTGGCTACTGTCAAAGGACAACTGTGATTCTACTCCTCAGTCTCTTAAGGATTCTCTGCTAATCCTCCTATAAGATCTTGCAAAATGTAGTTACATTACCTAGATAAACAAAGACAAATGATATTTGACACCTCTGTCTTCATTAGCCATAGGGATTTGAGAGTAACTTTTCTAAAATTCAAACACTAACGGGCATGGGTTTTAATACAAGCAGCCTAAATAAGAATTGTACACACCACCACAGTGGAACAAGCATGGCACGTTCTTAAAAAAGCACCTCAGACTTCCCAAGAGACCTCCTACAACTTCCTAAGAAACTCCTAAGTTCTTAACATTCTCTTTTATATGGTTCAACGTGAGAACATGCCCCATGTCATTCAAAGAAAGATAAAATTAAAAATTTTATTCTTCCAATCTAAGAACATGGTATATCTTTCCATCTGTTTGTGTCATCCTCGATTTCTTTCATCAGCATCTTATAGTTTTCAAAGTACAGGTCTTTTGTCTCTTTAGGGAGGTTTATTCCTAGGTATTTTATTCTTTTTGATTCGATGGTAAATGAGATTGTTTCTCTAATTTCTCTTTCTGATCTTTTGTTGTTAGTGTATAGAAATGCAACAGATTTCTGTGTATTAATTTTGTATCCTGCAACTTTACTACCTAAGGCAATCTACAGATTAAATGCAATCCCTGTCAAATTACCAAGGGCATTTTTCACAGAACGAGAACAAAAAAATCTTAAAATTTGTATGGAGACACAAAAGACCCCAAATAGCCAAAGCAATCTTGAGAAAGAAAAATGAAGCTGGAGGAATCAGGCTCCCTGACTTCAGACAAAGTTATACTACAAAGTTATAGTAATCAAGACAGTATAGTACTGGCACCAAAACAGAAACATAGATCAATGGAACAGGATAGAAAGTCCAGAGATAAACCCATGCACTTATGGTCTTAATCCATGCACTTATGCCACTTAATCTATGATAAAGGAGGCAAGAATATACAATGGAGAAAAGACAGTCTCCTCAATAAATGGTGCTGGGAAAACTGGACAGCTACATGTAAAAAAATGAAATTAGAACATTCTTTAACACCATACACAAAAATAAACTCAAAGTGGATTAAAGACCTAAATGTAAGACCGGATACTATAAACCTCTTAGAGGAAAACATAGGCAGAATACTCTGACATAAATCGCAGCAATACCTTTTCTGAGCTGTCTCCTAGAGTAAAGGAAATAAAAACAAACAAATGGGAGGATTAACCAAGATGGCGGAGAAGGAGGACGTGCTCTCACTCCCTCTTGCGAGAGCACCAGAATCACAACTGGCTGCTGGACAATCATTGACAGGAAGACCCTGGACTTCACCAAGGAGGATACCCCACATCCAAGGACAGAGGAGAAGCCACAGTGAGACGGTAGGAGGGGCGCAATCAGAGTAAAATCAAATCCCATAACTGCTGGGTGGGTGACTCACAGACTGGCGAACACTTATACCACAGAAGTCCACCCACTGGAGTGAAGGTTCTGAGCCCCACGTCAGGCTTCCCAACCTGGGGGTCCGGCTACGGGAGGAGGAATTCCTAGAGAATCAGACTTTGAAGCCTAGTGGGAATTGATTGCAGGACTTTGACAGGACTGGGGGAAACAGAGACCCCACTCTTGGAGGGCAAACACAAAGTAATGTGTGCATCGGGACCCAGGGGAAGGAGCAGTGACCCTGGGGGAGACTGAACCAGACCTACCTGCTGGTGTTGGGGGGTCTCCTGCAGAGGCGGGTGGTGGCTCTGTTTCACCGTGGGGATAAGGACACTGGCAGCAGAGGTTCTGGGAAGTTCTCCTTGGTGTGAGCCCTCCCAGAGTCTGCCATTAACCCCACCAAAGAGCATGGGTAGGCTCCAGTGTTGGGTTGCCTCAGGCAAAACAACCAACAGGGAGGGAACCCAGCCCCACCCATCAACAGTCAAGTGGATTAAGGTTTTACTGAGCTCTGACCGCCACAGCAACAGGGAGGGAACCCAGCCCCACCCATCAACAGTCAAGTGGATTAAGGTTTTACTGAGCTCTGACCGCCACAGCAACAGTCAGCTCTACCCACCACCAGAGCCTCCCATCAAGCCTCTTAGATAGCCTCAACCACCAGAGGGCAGACAGCAGAAGCAAGAAAAACTACAATCCTGCAGCCTGTGGACCAAAAACCACATTCACAGAAAGATAGACAAGATGAAAAGGGAGAGGGCTATGTACCAGATGAAGGAACAAGAAAAAACCCCAGAAAAACAACTAAATGAAGTGGAGATAGGCAACCTTCCAGAAAAAGAATTCAGAATAATGATAGTGAAGATGATCCAGGACCTCGGAATAAGAATGGAGGCAAAGATTGAGAAGATGCAAGAAATGATTAACAAAGACCTAGAAGAATTAAAGAACAAACAAACAGAGATGACCAATACAATAACTGAAATGAAAACTACACTAGAAGGAATCAATAGCAGAATAACTGAGGCAGAAGAACGGATAAGTGACCTGGAAGACAGAATGGTGGAATTCACTGCTGCGGAACACACTAAAGAAAAAAGAATGAAAAGAAATGAAGACAGCCTAAGAGACCTCTGGGACAACATTAAACGCAACAACATTCGCATTATAGGGGTCCCAGAAGGAGAAGAGAGACAGAAAGGACCAGAGAAAATACTTGAAGAGATTATAGTCGAAAACTTCCCTAACATGGGAAAGGAAATAGCCACCCAAGTCCAGGAAGCGCAGAGAGTCCCATACAGAATAAACCCAAGGAGAAACACACCGAGACACATAGTAATCAAAGTGGCAAAAATTAAAGACAAAGAAAAATTATTGAAAGCAGCAAGGGAAAAATGACAAATAACATACAAGGGAACTCCCATAAGGTTAACAGCTGATTTCTCAGCAGAAACTCTGCAAGCCAGAAGGGAGTGGCATGATATACTTAAAGTGATGAAAGGGAAGAACCTACAACCAAGATTACTCTACCCAGCAAGGATCTCATTTAGATTTGATGGAGAAATCAAAAGCTTTACAGACAAGCAAAAGCTAAGAGAATTCAGCACCACCAAACCAGCTCTACAACAAATGCTAAAGGAACTTCTCTAAGTGGGAAACACAAGAGAAGAAAAGGACCTACAAAAACAAACCCAAAACAATTAAGAAAATGGTCATAGGAACATACATATCCATAATTACCTTAAACGTGAATGGATTAAATGCCCCAACCAAAAGACATAGACTGGCTGAATGGATACAAAAACAAGACCCATATATATGCTGTCTACAAGAGACCCACTTTAGACCTAGGGACACATACAGACTGAAAGTGAGGGGATGGAAAAAGATATTCCATGCAAATGGAAATCAAAAGAAAGCTGGAGTAGCTATACTCATATCAGATAAAATAGACTTTAAAATAAAGAATGTTACAAGAGACAAGGAAGGACACTACATAATGATCCAGGGATCAATCCAAGAAGAAGATATAACAATTATAAATATATATGCACCCAACATAGGAGCACCTCAATACATAAGGCAACTGCTAACAGCTATAAAAGAGGAAATCGACAGTAACACAGTAATAGTGGGGGACTTTAACACCTCACTTACACCAATGGACAGATCATCCAAAATGAAAATAAATAAGGAAACAGAAGCTTTAAATGACACAATAGACCAGATAGATTTAATTGATATATATAGGACATTCCATCCAAAAACAGCAGATTACACGTTCTTCTCAAGTGCGCACGGAACATTCTCCAGGATAGATCACATCTTGGGTCACAGATCAAGCCTCAGTAAATTTAAGAAAATTGAAATCATATCAAGCATCTTTTCTGACCACAACGCTATGAGATTAGAAATGAATTACAGAGAAAAAAACGTAAAAAAGACAAACACATGGAGGCTAAACAATACGTTACTAAATAACCAAGAGATCACTGAAGAAATCAAAGAGGAAATAAAAAAATACCTAGAGACAAATGACAATGAAAACACGACGACCCAAAACCTATGGGATGCAGCAAAAGCAGTTCTAAGAGGGAAGTTTATAGCTATACAAGCCTACCTAAAGAAACAAGAAAAATCTCAAGTAAACAATCTAACCTTACACCTAAAGAAACTAGAGAAAGAAGAACAAACAAAACCCAAAGTTAGCAGAAGGAAAGAAATCATAAAGATCAGAGCAGAAATAAATGAAATAGAAACAAAGAAAACAATAGCAAAGTTCAATAAAACTAAAAGCTGGTTCTTTGAGAAGATAAACAAAATTGATAAGCCATTAGCCACACTCATCAAGAAAAAGAGGGAGAGGACTCAAATCAATAAAGTCAGAAATGAAAAAGGAGAAGTTACAACAGACACCGCAGAAATACAAAGCATCCTAAGAGACTACTACAAGCAACTCTATGCCAATAAAGTGGACAACCTGGAAGAAATGGACAAATTCTTAGAAAGGTATAACCTTCCAAGACTGAACCAGGAAGAAACAGGAAATATGAACAGACCAATCACAAGTAATGAAATTGAAACTGTGATTAAAAATCTTCCAACAAACAAAAGTCCAGGACCAGATGGCTTCATAGGTGAATTCTATCAAACATTTAGAGAAGAGCTAACACCCATCCTTCTCAAACTCTTCCAAAACATTGCAGAGGAAGGAACACTCCCAAACTCATTCTATGAGGCCACCATCACCCTGATACCAAAACCAGACAAAGACACTACAAAAAAAGAAAATTACAGACCAATATAACTGATGAATATAGATGCAAAAATCCTCAACAAAATACTAGCAAACAGAATCCAACAACACATTAACAGGATCATACACCACGATCAAGTGGGATTTATCCCAGGGATGCAAGGATTCTTCAATATACGCAAATCAATCAATGTGATACACCATATTAACAAATTGAAGAATAAAAACCATATGATCATCTCAATAGATGCAGAAAAAGCTTTCGACAAAATTCAACACCCATTTCTGATAAAAACTCTCCAGAAAGTGGGCATAGAGGGAACCTACCTCAACATAATAAAGGCCATATATGACAAACCCACAGCAAACATCATTCTCAATGGTGAAAAACTGAAAGCATTTCCTCTAAGATCAGGAACGAGACAAGGATGTCCACTCTCACCACTATTATTCAACATAGTTCTGGAAGTCCTAGCCACGGCAATCAGAGAAGAAAAAGAAATAAAAGGAATACAAATTGGAAAAGAAGAAGTAAAACTGTCACTGTTTGCGGATGACATGATACTATACATAGAGAATCCTAAAGATGCCACCAGAAAACTGCTAGAGCTAATCAATGAATATGGTAAAGTTGCAGGATACAAAATGAATGCACAGAAATCTCTTGCATTCCTATACACTAATGATGAAAAATCTGAAAGAGAAATTAAGGAAACACTCCCATTTACCATTGCAACAAAAAGAATAAAATACCTAGGAATAAACCTACCCAGGGAGACAAAAGACCTGTATGCAGAAAACTATAAGACACTGATGAAAGAAATTAAACATGATACCAACAGATGGAGAGATATACCATGTTCTTGGATTGGAAGAATCAACATTGTGAAAATGAGTATACTACCCAAAGCAATCTACAGATTCAATGCAATCCCTATCAAATTACCAATGGCATTTTTTACGGAGCTAGAACAAATCATCTTAAAATTTGTATGGAGACACAAAAGACCCCGAATAGCCAAAGCAGTCTTGAGGGAAAAAAATGGAGCTGGAGGAATCAGACTCCCTGACTTCAGACTCTACTACAAAGCTACAGTAATCAAGACAATATGGTACTGGCACAAAAACAGAAACATAGATCAATGGAACAAGATAGAAAGCCCAGAGATTAACCCACGCACCTATGGTCAACTAATCTATGACAAAGGAGGCAAAGATATACAATGGAGAAAAGACAGGCTCTTCAATAAGTGGTGCTGGGAAAACTGGACAGCTACATGTAAAAGAATGAAATTAGAATACTCCCTAACACTATACACAAAAATAAACTCAAAATGGATTAGAGACCTAAATGTAAGACCGGACACTATAAAACTCTTAGAGGAAAACATAGGAAGAACACTCTTTGACATAAATCACAGCAAGATCTTTTTTGATCCACCTCCTAGAGTAATGGAAATAAAAACAAAAATAAACAAGTGGGACCTAATGAAACTTCAAAGCTTTTGCACAGCAAAGGAAACCATAAACAAGACGAAAAGACAACCCTCAGAATGGGAGAAAATATTTGCAGATGAATCAACGGACAAAGGATTAATCTCCAAAATATATAAACAGCTCATTCAGCTCAATATTAAAGAAACAAACACCCCAATCCAAAAATGGGCAGAAGACCTAAATAGACATTTCTCCAAAGAAGACATACAGACGGCCACGAAGCACATCAAAAGATGCTCAACATCACTAATTATTAGAGAAATGCAAATCAAAACTACAATGAGGTATCACCTCACCCCTGTTAGAATGGGCATCATCAGAAAATCTACAAACAACAAATGCTGGAGAGGGTGTGGAGAAAAGGGAACCCTCTTGCTCTGTTGGTGGGAATGTAAATTGATACAGCCACTATGGAGAACAATATGGAGGTTCCTTAAAAAACTAAAAATAGAATTACCATATGACCCAGCAATCCCACTACTGGGCATATACCCAGAGAAAACCGTAATTCAAAAAGACACATGCACCCGAATGTTCATTGCAGCACTATTTACAATAGCCAGGTCATGGAAGCAACCTAAATGCCCATCAACAGACGAATGGATAAAGAAGATGTGGTACATATATACAATGGAATATTACTCAGCCATAAAAAGGAACGAAATTGAGTCATTTGTTGAGACGTGGATGGATCTAGAGACTGTCATACAGAGTGAAGTAAGTCAGAAAGAGAAAAACAAATATCGTATATTAATGCATGTATGTGGAACCTAGAAAAATGGTACAGATGAGCCAGTTTGCAGGGCAGAAGTTGAGACACAGATGTAGAGAATGGACATATGGACACCAAGGGGGGAAAACTGCAGTGGGGTGGGGATGGTGGTGTGCTGAATTGGGCGATTGGGATTGACATGTATACACTGATGTGTATAAAATTGATGCCTAATAAGAACCTGCAGTATAAAAAAACAAACAAAACAACTAATACTAAACTTTCATTGGGTTATTTGTATGGAAATATGTTAATATAAATGTTTCAGACATCACATGAAATTTCTAAAAATCTTATATTTGTATGTGTATGGAAATATGTATGGAAATATGTTAATATAAATGTTTCAGACATTACATGAAATTTCTAAAAATCTTATATTTGTATGTGTATGGAAATATGTATGGGAATATGTTAATATAAATGTTTCAGACATTACATGAAATTTCTAAAAATCTTATATGTTCTGGTATAATGTTATATGTAAAAATCCTAGTTATTACTTTAAAATGTATATCTCAGAAATAACTAATTTTCTTGTCAACTGCATTATTATGAACTTTCATCAAATCTTTAACCGTGGTCATTTTTAAGTCTTTTGTCATTTACAGACAGTTCTGGGTGTACTCTTTTGCAAATATGTTCCTATAAAAGGGTTTCATCTTCAAGAAATTCATGGAAAAGACTCTGACAAGTACAGGTTTCTGGTAACTGACTGTACTGCTGAACTGAATGAATAAGCATTTTCAGAACTCTAATGAAAAACTGATGAACTCATAAAAGTGCTAACAAAAGATCAAGATGAAAAAAAAAATTAATTACATGGGACTGAGTGAACTGATGAGGATGAGTATAATTTTTGTGACTTTCTGTCTGAATTAAAAAAAAAAAATCCCACAAGGACTCAGAGGCAAAGAATATACAAATCAATTTTCACTGCAAAGTAAAGGAGCTGTTACAGTGGAGGATTACTGGACTGAATGTCAATATTATGACATAGTATGAGTGTGTTTCATGTTTGGTAATTGCAATCATTGTTGCTTTTGTTGTGGTCATCCATGTACAATGCTTGGTGTCAGTCTATTTATCTCTTGTAAAAATAAAATACAGTGTGTGTGTGTGTGTGTGAAAAAAAAAAAAAAAAGCAAACAAATGGGACCTAATTAAACTCAAAAACTTTTGCACAGCAAAGGAAACCATAAACAAACTAAAAGACAACCCACAGAATGGGAGAAAATATTTGCAAACGATGCAACTGACAATGGATTAGTCTCCAAAATTTACAAACAGCTCATGCAGCTCAATATCAAAAGAACAACCCAATCAAAAAATGGGAAGACCCAAATAGACATTTCTCCAAAGAAGACATACAGATGGCCAAGAGGCACATGAAAAGATGCTCAACATGGTTAATTATTAGAGAATTGGAAATCAAGCTACAATGAGATATCACCTCACACCAGTCAGAATGGCCATCATCAAAAACTCTACAAACAATACTGGAGAGGGTGTAGAGAAAAGGGAACCCTCCTACACTGTTGGTGGGAATGTAAATTGGTACAACCACTATAGAGAACAGTATGGAGGTTCCTTTAAAAACTAAAAATAGAGCTACCATATGATCCAGCAATCCCACTCCTGGGCATATACCTGGAGAAAACCATAATTCGAAAGGATACGTGCACTCCAATGTTCATTGCAGCACTGTTTACAGTAATCAAGACATGGAAGCAACCTAAATGTCCATCGACAGATGAATGGATAAGGAAGATGAGGTACATATATACAATGAAATATTACTCAGCCATTAAAAAGAATGAATAATGCCATTTGCAGCAACATGGATGGACCTACAGATTATCATATTAAATGAAGTAAGAAAGAGAAAGACAAATACCATATGACATCACTTATATGTGGAATCTAAAATATGACACAAATGAACTTATTTACAAAACAGAAACAGACTCACAGACTTAGAGAACGAACTTATGGTTACCAGGGAGGGAGGTGGGGGGGAGGGATAGATTGGGAGTTTGGGACTGACATGTACACACTGCTATATTTAAAATATATAACCAGGGACTTCCCTGGTGGTCCAGTGGGTGGGACTCCACACTCCAAATGCAGGGGTCCCAGGTTCCATCCCTGGTTGGGGAGCTGGATCCCACATGCATGCTGCAACTAAGAGTCCGCATGCCGAAACTAAGAAGTCTGCATGCTGCAAGTAAAGATCCCACATGCCGCAACTAAGACCTGGTGCAGCCTAAATAAATAAATATTTAAAATAAAATATATAACCAACAAGGACCTACTGTGTAGCACAGGGAACTCTGCACAATATTCTGTAATAAATGGGGAAAGAATTTGAAAAAGAATAGATACATGTATATGTATAACTGAATCACTTTGCTGTACACCTGAAACTAACACAATATTGTTAATAAACTATACTCCAATATAAAATAAAAATTAAAAAAAAATTTTTATATTCCTCATGCTCTCCTCCCATTTCTCAGCTATTGAAAATACCCTAAAATAAATCCTCTTACAGTGTTTAAGGAGAAGAAATATAGGATGGTGGCATTTGATTCTTTTCTGCCTCTAACTTCTGATGGGCTACAGACTACAAATATGAATCCTCAGTAATGGTAACAATTAAACACATTCAGCAGTTCTCTCTCTGCATAGGCAATATTTTAAGGAGTTTGATCAAAAGAACAATCTCCATTTAAACCTCCTGTATCTAGGACAAAACATTAGACACATTTCCCTCTTTTGATCATATCCTTCCTTCGGTAAAGTTTGGATGGTTTAAAACTGGGTTATACCTGACACAACATAATGTTAAAATTACAGTCGTGTTTCATAATCCAGCATCACCACCAGCCCCAGATCTTTTCTACCTTTGTTTCCACCTCTAATTTGGGCATCACCTGGGCACTGAATCAAGTAAGTTTTAAATATTCTATTTCTACTGATGTCCTTTATTTATTTAAGGCTTATGATCACAACAGCTTTGTTTTCTTCTGTTAATTTTATTTTTCCTGCACTTTTCATTACAAAAGTAATATACTTTCAAATATAAAAATGCTAATATCAATCTCTATATGTTAGACACTGGACTGATATATACATATACATTAGCCAACCCAATATTATTAATTCCTCACACCTCTATGAGGTAGATTAAATTAGCATACCTATTACATAGATAATTAAACTGAGACACAGAGATTATGTAAAGAATACTTTTCACAGAGAAGGCAGTACATTTCTGTGCTTAGGGGCATGCAATCTGGACTCAGATTCTACGTATTAAAATTCTAGCGTCACAACTTATTAGTTAGGCACTAAGAGCAAGTCTTCCTCCACCATTCCCCTCATAGTTGTAAAACATAGATTTCATCTGAGTAAAACTTAACATTTTATGTGATCAGATCCCTAGTATAGACACATAAACATATATACACACATATAGCATTACTGTTTCAGTTCATATACATGCATGAAGCAACAATGATAATTACATGTAGATGAAAAAGAGTATCATTCAAAATGGTTTCTGTCAAATGGTTTCCTTAAAAATGTTTGTTTTGGATGTGGTCGTGTAAATATCTGTGCAATATACTGCCAGAATTTCTCAGTATCAGGACCCAGAAGGCAATGGCATATTGTTAGATGCGTAGTTCAAACAATACAGAAAGAGCTCATATGTTCCATGAGTGAATAAAAATAAAGTCAGCGTTATTACTCTGCATTGTTCAATCAATCTCACTTGGCAACATGACTTTCAAATTTTGGCATATTAGCTAAAGTTTTTTTTTTTTTTTTTTAACTATTTATTGAACAAAAATTTATGTGTGAACTTTATGCAAAGCACTTCCAGAAAATGCAAAGGCAGATAAGGTATGGATCCTGCTTACTAGTAGTTTATAATCCATTCATATAGATTTAAAGCGAAGTGGAAGAGATGGCTTTAATACAAGCAGAGATTGATAACCAAATGATAACTGTCATAAAAGTAGGCACAAATATGTTACTGTAAATGGGAAGAGAAAGAGAAAGATTATTTCCAGATATGGTAGTCAGAAAAGGATTATATCATCTAAGAAATAATATGCACATATCCTTCTATTTATATTGAACATTTCTATATAAATTACTTTGAAAAATCTTTTGCTAATACCTATGCAAGAACTTGAAATATATTATTAAATAATTCAAAATTATAATCAATATGATTCTCAGGTAATTTAATAGGGGATTTTCATTTTGTAAAACCATTCAGATAATCATTTATAACATTTAACATTGCCTAATGATATGTCTCTCTGTAGAAACAAAGCAAACTCCATATCACTCCACTTTCATTTTTCTTCAACAGTATAAGCATATTTGGACTCACATACCACTCCTAGACGTCTTCTTGGAAGCAAAGATAGGGACCATGAGTCATTTATATTTTTAATTCGGAACCATTTTTACTATGTGTCAGACACTCTTCTAGCTAATAAGATAAAATAGTGAACAAAAGAAAAATGCCTTTGACCTTACAGAGCTTTCATTGTAATGGGGGGGAGCTGACAATATATAAACACACACACACACATTAATAAATATACGTATATTGTGTTGGGAGATGCTAAGGGCCATGAAGAAAATATGAAAGGATAAGGGGATAGAGTATGACATGGAGCACTGGTTTACCGAGAGTAGTCAGGGAAGATGTCTACGAGAAGGTGGCAGAACGTTCCTGCCAGATAAAGCAGCATGTGCAGAAACTGTGAAGTAGAAATATTAGACTCTGAGAAATAGCAAGGAAGCCTGTAATCCTGGAGTGAAAGATGCATATTGAAAAGAGGTAGGAGATGATATCAAAAGGTAGGAGATTCAGCACATTATAGGACTTTGAATATCACTTGGAATGAAATGGGAAGCCATTAGAGGACCTTAACAGGAGGAGTCATATGATGTGATTTGAAATTTTAAATGACCATTTTTCCTGGTGTTGATCGCAGCATGTGGGTGAATAAAGATGGAGCAGGGAACGTGACACTATACACAAAAAATAATTCATACTGGATCATAGACTTAAATGTAAGAGCTAAATAAAGAAAACCTTTAGAAGGAAACACAGGAGAAGATCTTTGGGACCTTGAACTAAGCAAAGATTTCTTAGATATAACACTAAATTATGGTCCATGAAAGAAAAAAATTGATAAGCTGGACCTCATCAAAATTCAAAACTTTTGCATCTCAAAAGACACCGTTAAGAAATGAAAAGATAAAGAATAAATTGGGAGAAAATATTGGCAAACACATATCCAATATGAGATGTGTGTCCAGAATTTATATTAAAAAACAAAAACCTTGACACCTCAATAATAAGAAGACAAACAACTCAATCAAAAGAATGGGCAAAAGATAGGAACAAACATTTTATCAAAGAAGATATATGAAGGGCTAATAAGCACATGAAAACATGCTAAACATCATTAGTCATTAGGGAAATGCAAATTAAAACCGCAGTAAGATACCATTTTGCATGAATGGTGAGTATGGATAAGAAAGGATGTGGGGCATCAATAACCCTCATATACTGCTGGTGGAAATGTGAAAAGGTGCAGTCACTTTGGAGAACAATTTTGCTATCAAAAGTTAAACATGCAACTACCATATGATCCAGAAATTCTACTCCTGGATATCAATCTAGGAGAAATAAAAACATATACACACAGAGACCTACATGTCAAAGTTCATAACAGAATTACTCACAATAGCCCCAAACTAGAGAGAACCTAAGTATTCATCAGCTTATGAACGGATAGACAGAATGTATATCCGTACAATGAAATACTCTAAAGCAATAGAAAGGAACTAACTACTGAAACATGCTATGTCAGGGATGACCCTCAAAAATATTATGCTAAGTGAAAGAAGCCAGACACAAGAGACTACGTATTATATTATTCTATTTATGTGAAATGCCACAGACAGAAAATAGACTAGTGGTTGCTACAGCTGGGGTTGGGAATGGGGAATGGACATGATGGATCTTATTAAGGGGACAAAAATGTTTTAAAACTGATGTATTGTGGTGGCTGCACTACTCAGAAAAGTTACTAGAATCACTGAATTGTAAACTTGAACTTTTATGAATTTTATGATATGTAAAATACATTTCAATAAAGCTGTTTTAAAAAGACAGAAGCGGGGCTTCCCTGGTGGCGCAGTGGTTGAGAATCCGCCTGCCAATGCAGGGGACACGGGTTCGAGCCCAGGTCTGGGAAGATCCCACATGCCGCGGAGCAACTAGGCCCGTGAGCCACAACTACTGAGACTGCGCTCTAGAGCCCGTGAGCCACAACTACTGAGCCTGCGCGTCTGGAGCCTGTGCTCCGCAACAAGAGAGGCTGCGATAGTGAGAGGCCCGCGCACCGCGATGAAGAGTGGCCCCCGCTCGCCACAGCTGGAGAAAGCCCTCGCACAGAAACGAAGACCCAACACAGTCATAAATAAATAAAATAAAGATACATGAAATTGCTAAAATTATTAAAAAAAAAAAAAAAGACAGAAGCAAGTAGTTTAATCAGAAGGCTCTTACTTGAAGGCAAAAGAAGAGATGATAGTGGCTTTGTTCAGTGAAGAGAATAAGTGGTCATAACTGCATATATTTCAAAGTTAGTGTCAACAGAATTTACTCCTGGATTTGATGTGAAATATGAGGGATAGAGGAGTAAAAAAAAAAATTTCAAGCTTTTTCCCCCTAAAACACCTGGTAGAATGGAGGTGTCATTTATTCAGATGGCAAATAACATGGATTAGGCTCAGTCAATGGTAAATCAAAAGTTTGGTGTTAGGTTAAAATTGGAATGCCTATTATATAGCCAGGTGATGTCAACTACAGCGCTGGAGTTCAGGGAAGAAGCCAGGGCTGTAGTAAAAACAATATGTAGTCATTGGTACAGAGATTTTACTTAAAGCTGGATGAGTTCACTAACAGAGTGGATGTATAACAAAAAGACAAGAAGTCAAGGGATTAAGCCCCTTGACTGGCTGACTGTTTTTGAGCTGGGACATTGATCTTCTCCTGCACTCATACTGGAACTTATACCATTGGTTCTGCTGGGTCTCCAGTTTGCCAACTGCAGATCTTGGGACTTCTCAACCTCCATAACTGCATGAGTCAATTCCTTAGAGTAATATGTATATATCTCCTATTGGTTTTGTTTCTCTGGATAACTTAGACTAATACAAGTGGGTTGAAACAAGAATGAGAGGAAAATAGTGAATTACAAAGTGAAGACAATTATTTCAAAGAATTTTTCTCCAGAAGTGAAATGAACAATGACAATAGCTAGAGATAAACTTAAGATCCTGAGCAACAAGGATTTACTGTATAGCACAGGGAACTATATTCAATATCTTGTAATAACCTGTAATGGAAAATAATCTGAAATATATATATATATACACACACACATACATAACTGAGTCACTTTGCTGTATACCTGAAACTAACACAATACTATAAATCAACTATATTTCAATTAAGAAAAAAGAAAACTTAGGATCTCACTGTCACAGGATCTTAAAAGAAAGATTAGAATGAGCTGGTGAATGTGGCTATCCAGGAGAAAGAGAGACAAAGTAGCAAAGTCCTTGAAAAGGCATGAAGACATGGGATCCATTGCATACACTGAAGGTTGGCCTTACAAAGGATTTCAGACAGGTTATCAACTGAAAGGGGTGGGTAGGAAGTTTATGTGGCTACACAAACAGATTTGTTGTTTTCTCTTTGGATTGCTTCTGTTTTCTCAATGAAATAAGAAAAAAGATAATCAACGGACAGTGAAAGGGCTGTGTAGTGGGGAAGAAGTGTTGAGGCTTGAGAAAAGAGGAGAGAGTATGAAATAATTATCAGAAAGAGGGGAAGTCTTATTTAACTAGAAAAAAAACCCCACCTGAAATATACTACAGTACAACAGGCACACTTAAGATTTCTGGTAACATGAACATAAAACTATATGACATATTCAAGTGATAAACTGTAAGAACTGGATAGTTAGAGAATTTGATTTAAACAGGTTTCAAGTTTTTCAGATGACTATGGTAACCAGGCAAGAAGGGAAGTGGGTGAAAGAGAGTGAAAACAGGGCAGGTCAATAAATTATGAGTGCCGATGGGAGCAAAGAATTGTTGCAGTGAAGGTACTAGAGGGAAAGAATTGGAAAGAGAGAAGGTGAGGCTGACAGAGTGGAATTTATGAAACTAAGATTACAGAGGAGAGGTACATATTGGCTATGATAATGTCTGGCATGACCAGAATATTGGTGGTTTATGTGGCGTGGAGGCCAAGATAATTATACGCGAGGGGATCAAGAAACTGGAGCCCATGTATTGGAAGGATTCTCTATCTTTAAACCACCATGCATTATATCAGGAATAGTATGCAAGGGAGAATGAGTTAACCAGGTCTGAATATCTTCAAGGGATGAGGGGAGTGACACAGATCTACAGAGGTTTGCGACAAGGAGTAAAGGAGAATGGTGAAACCAAAGAGCAAAAGCTTCAGTATAGATATGTTCTCTTAGGGAGGAGAGAGAGAACAATTTAGAAACAATATGAGAAACAAAGAGGGAACTCTTCCAAACTTCAGAATTGTATGACGAATACAGGACAGAGAGCACTACCTTTTTTTTTTTTTTTTAAATAAATAAATAAATTTATTTTAAAAAATGAAGAAACACAAATGTAAGAAAATATATCAAAATGTTCATTAATGGTTATCTTTGGGTGGAAGAATTCTGGATAATTTTTATCTTTATGCTCTTTAATTTTTAGTTTTTTTTTTTAAACATCTTTATAGGAGTATAATTGCTTTACAATGGTGTGTTAGTTTCTGCTTTATTTTTTAATTTTTTTGAAGAATTTTTTTTCCTTTTCAGTTATACATATACATATGTCCCCATATCTCTTCCCTCTTGCGTCTCACTCCCTCCCCCCTCCCTATAGTTTCTGCTTTATAACAAAGTGAATCAGCTATACATATACCTATATCCCCATATCTCTTCCCTCTTGCATCTCCCTCCCTATCCCACCCCTCTAGGAAGTCACAAAGCACGGAGCTGATCTCCCTGTGCTATGCGGCTGCTTCCGGGAAGGGTAAGCTGGGACAAAGTGAGACAGTGGCATGGACATATATACAGTACCAAATGTAAAATCGAGAGCACTACCTTTTGAGAAGCCACTACATAAGAAGTAGTGGCTTAGGGAGAAAGCCATGTTGCACTTAGATAAAAATGTAAGGAAGTACCAGGAGCAGTATTTCTCAAACTTAAATGTACATGCAAATTACCCAGAGATCTTGTTTAAATGCAAATTCTGAGCTTTGGCCTAGGATTCTGCTCTACTACAAGTTACCAGGTAATGCCAACAATTTGAGTAGCAAGGATATAGGGAATTCCAATATAAAGGATGAAATGGCTTGGTGGATCACGGATTGGTAGAGGTTTAAGTCAGATGTGAGGATGAGGATGAGAGTCTAGGCGATGAGTGATGAACTGTGGACCCAGCCCTCTTCGTTGACTGAGATGAAGGGACTTTGTGTAACTGAACTGAAACTAATCATCTGTTCATAAGTTGTAATCATCAGACTATCCAAGTGGGGGAAGCATATGAAGAAGAATTTCTTGCCAAGGAACCCAGAGCTCTATTATTAGTTCCTAGTTCAGACTCTAATTGACAATGTCAGGGTCAGAGTAACAGATGGTAATGGAAGTGCCTGAGACTCTGTGGATGTCCCCTGTCTGCTTTTGATGATGTACTGACTTAGGAAGAAAGAATAGGAAGGTTTACTCTGCTCTAAATTGCTTTCCTATTCCCCTATTTTTTTTTTTTTTTTTTTTTTTTACAAACTTCCACCCCTGAGACTTTGAAAATATAGCACTACCCACACATTATTTCTATTCTTGGGAATTATATTAAACACTTAGTGCATTAACATTTACCTCACTTTAAAATTACCTAGAATTGGACATTATTAAAATGAGCCAGAAAATAAGGAATTTTGCTATTTTATATATCCGTAAAAAAGATAGGTCTTCATTTCAAATTCCACATATAGTTAGAATATATAAACTGATGATCAAGTCATATACATTTTTGGAGACTATAAAAATTCCATTTCAAAGTAGAATGCAAAGGGAAACTATTTAAAGTAAGCATGTAAATATATTTTGGAGACATGCAAGAACAAATTTATGAAACATCAGCATCTCACTGTTGCTAGTCTTTTCCGCTGGTATATAGAGTCAATCATTCTGAAATATTGAAATGATCTCAAGTCAGTGTAATTCAAAAACAAGGTATTCAAAGTCAAATGTGAATATTGGATGCACATTCCAAACCCCTCATCATACACATTTTAACTATATGTTTAAAATAGTAATAAAACATACATGGACTTATTCATAGGGTTAGGGAGTTATAGCTTTGTTCATAAGCACAACTGCTAGAAACCTCAGTTGAACCAAAGATGCAAAAGAAAATATAGTGTTAGGATTACTATAGTTGGTTACTTTTTTGCTATTAATCACAGAATCAAGACTAATTAAGATGAAGATCTCTGAGTTCCAAAGCAAATTATGCTTAGAATGACAGAAATAATTTTATGGACAAATATTTGGAGAGCCACTGAAGTAAATGACAAGGACAATGGAATTTTCAAAGGATAGGGAGGGTGGGAGGGGGACGCAAGAGGGAAGAGATACGGGGATATATGCATATGTATAGCTGATTCACTTTGTTATAAAGCAGGAACTAACACACCATTGTCAAGCAACTTTACTCCAATAAAGATGTTAAAAAACAAAAAAGCAAAGTTCTTCTGAGCATAGGATTTACTGCACTTTCACAAAATAGGCAGTCTTCCTTCTCTAACACTTCATTACAGGGTTGCTCTATCCTGAGTCTACAGAGGTGTCTTCTGATGGCAAGAAAAACTCAGGAAGGCTACTATAGATCACGGGTGGTTTTGTGAACAGCTCTGTAAGTGGTATCGTGACTCGAGTTTATCTTTGAATGCTGTGATGGCCTAAGCATCAGTAAGGTAGGAGGCTGCCAATACTAAATCCATACGTGCTGCAGAGCGAGTCTGTTGAGAGGGTCTGTGTAGAGAACTGATGAGACCTGGCTTCACAAGCAGCTGCCATGTGGTTAGGGAACATAAGCTGAGTGGGCAGAAGAACCCTCTTAGGGAGTTACTGAAGCACAACATTCAGATTAGGTGGCAGAGCTGTAGACTCCTGGGAGCAAGAGTGGCACAGCCAATAGCTCTTTTCTCTCCTAGCTGTCAGGCAGACAGTGGGCAGAAGCAGCAGGGTGACAGACTGCCACTTCAGTTACCAGCACAAGGCCACATATCATTACGAACATGGAAATATAAAAATTACTGTACCAGAACTCGCAGTTCTATAGTCAGGAGAGTTCCTTTCAGGAGACCCAGATGAAGGCATCTGGTAATCTTTTTATTCGAATGATAGATACTTTCTATTAGAAAACGAGAGTCAAGGATTTAACCCAGAAAAACGATTTATTACACAATCACTAATAAATTTTACAAGCTCTAGAAACGAGAAAAGCCCTTTAAATGGGTAATTTTCCCCCACTGCCCCCCTCAAATATTCCATATGCTGCAAAAGATGTTTTTACCAAAAGGAAAGTAATAATTTATGTTAGAGAGAAAAGGTCTGCCTTTTTCTTGCCAGTGCCATTTACCACCCCTTGGATGGTTTCTCATTGAGCCTCAATTTTCCCCTCTTCAAAATGGGGATAGGGCTTCCCTGGTGGTGCAGTGGTTAAGAATCTGCCTGCCAATGCTGGGGAACACGAGTTCAAGCCCTGGTCTGGGAAGATCCCACATGCCACGGAGGAACTAAGCCCGTGCATCACAACTACTGAGCCTGTGCTCTAGAGCCCGTGAGCCACAACTACTGAGCCTGCGTACCACAACTACTGAAGCCTGCATGCCTAGTGCCCGTGCTCTGCAACAAGAGAAGCCACCACAATGAGATGCCCACTCACCGCAACTAGAGAAAGCCCGTGCACAGCAACAAAGACCCAATGCAGCCAAAAATAAATAAACAAAATTAAAAAAAAAAAATGGGGATAAAAATAGCTAATTTTCATTTTCAGCATTTTGAGTATTAACAATATTTTAAATATGCCTGTCATTTGGTAGGCATTAAATACATGGAAGCTGTAATAATTAGTACTCATTAGAAAAAAATATCCTTTATATTTGGAAAGCATTTTCTCTTTTATAAAATGCTTTTTACATATACTCTTGTGAACTAAGCATAGCAAACATTCTTATTAACATTTTGTAGATGAAGGATCTAGGGTTCAGTGATAGTGACTCACACGAGCTTGTAAGTGGTAGAGACTGCACTGAAAATCAAGTCTCTTGACTTAAATTCCAGTTATCTTTGACTTGCAATCATGTATAAAACATGGATCTAACATATTTAGAGTTGTACTCAAATGATTTGTTGATTTTTAAATGTGTTTTGATAAATGTTAAAAACACAGAAGAGTATGTAGTAGTATGAGAAATAAGAAACACTCAAGGATCCACCACACAGATTTGGTTTCAAAACCTCTCTCTCTCTCTCCCCCCACCTTCCTTCCTCCCTCCTTGCCTCTTTGTCTCCCTCTCCCTGTCATCCTCTTCCTCTCCCTTTTCCCTTCCTCAACCTCTCTCAGGTTTGGTGGCCGTGTATTACAAAAGACATCAAACATTACCCATAGAGGAAGGAGTGGTACCATTATCTCCTATTCAATTTTCAATTTCATTTCCCTCCACACACAGAGGCAATAAATACCATATATTTAGTGAGCTTCATTCCATTCTGTGTTTTATATATTTGCATATTTTTAGAGTTGGAATGCTCAAAATAATAATGAATAGAATTATATTGTACAGATATTCTACAACTTGCTTTCGTCTCTCAACATTTTATATATATATATATATTTAGGTTATTGTAATTGTTTTCAATATTTAATAGAGTTCTAATGATTATTGATCATACTTTTATATATATTGTCTACTTTAACTTTTTATCTCATGAAAAAATTTTTTTAACATCTTTATTGGAATATAATTGCTTTACATTGTTGTGTTAGTTGCTGCTGTGTAACAATGTGAATCAGCTATATATATACATATATCCACATATCCCCTCCCTCTTGAGCCTCCCTCCCACTCTCCCTATCCCACCCCTCTAGGTGGTCACAAAGCACTGAGCTGATCTCCCTGTGCTATGTGGCTACTTCCCACTAGCTAGCTATTTTACATTTGGTAGTGTATATACGTCCATGCCACTCTCTCACTTTGCCCCAGCTTACCCTTCCCCCTCCCCGTGTCCTCAAGTCCATTCTCTACGTCTGCGCCTTTATTCCTTTTTTTTTTTTAAGTATTGGTTCTTGACAGATTTTAAAAAAATTTTTAATGACTTTTGCATATTTTTTATTTATTTGTTTTTATTTTTTGGCACTCCGAGGGGCATGCGGGATCTTAGTTCCCCGACCAGGGATCGAACCCGTGCCCCCTGAAATGGAAGCGCAGAGTCTTAACCACTGGACCACCAGGGAAGTCCCTCTATTTTCTCTTAATAAATTTTCTGAAGTTTATATATAAGTCCATGCCATGCTCTCACTTCATCCCAGCTTACCCTTCCCCCTCCCCCTGTCCTCAAGTCCATTCTCTACGTCTGCGTCTTTATTCCTGTCCTGCCCCTAGGTTCTTCAGAACCATTTTTTTTCTTTTTTTTTAGGTTCCATATATATGTGTTAGCATACAGTATTTGTTTTTCTCTTTCTGACTTACTTCACTCTGTATGACAGACTCTAGGTCCATCCACCTCACTACAAATAACTCCATTTCGTTTCTTTATATGGCTGAGTAATATTCATTGTATATATGTGCCACATCTTTATCCATTCATCTGTCGATGGACACTTAGGTTGCTTCCATGTCCTGGCTATTGTAAATAGTGCTGCAATGAACATTGTGGTACATGACTCTTTTTGAATTATGGTTTTCTCAGGGTATATGCCCAGGAGTGGGATTGCTGGATCATATGGTAGCTCTATTTTTAGTTTTTTAAGGAACCTCCATACTGTTCTCCATAGTGGCTGTATCAATTTACATTCCCACCAACAGTGCAAGAGGGTTCCCTTTTCTCCACACCCTCTCCAGCATTTATTGTTTGTAGATTTCTTGATGATGGCCATTCTGACCCGTGTGAGGTGATACCTCATTGTAGTTTTGATTTGCATTTCTCTAATGATTAGTGACGAAAAGACAACCTTCAGAATGGGAGAAAATATTTGCAAATGAAGCAACTGACAAAGGATTAATCTCCAAAATTTACAAGCAGCTCATGCAGCTCAATATCAAAAAAACAAACAACCCAATCCAAAAATGGGCAGAAGACCTAAATAGACATTTCTCCAAAGAAGATATACAGATTGCCAACAAACACATGAAAGAAGGTCTCTTAAAACCTGACCTCTGGTGTCTTCTCTGAGATAATGAACTCTGTCAGGACAGCGTGAAGTATCTCACGTCCAAGAACCCAGCCAAACAAATAGAAGAGTATTTATTTACTTAGTTACTTAAAGTGTGCTGAGTTAATGAATAGCTTAATTTTTTAATCGACTTCCTTTAGGAAAAACTATACCGCATATGTTCAGAGAAGAGTTTACTTAAGTAAAGGAGGCATGGATAGAGCATTTCTCTCTTACGTCTTCTAACATGACATGCTAATTAAAAATAAAAAATGTGATGGCTTCAAATATATACAAAATTCACTCTTGTAGCTTTATTTCACGGTGTTCAGTTTACTAAAAGAGGTACTCAATTTCATTTTGTAAACAAAAACATATATACATATATGCATATGTGTATTATACATAGGAAACATTTTGCTCCACTAATTAAGGGGTCAGCAAACTATAACTCACAGCCTGCCACTTGTTTCTGTAAACAAGCTTTTACTGTGACACAGCCATAGCTGTTCCTTTACATACTGCCTGTGGCTGCTTTTCCACTACAACAGCAGAGTTAAATAGTTGCGGCAGACTATGTAGCCAGCAAAGCCTGAAATTGTAACTATCTGGCCCTTTAAGAAAGAGACCAACTTTGCACTAATTGGTTTGTTTTAAATAAATGCAGGGAACGTATTTGTATAATCAATAAGCTGTCATGTTCCTTGTGTCTCTATAACTAATGCCCACTACTAAATCTTCTTAAAGAATATAATATAATACACTGAGGTCACTTTTTTTTTCCTATAAGCATTCTTTGTGCAGTAATCATACGGCTTAGTTAATGAGAATCTGAGGGAGTTAACATGATTGCCAAAGGGAAGCCTGACTTGACTTTTTCATTTGATAAAGGTCCAGTTAGATTCTATACTGAGGGACAGATTTTGAATATGTAAAGGTACGTATCAGCAGCTCATTGAGTCCAATGAAGGCTTAGTTATTGATTAAATAGGGTGCACCTGACATTCAAGAACCATCGATGAGCTCAGAAATGGGTAGTTCAAATGCCTGGATTAAATTAGGGGGAAAGAGTTCAGATGATACCGACATTGATTTTTTTTTTTTTTTTTTAGTAACTGTTTGCATTATAACATCCATATTTGTAGAGTCTAAATAAAAAGAGGATATATAAATTATTTAACTATATAATGATCTCTTGAACAGTTTTATAATCTATGACATTCTTTCATTATTTGGTGATAAATCAAATTCTTTTGTTTTCTATACATTTGAAAATCTTTTACTTAAGTGAGACATCATGGCAATAAAAGACCATGGCGATGCCTAAAGAAGGAATCGGAGAAATGATCAAATATTTAACATAAAGGGATATAAGAGGTATAATCAACTCCACGGTTTAAGGTAATGGCATTGACAAAATTAGACAGCATGGTTTTAGGTTTCCTTAGTCACAAATTAATGTAACATAATAGTCCAGTTTATTCTAGTCAAGAGTCTTAATCCATTGCATCTAAATGAAATAAAAAGATATGATTAGAATCAGCCAGAGATGTTGATTTGTCACCAAGGGGAAGGATGAGTATATTCTACCAATATAAGGAGCAGGGCTATCAGATTGGAAGATATTTCAGCATTCTACTTGACTGATGTCACTGAGTGATGGCAATTTCTTTGGTTCAGATGAGTGATTCTTAATTCTGGTTGCACTTCAGAAGCACGTGAAGTTCTTTTAAGATAACATCAATTATTAAGGGTCCACTCCAGACCAATTATATCAGAATCAGTAATGATGGCTCAAGATTTGTTAGTTCTTCAAAGTTCCCCAACTTATTCCAATAAATATCCAGTGCTGGGAACCACTGAATAGACTGAAAAGATGAGGCTGATTTTCCCATCAGATAGGAGAAAAACTTAATAGAGGTACAAGATTTTTTAGGGACCTTTTGACGCTGAGGCTATTAATAATTTGTGAAACAAGGTGATAATTCTTAGCTTCCAGTTGTTTGAATGAATTTATTTAAACTGAGTATTCAGCCAACTTCTTCATAGAAGATAAGCAGATATAATGGCAAGAACATGATATACTTGTACTGGGCTTCCAAAAATATTAAAATCTGAGATTGTTAATTGATTTTTGTTCCACAGCATATTTTGATTTTCTCCTTTGAAGAGTGATACATTGGTACCTGGCAACCTCCATTCTAAAAACTTTATTGAAAATAAATCTAAAGTCAGACAATGTCTCCTTTGCTTTTTTTTTTTAATTTATTTATGGCTGTGTTGGGTCTTCGTTTCTGTGCGAGGGCTTTCTATAGTTGCGGCAAGTGGGGACCACTCTTCATCGCGGTGCGCGGGCCTCTCACTGTTGCGGCCTCTCTTGTTGCGGAGCACAGGCTCCAGACGCGCAGGCTCAGTAATTGTGGCTCACGGGCCCAGCTGCTCCGCGGCATGTGGGATCTTCCCAGACCAGGGCTCGAACCCGTGTCCCCTACATTAGCGGGCAGATTCTCAACCACTGCGCCACCAGGGAAGCCCTCCTTTGCTTTTTTGATCAAACAAGGGTAATTGTGGAACATGAAACTGGAAAATAAAGCTAGTAAAGCCTTGATTTTTAAAGAGATTGATATATTCAGTGATGTATGCTCCTTAAAAGGGTTCCAGATAAAATATATTGTAATAGCTTAGTTAAATTTTCATAGTATACCTTATGTTAGCATAATACAAAAATTCAGGAAATCTGTTGAGATTATTTATATAGTTATGGAAATTAAAAACGTTGGAAGACAAGAAATTGGGACTCTCCCAAAGTATGGTTTAGTACCGATTTTATTCTTAGATCTCAGAATGGACTGAGTGAAGTTTTGAAAATTTTACACATTTTCAATTCTCATGAACTTTCATATAAGGGCAATTCTAGACAGCAGTCAGAATTCATATATTCAAATTCCAAAAAACAGCTATTGGTATTCTACAAAATAATTATACTCCTATATAAATGTACTCCTAAAAAATGTCATGGTCATGAAAGACAAAGAAAAGCCAAGAAACCATTCCATATTAAAGGATACTAACGACATGACAACTAAATGCAACAGTTAACTAGGGATTGGATCCTACATCAGAAGAAAATTTTAATATGCTAAAATAATATTTCATGACAATTATAAAATTTGAATGTGGAAATTAAATTAGCTAATGAAACTATTAAAATAATATATTTTCTGACTTTGCTACCTACAATGAGGTTATGTATGAGAATGTTCTTAGGAAATATATATATATGTAGATAGGTAGGTAGATAGACAGACATGTTTAGAAAAAAGTGATAAAACAAACGTGACAAAATGCTATAAACTGATGAATCTGGTTGAAGGATATATGGGCATCCTTTATTCTTTTCTTACAACCTTTCTGTAATTTTGCAATAGTTTTTAAATGAAAGTATAAAAAAATGGTTATTAAACAGTGCATGTGGCAGGCACTGTTCTAGAGTAACAAGAAAATAATGTAGCTAAAAATCATGGTGCTTGCATTCTAGTTGATGAAAACAGATAAAAACAGAAAACCAGTAAATAAACTAGTTAATTTTGAATAGCGATATGGTGAAAGAAATATAATGGGGTAGTACAATAATGTGGTAGAAAGAATTGGCATGGAGGGTGTTATTTATATATGTTGGTACCAGAAGGCTTCCCAGAGGAAATGATATTTAACTGAGCTAAACATAGGGATATCTTAGGAAAGGGCATCCAAACAGGTGTGCTTGAGATTGGACAATGCTTTGTAAGACCAAGAAACAAAGGAAAGCCAGGGTAGATAGAGCTTAGTCAACTACCAGGGAGTTCATAAAAGATTGAGGTTAAAGTTTCAGATCATTCTGATTACCTAAACTATTTCTGAGTAGGTCATTCTGCTCTCTTACGAACCTCAGGCTGAGACAAATCTGGATCTTGAAGGCTCAGGTAGAAATGCTGTCACGAAGGACAATTCCTAGGTGACCTTAGCAGCCAGAGCTAGAAGGGGCTATAGCTAATATTAGTATGAGTGCTGGTTAAACTTAAGGGTACATGTGGCTTGGCCTCCCTCTTCTGGAGAGCAGGCTACAAACTGAATTGTTTCCTTTGAGCTAGAGCTTCCTATTCCCCATATAAATTAAGTAAAATAATATGGTGGGCTTGAATTTTAAAAATCCTAATTAAGTTTTGTAATGCATTTCCTTGTAACATATAATTTTGCCCAGAAATTATTTATGGACCAAAAGAAAAGGGGGGGGGGAGGACAAAGAATAGGTTTCTTTAAGTTTTATTCTTTTCTTTTTTCTTTGTATTCGTTCCCCACCCTCACTATTTACCTAAAGAAAGAATAGCAACCATAGAACATATAAAGTGAGATGGCAGTATTAGACATCACTTTTTTCCTCTACCTCTTGGATCAAAGGATTAATGATGCTAGAGCCACTTATCATTCCTCAGAGGTTGATGACTGGAAATGACAGGGGCTTCTCAAGAAATTATGATATGGATGTGATTTTGAAATCTTGTCCATTTTGAAGCGTCTGGATCAATGTGTTTGCCCTTTCACTGAGTGTGATCTCATGTGTGAAGTGATAAACATCGGTCATAGCCACAGGAAAACAGACCCGAGTGGTTTCTTCACCTGTGGTGGAGTTTCCCCACCACCTTCTTTGTATTTTAAGACCCTGATTATGAAATATATTCTTTTTTAGTTTGGCATTTTTTCTCACAGAGATTTGTTGTCCCCTGCATGAGCCCTCAGATTATTTCTAACACCCTTCTATGTCTTTACCTTAAACAATTTACTGCTATAAAGGTGAACTTTATAAATATCCCATATGTAAGATCTCTTGACAAATACAATTATATTTGTTCCTAATTATTTCACAAATAAATCACACCGATGCACGCAGGAAGAGGGAGGACGATTAGAAGCATCTTTACAGCAAAAGCTAAACAGGAGAGGACAAAACAGGCAAAGCCAGGCCAAGGCCTGAGAGGGTAGGTGCCATGGGAGAGTGTGATGGGACTCCGGAAATGTTAATGGAAATTACGGTTTTAGCTTAGGGGAAAAAAAGGGTTAATGAGATTTGGTCCTTGACTACCTCTCTGTCCTCAACTCCTAGCCTTTCTGCCTCACTCACTGCACTTCAGCCACCTGGTCCCTTGCTGCTCCTCCTACATGCCAAGGACTTCCTCCTAGTAGGGCCTTTCATCAGATCTCCTGGGAACTCTTTCCCTCCAGAAGGTCACAGGGCTACATCCTGCACTTCATTCCAGTCTCAAGCTGTCTCCTCTCAGCAGCCTTTCCTGAGCATATCAAAATCCGTAATGTCATCCTCTAGAACCGTATTCAGCTATATTTTAATACAGATTACGTATCACTACCTGGAATTTTATTCAGCTATTAATTTTGTTGTTTTGAGGGCTATTGCTTGTGCGCTGCCTTGGTGACTTCTGGAAAGGCAGCATCTTTGTTGGTTTCACTCACTACTGTATTTCTCAGTCAGAGAACACTGTCTGGGGCATAAAAGGCACTCAGTGTATGCAGAATGAAGAATGAATGAATTCTCATGTCCTCAGTTATAAAAGGAAATGATAAATTGTTTAATAAAAGTGAACAATAGGATTGTTCATGACTTCAGCCAAATTAGATCTCAAGGAAATCGATATGGCAAGTGGGTTCCAAGACAGATGAAATAGAAGTAGAACGGACCCAGCAGAAAACAGACCTGCTTCTCTTAGAAATCAGGGCTCAGTAGCACCTTCAAGCCCTGGGATATAAGGTCTATGTTTCAGCATGTAACATTAGTAACGGCAAATTCCCTCATACTGCAATACATGTTCATTGCGAACTGTGAGCGTGCATTGTGTTCTAGATGGCAATGAGTAGCACTGGAAACAGGATGCAACAAAAAAAAAAAATAGAGAAACTAGGAATATGTTCTTGATTCATCTTTGAAGGAGTACTGTTCTGCCTTTTTAGCTCAGATTATAAAAATGAAAGTTAAGTTGGGCAAAATGAATTAAAAAAACAACAGTAATGACAAAATGAGCCTTCTTGTTGAGAATCTGCCCTTGGTGGCATGGCTTGTTTCATTCCTTAACCTTTATCAGTTGTAATTTAAAGGAGTCCCTACTTTATATACAAGGCTGGGATTATTCTGGAAATGTTCAATCCCCCAAACCAATTGTTTTAGTATTTTGCTGTTTTATTTTGTTTCTATTTAATAGTCTTCTGTTTATGTAGAGTTAGTTTCATATGTCATTGTCTACCATTATACTGCTTACTTCCTCAGAGTTTGGGACTCAACTTCCTCATCTTTGCAACCTCCACAGTCTGCTTCACACTGATTTACAGATGATAGGGGATCAGCAATAGCTACTGAGCTATTACAACTGTAATGCATTTAAAACTTTTCTTTTTAGTTTAATACAATTCCTAAATTTTATATACTATTTTCATATTAGCTACAGCCTCAGTTCTTTTCAAACATCAGCAACTTGTTGGAAGTTCAACAGGAAAGAGAAAATGTATGTAATGCGAATCAAAACTGTAATGAGATATCACCTCACACCAGTGAGAATGGCCATCATTAAAAACTCTACAACAATAAATACTGGAAAGGGTGTAGAGAAAACGGAACCCTTCTACACTGTTGGTGGGAATGTAAATTAGTACAGCCACTATGGAGAAAAGTATGGAGGTTCCTTAAAAAACTAAAAATAGAGCTACCATATGATCCAGCAATCCCTCTCCTGGTCATATACCTGGAGAAAACCATAATTCAAAAGGATACGTGCACCCCAATGTTCACTGCAGTGCTGTTTACAATAGCCAAGAAGTGAAGCAACCTAAATATCCATTGACAGAGGAATGGATAAAGAAGCTGTGGTACATATATACAATGGACTATTACTCAGCCTAAAAATAATGAATAATGCCATTTGCAGCAACATGGATGGACCTAGAGATTATCATACTAAGTGAAGTAAGTCAGACAGAGAAAGACAAATATCATATGATATAGCTTATATGCAGAATCTTAAAAAATGATACAAATGAACTTATTTACAAAACAGAAACAGACTCACAGACTTAGAGAACGAACTTATGGTTACTAGGGAGGAAGGGTGGGGGGGAGGGATAGATTGGGAAGTTGGGATTGAGTTGTACACACTGCTATATTTAAAGTAGATAACCAATAAGGACCTACTGTACAGCACAGGGAACTCTGCTCAATATTCTGTAATAACTTAAATGGGGAAAGAATTTGAAAAAGAATAGATACATGTATATGTATAACTGAATCACTTTGTTGTACAACTGAAGCTAACACAATATTGTTAATCAACCATACTCCAACATAAGATAAAAATTAAGAAAAAGTATGTAAAATATAACTCATTCTCTGTCATTTAGGGGAAATCTATGACCGATCATATGAAGGAAAGCTTTCAAGATGGGGTTGAGTTTTGGTAGAGGTATAAAGTGTTTGCGTGGTCAAGGCAACAGTTATATCTTCCAGGCATTCCTTTTTTTTTCTGTTGGAGTCATGACAATTCCTGTTCAAGTCTGTGAAATCTCAACCTCAATGCCAAATTTTTCATGATTCTTCATAAGCTTTGTCACTTACTGAGAATCCAAATGAAAGTTCTGAGTGATTTTAAATTTCATTTCTTCTTGACATATACAGCTTTGTCAGAAAATATATCCTGACTGAGAATACATTTTTGTTTTCTTAAGTGACATAGGCATTTCTCGACCCAAATTCCCTTCCAACAGTGATTTGCCCAGTTATGAGGCCTCAAGAGTTTCCCTTTGGCCCAGTTAATATAATGTCAAAGTTAATTGTGAATGCTTAAGCACCTCACAAGCTCTGAAGATGTTGAAATGCTCCCTTATTTAGGAAAACAAATGACAATGCATTCAATTTTGTCATCATAATTACCCTCTTATAAGTAACAATAGACCCACATTTGACAAGTTCTTAATTCACACGTTCTTCTTTCTCTGGGGGTGCTGGCCGTCCTTATATATTTCTGATGAAACGACTTGGCTTTCTCAGTCTAAATACCTCCCACCTACTCTTTTCCTTTACCACCCAGTTCTACTGGAACTCTTTAAACCATTTATCATCCTTTAAAGATTTCTATATAACTTTTGTTCTTTGGTTTCAGTTGGCATTCTAAGACCTGAAAGTCACTGGAACTTTCAAAGAGAAGGAAGGAAGTAATTAGAAGATTTTGTATTATTTTGATAATATTTTTATTGCATGCATATTGGTTGTAAGGAAATGCGCTGAGTCCTAATTGCTGTTATAGAACAATTACTAAGGCTATAAAGAAGCTAACACAGCAGTGTTTTGGGCTAATAAACAAACCATATTTTAACTATGCACAATAAGGGAGTTTCCTTGTTTATTTCCATCTCTGTCTTCCGTGCAGAGAGTCACACATTCACATCTTGAGTGGCTAACAACCTAACTTCCAACATAACTCATTACTCCCCTTTTTTGTTGCATATACAACAAAATAATACTTTGTATTCTAATTTGAATTCAAGTTTTTAAAACTGGAGACAAATTACGTAGTTTTACTTGGAGGAAAGTTCGCATCTCCCGCTAATAGCACCACCTTACCTACAACACCTGTGGCCCATCAAACTGCAAACGGGAGGAGTTCTGTTTGTCTTTTTTCTTTCAGACCAAATGGGGTGGATGGACGATGTGCACTTATTTTATAAAATTATATTTGACAGAAACCAAAAATACATTAGAGGAGACAATATATGGACTATGTCTTGGGATACAATTTAGAATACAGTCTCTGACTGAACATCAGGAAGTACTGTGGACATGTTGCTATACTAATAAGAGAAACTTGCTGCCTGTTTCCTGACATGCAGAAAAGGCTCCAAGAATCAGAAGGAGCAGATGGAGATAGAAACAAGATACGCAGCTAGCCCATCTGCCAAACACACGGACTCTAGTGCGTAGTCCGAGGAGATCTCAATAACTTTCCTTGGATAAGCAACCTCTTTCCAGAAAGTAGTCTGTTCACTTGGCTTGCTACACAATGAGTTCATAAAAATAAGCCTTTACTAGGCATGTTATATACTGTAAAATGCTATGCCATCACTTGTATTAGGAAGAAATGGTACTGTCATACAGTTGTTAAGTAATATTTTTCCTGCTTGCTCTTTTACAAATTAAATCTCATTTGTTCTTTTCTGCCCATGGACTTACTTACAACCAGTTATATCTTTTCTCTCTCCAAACTGGTTTCTACAGCACCTTCCAAACTGATATAATCTGCCAATCTAATTCGGGCCTATTTGCCCTCTATTTATGGTCAGAAATCTATTTAGTAGAGCCAAGAATCATTTTCTGGTACTTCCAAGGTCCCACTCTCATCTATCATTCTCCACATTTATATCTCTTAGTTTGTTTTTAATCCATTTTATTGGGTTCTTATCAAAACTTATTTGACAATTTTTATACACTTACTTGAACCACTATACCAACCACTGTATTGAAGCTTAGACATTTATTATCCATAGTCCCCCGTTCATGTGCTAATTTTATAATCTGTCAAGAAAAAAACCTCTTAACTTTGTCCAGCATGATTTACTGTTAATGATCCCACTGTGTTTATTTTGCATGGTTTCAATGTTCTCTAGATGTTTATAGAATTTCTCTCACTCAGTGTTTTTAGTGACTAAGCCACATTTTGGGCTTGAAAAAAAGCTAAGTGGCTCTTTTGAGGAACGTGTTATTAACTCTTTCAGGTAAATTAATTTGGTAAAAGTAACAGTCATAGATTGACATGCACACATACAAACACACACAGAAACATAATCAAATTCTTGCACCTCCCCATAATCCCATGATGTGAATAAAACCCCAGTAAGAACAATGACTCAAGTTTTTATATTTCTTGTCCCCACATACATACATTCCCTTCAAGTAAAATACAATTGAATTATTTGGGAGAGTCATTAAATATTTTATTATATGCATTCGCAAATTCACAATAGCTCCAGGTAATCCTGCTTATTCTCAAACATGTTAAGTACTTCTGCGTCTAATAGCTATTCATTACATCACAAGAGTCAGAGTTTCATTACTACTTCTCCACTGTTCTATTTAGCATCATCTCTACTGCACTAGAGCACCCAGGGTGCTATAATAGTGGAACTATGTACCATACAAACTTGGAAAAAATACCCAGCTTTCTGCATTCTGAGCCACTTTGTCACCATCCTGAGTCCCTTATTGCACAGTGTCCTTTATGAAAATGTCTTCTTCAGCTTCTGCCTGAAACTTCTCTCTCCAATGGGCTCATCAACCAGATCTGAATGGGGAACACACATTATTCTCCTCCAGCATTGTTCCATGTCCTCTCCCTGGATCTATGGCACAAACCATCCTCTTATAATTACACCAGCAAAAATAAAAAACTGACAAATAAGTTAGCCCATGTAAATCATCTCATCTAGATGAGATTGGTTTTCCAGATGCTTCAAGACAAATTTTAATCTCAACTTGGGCTTATGGTAGATCTTCTCCACAGGCACTAAGGCATACATATGAGTTTATATGTGAGTGCGATTAGGGAGTGTTTGATATTTTATTTAGCAAGATATGGGGTTGTAGTATATAGGTTTCAAATCCTATATTGGGCATCAAAAATTGATCTCCTTGGCCATATTGAACCAAGGCACAAATAACTATGTTCTGATATAATTTCTAAAGGCCTTTGTTACTATATTACTCCTGTAACAGCTAACTGGTTAAACTCCTGGCCCTATTCTAATGAAACAAATACTTCTTATGAAACTACTATGTCCCAGACAAGGTGCTAGGTATTGGAACCAAAGAAGACAGCAATCAAAAGGGAAGCTCACAGATAAGGTCTGTATAAAGTGTTTAGGTAGCACAGAGAAAAGAAAGACTAAATCTGCCTTGGGGAGTATGATTTAAACTAGAAATAAAAGACATACACAAGTTTATCCTAGACTTCAATTTCCTCATTTGAAAATCGAGTTTAACTATACCAATTCTAAATATATGGCTGGTAGGATTCCTTAAAGTATTTCAAGATATGAAGAAATATTTTGCTCTTGGTAAAATCTGTTGTATTGGTATAAAGTGAGGGGTTGAATATGCTCACTACCTCTATTTTCTCTCTCCCCTTTCCCCCTGGAACTTATTCATTCATCTGTTAATCTCCAGCTCTTTCCAGAAACTTCTTTGGTAAACTCACCAGCGACTTATGCTTTGCTAAATCTAGTGGCCATTTTTGAGGCCAATTTTCTTTATCCTTTCAATAGCATCTGACATTTCTAAAAACACTTCCCAATTTACTTCCATGACACCATGCTCTCATGGTTATCCTCCTACCTTAAGAAGGTGGGATATGCTTTGAAGAATAAGAGGATTATGTTCATGAAGCAATTGATATCATACATTGATAACATCCTGTGGCATCATTAAATTCGCTCAGAAGACTATTTTGCTACAGATACTGTATTGGGGGCTATCCTCACTAAAATTACCCCTCACTGCCAGATAAACTGGTGGGAGAATTACCTTTATACACACAGAAATTTCAACCTTTTTTAGTATCAGAAGTTTAAATATGAACAGATATGTGGTGAATGCCTACAAGAGAATTAAATGAAAATAGAAAATGAAACAAAACATGAAATATTAAAATAACTTCTATTTTTAAAATATAAAAGTAGGGAGGGTGGGAGGGAGGGAGACGCAAGAGGGAAGAGATATGGGGACATATGTATATGTATAACTGATTCACTTTGTTATAAAGCAGAAACTAACACACCATTATAAAGCAATTATACTCCAATAAAGATGTTAAGAAAAAAAAAGAGTGGTTCTAGAGGGGCAAATAAAGAATATCAAGTACATCCATCAAAAAAATAAAATAAAATAAAATATAAAAGTAAAAAAAAACAAAGGAAACAGAGAAAGTATGAGGAACTGGCAGAAGAAAGCATCAAAGTAAGACAGCAATTAATATAATCAGAGGATATATACACTAATATGTATAAAATAGATAACCAATAAGAAACTGCTGTATAAAAAAGTAAATAAAATTCAAAAATTCAAAAAAAAAATATAACCAGAGGATAGGAGAGTTATTGTAGCTATTCAACAAGAACAGAATGCTATGAAAGGAAGACTAGTTAGAGGAAAATAAAGCTTTCTTGCAGATTAAAATTGGATAGCTAAAATAAGTAATACAGTAGAAGTGATGAAAGATACACTGAGGGAATTCTCTTGGAAAGTAGAGTGAAAAAATTAAATACTGGAGAAATAAAAAGAAAACTAGACAACTGATTCAGAAGGTCAAATATCCAAGTAAATGATATCCAATCCAAAAAAACATCATCATGAAACAGAGTATAGAAAATTATAAAAAGAAAATATGCAAGGAAATGAAGGAAATAAGAGTTCCGGTTGAAAAATTCTTAAGTGCATAATAAACCATAAGAATGGTTAAAGAATGGTGAAATTTCAGAACATGAGTGCCAAGCAGGTGATCAATAAAACTTTTAGAAAGAAAAAAAACACATAATGAAAGGCTATTATGGCTATTAAAATGACATGGCTATTAAAATGACATGAAATTTTTCTAAAGCTAAAAGGCAAGGGAGAGAAGCCTTTACACTGTGGAGGGAGTTTATTAACCTAGACTTTAAAATCCAAGTCAAATGATTAATTTATAATAGAAGAATAAATATATTACCAGACATAAATACAGCATTTTGTTTTACTTCCCAAAGACCTTTTATTAGGAAGTTCATGAAATATGTCTCCAGACAAAAAGGACTGAGTAAAAACAAGAGAACAACTTAGGATCTGGAAAATAGGAGATGAAAAATGGAGGGGCAACTATGTAAAGTTTTGAGTTGACAGGGAAATTCAGCTTCAGGATGAATGGTTATAGATTTGGTCTGGGGAGGAATTAGTCCACCTTGAGAAAGAACAGAGGCCTCCAAATGAAGGACTCCAAGGAGAACGAAATTCAACCCATGTGTGAAATATTACTGTAAGCCCAGTGAGAACGAGATGCTGGAACATCTGGTGGAAGATGATGTAGGTTAAGGAAAAACAATAAGCAAATGTATATAAACAAACATACATGGCAATGATTTATTCTAATAAGAAAAGTAAAGCACTGCCTAAGAAAGATATATTCATACTGCACTACTTGGCAAATCAGTGAGTAAATATTTGATTCGGCAAAATGCTTTATGTGTATACACATATATTAAACAGATTCACCTTTCCAAATGAAAAGTTGTGTTTCATTTAAATGTTAAGTTATCCTGTTTCTTTTCATCAACGTGTATTAATTTGCTACCAGCATCAGTTTTCTACATCTAGAATAAATTCACGTCATTGGTATTATTTTCACAAAAATAAATAGAAATATTTATTTCCTGCCAGAACAGCTTGAGGGTGTAGAAATCTTTCTACTTTTTATTATTTTCAAATTGTTTTCAGGTTCCTTTAATGTATTCTGAAAAATAATCACCAATACATGTCAGGTGTTTCTTTAAGGAAACCATTCTCTAGATGTCCTTGGAGGAAGGTGTAATTTCAATGGCCTTTGACCATGTAGAATATCCCTTACCCTGATCAATTAATGATGGTGATTTAAGAGTTATCAACCTGAGAGACATTTACTTGAAAAGGTGACTTGCATTAAAGAAAAGGTGATCTTGAAGTCCTATCT
Organism: Eschrichtius robustus; assembly: GCF_028021215.1. Classification (NCBI taxonomy): domain Eukaryota; kingdom Metazoa; phylum Chordata; class Mammalia; order Artiodactyla; family Eschrichtiidae; genus Eschrichtius; species Eschrichtius robustus. Next base: position 25,254,712 of record NC_090845.1, read on the forward strand.
CTTAAACCAGAAAAGAGTAATTCTTCATAAAGCAAAAGCTTTCATTGTCTGAAAACAAAATTACATTCTTGCTTGCCATGCCTTTTGCAATGAAGCAGAAACAAGTAATTGGTTTTGAGCAGTTTTAAACAAGTATTACACAACTCTAATAATGTATTACTAACAAAATATTCCTTTTTTACATTTCTTTTAATAAATTGTCATGTTGATCAGATGGAGATAGAAACGGTATTCTATTATCTGGGTGATATAGCAGCAAAAACCAAGGGGAAATTACATACGAAATGTTAGTCACTGAGCATGGCTTAAAGAAAGGTTTTGGGGAGCATCTTCAAGACGGTGGAGGAGTAAGACGTGGAGATCACCTTCCTCCCCACAAATACATCAAAAGTACATCTACAAATGGAACAAATCCTACAGAACGCCTACTGAACACTGGCAGAAGACCTCAGACTTCCCCAAATGCAAGAAACTCCTCACGTACATGGGTAGGGCAAAAGAAAAAAGAAAAAACAGAGACAAAAAATAGGGATGGGACCTGCACCTCTGGGAGGGAGCTGTGAAGGAGGAAAAGTTACCACACACTAGGAAGCCCTTCCACTGGCGGAGACAGGGGGTGGGTGGGTGGGTGGGGAAGCTTCGGAGCCACGGAGGAGAGCGCAGCAACAGGGGTGCAGAGGGCAAAGCAGAGAGATTCCCGCACAGAGGATCGGTGACGACCAGCACTCACCAGCCCAACAGGCATTTCTGCCCACCCGCCGGGGTGGGTGGGGTCTGGGAGCTGAGGCTCAGGCTTCGGAGGTCAGATCCCAGACAGAGGACTGGGGTTGGCTGCGTGAACACAGCCTGAAGGGGGCTAGGGTGCCACAGCTAGCTGGGAGGGAGTCCAGGAAAAAGTCTGGACCAGCCTAAGAGTAAAGAGACCATTGTTTTGGGGTGCAGCAGGAGAGGGGATTCACAGCACCACCTAAACAAGCTCCAGAGACCGGCGTGAGCCGCGGCTATCAGCATAGACACCAGAGACAGGCATGAAATGCTAAGGCTGCTGCTGCAGCCACCAAGAACCCTGTGTATGAGCACAGGTCACTATCCACACCTCCCCTCCCGGGGGCCTGTGCAGCCCACCACTGCCAGGGTCCCGTGACCCAGGGACAACTTCCCCAGGAGACAACATGGCGCACCTCAGGGTGTTGCAATGTCAAACCGGCCTCTGCGCCGATGGGTCACCCCACATTCCGTACCCCTCCCTCTCCCCGGCCGGAGTGAGCCACAGCCCCTTAATCATCCGCTCCTTTAACCCCCTCCTGTCTGGGCGAAGAACAGACGCCAGAGAGCGACTAACATGCAGAGGCAGGGCCAATCCAAAGTTGAAACACAGGAGCTGTGCAAACAAAGAAGAGAAAGGGAAATTTCTCCATGCAGCCTCAGGAGCAGTGGATTAAATCTCCACAATCAACTTGATGTACCCTGCATCTGTGGAATATCTGAACAGACAACGAATCATGCCAAAATTGAGGTGGTGAATTTTGGGAGCAACTGTAGACTTGGGGTTTGCTATCTGTCACTGACTAGTTTCTGATTTATATGGCTATTTTAGTTTAGTTTTTAGCACTTATTATCATTGGTGGATGTGTTGATTGGTTTGGTTGCTCTCTTCTTTATTTTTATTATTTTAAAAATTTATTTATTTTAATACTATTTAAAAAAATTTTTATTTTAATAACTTTATTTTATTTTTTTCTTTCTTTCTTTTTTTTTCTCCCATTTCTTCTGAGCCATGTGGCTGACACAGTCTTTATGCTCCGGCTGGGTGTCAGGCCTGAGCCTCTGAGGTGGGAGAGCTGAGTTCAGGACATTGGAACACCAGAGACCTCCCGGCCCCACGTAATATCAACTGGCAAGAGCTCTCCCAGAGATCTACGTCTCAACGCTAAGACCCAGCTCCACTCAACGACCAGCAAGCTCCAGTGCTGGTCACCCCATGCCAAGCAAGCAAGATAGGAACACAACACCATCCATTAGCAGAGAGGCTGCCTAAAATCATACTAAGTTCACAGACACCCCAAAACACACCACCAGAAACAGTCCAGCCCACCAGAAAGACAAGATCCAGACTCATCCACCAGAACAAAGGCACCAGTCCCCTCCACATGAAGCCAACACAACCCACTTAACCAACCTTACCCACTGGGGGCAGACACCAAAAACAAGGGGAACTACGAACCTGCAGCCTGTGAAAAGGAGACCCCAAACACAGTAAGTTAAGCAAAAAGAGAAGACAGAGAAATACACAGCAGATGAAGGAGCAAGGTAAAAACCCACCAGACCAAAAAAATGAAGAGGAAACAGGCAGTCTACCTGAAAAAGAATTCAGAGTAATGATAGTAAATATCATCCAAAATCTTGGAAATAGAATAGAGAACATACAGGAAATGTTTAACAAGGACCTAGAAGAACTAAAGAGCAAACAAACAATGATGCACAACACAATAAATGAAATTTAAAATTCTCTAGAAGGAATCAATAGCAGGATAACTGAGGCAGAAGAATGGATAAGTGACCTGGCAGATAAAATAGTGGAAATAACTACTGCAGAGCAGAATAAAGAAAAAAGAATGCAAAGAATTGAGGACAGTCTCAGAGACCAACATTTGAATAATAGGGGTCCCAGAAAAAGAAGAGAAAAACAAAGGGTCTGAAAAATATTTGAAGAGATTATATTTGAAAACTTCCCTAACATGGGAAAAGAAATAGTCAGTCAAGTCCAGGAAGAACAGAGAGTCCCATACAGGATAAATCCAAGAAGAAACACTCCAAGACACATATTAATCAAAAAATCAAAACTTAAATACAAAGAAAAAATATTAAAAGCAGCAAGGGAAAAGCAACAAGTAACATACAAGGGAAGCCCCATAAGGTTAACAGCTGATTTTTCAGCAGAAACTCTGCAAGCCAGAAAGGAGTGGCAGGACATATTTAAAGTGATGAAAGGGAAAAACCTACAACCAAGAGTACTCTACTCAGTAAGGATCTCATTCAGATTCCACGGAGAAAGTAAAACCTTTACAGACAAGCAAAAGATAAGAGAATTCAGCACCACCAAACCAGCTTTACAAAAAATGCTAAAGGAATTTCTCTAGGCAGGAAACACAAGAGAAGGAAAAGACCTACAATAACAAACCCAAAACAATTAAGAAAATGGCAATAGGAATACACATATTGATAACTACCTTAAAGGTAAATGGATTAAATCCTCCAACCAAAAGACATAGACTGGGTGAATGGATACAAAAATAAGACCCGTATATACGCTGTCTACAAGAGACCAACTTGGGCACATACAGACTGAAAGTGAGGGAATGGAAAAAGATATCCCATGCAAATGGAAATCAAAAGAAAGCTGGAGTAGCAATTCTCATATCAGACAAAATAGACTTTAGAATACAGACTATTACAAGAGACAAAGAAGGACACTACATAATGATCAAGGGATCAATCCAAGAAGAAGATATAAAAATTGTAAATATTTATGCACCCAACATAGGAGCACCTCAATACCTAAGGCAAATGCTAACAGCCATAAAAGCGGAAATTGACAGTAACACAATCATAGTAGAGGACTTTAACACCCCACTTTCACCAATGGACAGATCAACCAAAATGAAAATAAATATGGAAACACAAGCTTTAAATGATACATAGAACAAGAGGGACTTAATTGATATTTATAGGACATTCCAACCAAAAACAACAGAAGACAGTTTCTTCTCAAGTGCCCATGGAACATTCTCCAGGATAGATCATATTTTGGATCACAAATCAAGCCTTCGTAAATTTAAGAAAATTGAAATCATATCAAGTATCTTTTCTAACCACAACGCTATGAGACTAGATATCAATTACAGGAAAAAAAAAACCTAAAAAATACAAACACATGGAGGCTTAACAACATGCTACTAAATAACCAAAAGATCACTGAAGAAATCAAGAGGAAAGCACAAAATACCTAGAAGCAAATGACAATGAAAACACGATGGCCCAAAACCTATGGGATGCAGCAAGAGCTGTTCTATGAGGGAAGTTTATAGCAATACAATCTTACCTCAAGAAACAAGAGAAATCTCAAACAGACAACCTAACCTTACACGTAAAGCAATTAGAGAAAGAAGAACAAAAAAATTCCCAAAGTTAACAGAAGGAAAGAAATCATAAAGATCAGATCAGAAATAAAGGAAAAAGAAATGAAGGAAATGACAGCAAAGATCAATAAAAGTAAAAGCTGGTTCTTTGAGAAGATAAACAAAATTGATAAACCATAAGCCAGACACATCAAGAAATAAAGGGAGAAGAGTCAAATCAACAGAATTAGAAACGAAAAAGGAGAAGTAACAAGTGACACTGCAGAAATACAAAGTATCATGAGAGATTACTACATCAACTCTATGCCAATAAAATGGACAACTTGGAAGAAATGGACAAATTCTTAGAAAAGCACAACCTTCTGAGACTGAAATAGGAAGAAATAGAAAATATAAACAGACCAGTCACAGGCACTGAAATGGAAACTGTGATTAAAAATCTTCCAACAAACAGAAGCTCGGGACCAGATGGCTTCACAGGCAAATTCTATCAAACATTTAGAGAAGAGCTAACACCTATCATCCTTCTCAAACTCTTCCAAAATATAGCAGAGGGAGGAACACTCCCAAACTCATTCTAAAAGGCCACCATCACCCTGATACCAAAACCAGACAAAGATGTCACAAAGAAAGAAAACTACAGGCCAATATCACTGATGAATATAGATGGAAAAATCCTCAACAAAATACTAGCAAACAGAATCCAACAGCACATTAAAAGGATCATACACTATGATCAAGTGGGGTTTATCCCAGGAATGCAAGGATTCTTCAATATATGCAAATCAATCAACATGATACACCATATTAAGAAACTGAAGAATAAAAACCATATGATAATCTCAATATAGGTGCAGGAAATGCTTTCAACAAAATTCAACACCCATTTATGATAAAAACTCTCCATAAAGTAGGCATAGAGGGAACTTACATCAACATAATAAAGGCAATATATGACAAACCCACAGCCAACATCATTCTCAAAGGTGAAAAACTAAAACCATTTCCTCTAGGATCAGGAACAAGACAAAGTTGCCCACTCTCACCACTATTATTCAACATTGTTTTGGAAGTTTTAGCTGCAGCAATCAGAGAAGAAAAAGAAATAAAAACAATCCAAATCGGAAAGGAAGTAAAACTGTCACTGCTTACAGATGACACGTTGCTATACACAGAGAATCCTAAAGATGCTACCAGAAAACTACTAGAGCTAATCAATGAATTTGGTAAAGTAGCAGGGTACCAAATTAATGCAGAGAAGTGTCTTGCATTCCTATACACTAATGATGAAAACTCTGAAAGAGAAATTAAGGAAACACTCCCATTTACGATTGCAACAAAAAGAATAAAACACCTAGGAATAAACCTACCTAGGGAGACAAAAGAACTGTATGCAGAAAACTCTAAGACAGTGATGAAAGAAACTGAAGATGATACAAACAAATGGAGAGATATACCATGTTCTGGACTGGAAGAATCAACATTATGAAAATGACTATACTACCCAAAGCAATCTACAGATTCAGTGCAATCCCTATCAAACTACCAATGGCATTTTTCACAGAACTAGAACAAAAAATTTCACAATTTGTTCAGAAACACAAAAGACCCAGAATAGCCAAAGCAATTTTGAGAAAGAAAAATGGAGCTAGAGGAATCAGGCTCCCTGACTTCAGACTATGCTACAAAGCTACAGTAATCAAGACAGTATGGTACTGGCACAAAAACAGAAACATAGATCAATGGAACAGGATAGAAAGCCCAGAGATAAACCCATGCACATATGGTCACCTTATCTTTGATAAAGGAGGCAAGAATATACAATGCAGAAAAGACAGCCTCTTCAATAAGTGGTGCTGGGAAAACTGGAGAGCTACATGTAAAAGAATGAAATTAGAACACTCCCAAACACCATACACAAAAATAAACTCAAAAGGGATTAAAGACCTAAATGTAAGGCCACACACTGTAAAATTCTTAGAGGAAAACATAGGAAGAACACTCTACGACATAAATCACAGCAAGATCCTTTTTAACCCACCTCCTAGAGAAATGGAAATAGAAACAAAAATAAACAAATGGGACCTAATGAAACTTAAAAGCTTTTGCACAGCAAAGGAAACTACAAACAGGACGAAAAGACAACCCTCAGAATGGGAGAAAATATTTGCAAACGAATCAACGGACAAAGTATTAATCTCCAAACTCTATAAACAACTCATGCAGCTCAATATTAAAAAAGCAAACAACCCAATCAAAAAATGGGCAGAAGACCTAAATAGACATTTCTCCAAAGAAGACATACAGATGGCCAAGAAGCACATGAATAGCTGCTCAACATCACTAATTATTAGAGAAATGCAAATCAAAACTACAATGATTTGCATTATGAGAGATGCAAATCAAAACTACAGTGATGGCCAGTCAGAATGGCCATCATCAAAAAATCTATAGGGGCTTCCCTGGTGGCACAGTGGTTGAGAATCTGCCTGCTAATGCAGGGGACACGGGTTCGAGCCCTGGTCTGGGAAGATCCCACATGCCGCGGAGCGGCTGGGCCCGTGAGCCACAATTACTGAGCCTGCGCGTCTGGAGCCTGTGCTCTGCAACAAGAGAGGCCACGATAGTGAGAGGCCCACGCACCGCGATGAAGAGTGGTCCCCACTGGCCACAACTAGAGAAAGTCCTTGCACAGAAACGAAGACCCAACACAGCCATAAATAAATAAATAAATAAATAAATAAATAAATAAATAAATAAATAGAAATTAAAAAAAAAACTATAAACAGTAAATGCTGGAGAGGGTGTGGAGAAAAGGGAACCCTCTTGCACTGTTGGTGGGAATGTAAATTAATACAGCCACTATGGAGAACAGTATGGAGGTTCCTTAAAAAACTAAAAATAGAACTACCATATGATCCAGCAATCCCACAACTGGGCATAAACCCTGAGAAAACCATAATTCAAAAAGAGTCATGTGCCAAAATGTTCATTGCAGCACTATTTACAATAGCCAAGACATGGAAGCAACCTAAGTGTCCATCAACAGATGAAGGGATAAAGAAGATGTGGCACATATATATACAATGGAATGTTACTCAGCCATATAAAGGAACGAAATGGAGTTATTTGTCATGAGGTGGATGGACCTAGAGTCTGCCATACAGAGAGAAGTAAGTCAGAAAGAGAAAAACAAATACCATATGCTAACACATATATATGGAATATAAAAAAAAAATGGTTCTGAAGAACCTAGGGAAAGGACAGGAATAAAGACGCAGATGTAGAGAATCAACCTGAGGACACGGGGAGGGGGAAGTGTAAGCTGGGACGAAGTGAGAGAGTGGCATGGACATATATATACTACCAAATGTAAAATAGATAGCTAGTGGGAAGCAGCCGCATAGCACAGGGAGATCAGCTCCGTGCTTTGTGACCACCTAGAGGGGTGGGATAGGGAGTGTGGGAGGGAGACACAAGAGGGAGGGGACATGTGGATATATGTATACGTATAGCTGATTCACTTTGTTATACAGCAGCAACTAACACAACAATGTAAAGCAATTATACTCCAATAAAGGTGTTAAAAAAATATATAAGTAAATAAAAGCAATGTCAAGGCAAAATAAATGAATAAATAAAAGGTTTTGTAGCCATGGCAATAACTGCCATAGAGGTACTGTATCCTTAATGAACGTCATATGTAAGATTTTAGTCACTTGTAAGAATAATTATTCCATCCCATTGAGAAACATATCTAGAGGAATATATATAAATGTTTATTTTATATATAATATATATATTCATCAACGAAATTAGAATTGTTAAAAGTAAAAGATCATTTTTAGTGCTTTTATCAGATTTATGAATCCTTAAAGAGAACTTTATATCAAATATGTTTGGAATAAGATTTTATGTTAATAGATTATATATTATTATTAACAGTTACATATTATTACTATATATAATTATATATATTATATATGTGTAAAGTTATTTTGAGAAAGTGCTTTTTAAATATCCTGATAAATAATAAACCCTCAATGCTACTGAAATCTGAATCTGAAGTTTTTCAGTCAACATAATATTTTTTGTAATACATTGTGTTATTATACTTAACACAGGGACTTCCCTGCTGGCACAGTGGTTAAGAATCCGCCTGCCAATTCAGGGGACACGGGTTCGAGCCATGGTCCGGGAAAATCCCACATGCCACGGAGCAACTAAGCCCATGCACCACAACTACTGAGCCTGCGCTCTAGAGCTCGCAGGCCACAAGTACTGATCACACGCCCCACAACTACTGAAGCCCACGCACCTTGAGCCTATGCTCCACAACAAGAGAAGCCACCGCAATGAGAAGCCCGCGCATGGCAACAAAGAGTAGCCCCCACTCGCCACAATAGAAAAAGCCCTCGCACAGCAATGGAGACCTAGCGCAGCCAAAAAATAAAATAAAATTAAAAAATAAAATAAATAAATTGAAAAAAAATACTTAACACAATGTTAATGTAATACTTTTATATGGTTAAAAAATACATTCAAAGAATATTAGGAAATCAATTTAATGCATGATAGATGTAGATCTACATTTACTTGAATGACTTAACACTTCTATATATGTATAAATATATACATTTATTCATTGTATGTCTAAATTAATTCTGATTGCTTTAAAAAAGAACGTTTATCTATTACAGCTTTAAATTTACAGAAAAGTTGCTAAGATAGCACAGAGTTTCCATACACCTCACACCCAGTTTTCCCTATTTTTAACGTCCTATGTTAGTATAGTATATTTGTTACAATTAATGAACCAATATTGACATATTATTATTAACTAAAGTCCATATTTTGATCAGATTTTCTTACTTTTTACTTAATGTCCTTTTCTGTCCCAAGAACTCACCTGGCCAGGGGCTGGCCAGGATACTACATTTATTTATGTCTTCTTAGGCTCCACTTGACTGTGACAGTTTCTCAAATTTTCCATATTTTTAAGGACCTTGACAGTTTTGAGGCATACTGCTCAGGTATTTTGTTGAATGCTCCTCAGCTGGGATTTTTCTGATGTTTTTCTCGTGATTAGACTGGAGTTATGCATGTTTGGGAAGAAGACTGCAGAGATTAAAATACCACTTTAATCACGTCATATCAAGGGAATATAATATCAACATGACTTTTCACTGTTGCTGTTGACCTTGATCACCTGGCTGAGGTACTCTTTATCAGATTTCTCCACTGTGAAGTTAGTCTTTTTTGCCCTCATTCTGCACTGTGCTCTTTGGAAAGAAGTCACTATAATTAGCTGACATTTAGAGGCAGAGTTATACTCTACCTCCTTGAGGGTGAAGTATGCACATTAAATATTTGATTTTTTTTTTTTTTTTTTTTTTTTTGCACAGGAGACTTGTCTCCCCTCCCTTGCTTACTTATTAAATAATTTATTGATACTAGTATGAATTCGTAGGTATTTATTTTACATTTTGGGTTATAATCCAATACTACTTTATTATTTTCCTTAAATTGTTCCAGCTTTGGCTACCAGGAGCTCTTTCAGTTGGTTCTTGTGCTCTTTTGGCATACTTTCCCTTTTTTTCTTGAGAACTTCCTTCCTTTCTGGCACCTACAGGATGCTCCAAGCTCATCTTGAATATTTCCTGCCCCAGTCCTAGAATCACCCATTTCTCCAAGGAGCCCTGGTACCTTTTATTGGAGAATGATATTAGAAACCAAGATCTGGACACTAGGTGTGCTAATTGTTACTGGGAGCATCATTGCTTCTAGGCCCTCTCAGCTGACAGAGGAAGGATATATATATGTGTATACTAACCCCTAGATATATAATACCTATAACTAATTCTATATGTAACTATCTCTATTCATATTAATTTAAATATGAATTTAAACTGATGACTTCAACTCTAGTCTGTTACATTTTAGCCCCCTTCCCCTTGCCTCCTGCCCTTGCTTATTTGTAAATTTTCACTCTGACAGTGAAAAACCTGGCTCCTGGCTCCTACCTTCTACCATCCATCATCCATTTGTTTAATTGTTCAGTTACAGTGTACATGCATAGCAGTATCATAAATGTTAACCCATAACCTCATGTATCAACTACAGTATAATGCTTATGTAGTTTCTTTTGCCTTTAGTCTTACAGCCTCCATTCATTTACAAAGTTACTTAGGTCAGCAACTCCCCCCTCCACCACCACTCCCACCCCTGTCAGATTGTTTCATATATTTACAAACAACTAGATTATTTTCTCACATTCTGCAATCCATCTTGACCTTCTAAATGATTTTTCTAATTTGCATAAATTAAGGTTCATTCTTTGTGATATAAATTTCTATGGATTCGGACAAATGCATGTTGTCATGTATCTACAATTACAGTATCATACAAAATAGCTTCATTGTCCTAAAAAAAATCCCCTGTGCATTACCTTTACAACCCTCCTCTGCCCCCTGTCAACTTTGCTATGGTTTTGCCTTTTTAAGAATGTCACACATTTGGGATCACTCAGTATATAGCTTTCCCAATTAGCCTGTTTCAATTAGCAATATGCATTTCAAATTCACCCACGTCTTGACTTGGATAGCTCATTTCTTTTTATTGTTGAATAATATCTCATTGTATGGATCTACCAAAGTTTGTTTATCCATTTACCTATTGATTATCAGGGTTGCTTCCAGTTTGGGACAATTATGAATAAAGCTGCTATAAATATTTTTGTTCAGGTTTTTGTGTAGACGCAAGTTTTCAGATCAGTTGGGTAAATACCTAGGAGTACAATTGCTGGACTTCATGGTAAGACAGTATTTAGCTTTGTAGAAAACTTCCAAACTGTTTCACAAAATAGCTATTTCATTTTGCATTCTCACCAGCAATGAATGAGAGCTCCCATTACTCTGTATCCTTGCCAGCAATTGGTATTGCCAGTATTTTATATTAGCCATACAAATTGGTGTGTTGTGGTATCTCATTACTGTTTTAATTTGCAACTCCTTAATGACAAATGATGTTGAGGATCTTTTCATATACTTATACACCACATGTATACATTCTTTGGTGAGGTATCGGTTCAGAACTTTTGCCCATTTTTTATGTGGGTTGTTTTCCTATTGTTGAGTTTTAAGAGTACTCTGTATATTTTTGGATGCAAGTCCTTTATCAGATATGTGTTTTAAAAATATTTTCTCACAGTTTATAGCTTGTCTTTTGATTATATTGTCTTTCACAGAGTAAAGTTTTTAATTTAAAACATGTCCAACTTACCATTTTTTTCTTTCCTGTATTGTGCCTTTAATGTTGTATCTAAATATTCATTACCAAATCCAAAGTTACCTATATTTTCTCCTGTTTTCTTCTGGAAGTTTTATACTTTTGGGTTTTATACTAGGCCTATGATCAATTTTGAAATATGTTTTGTGAAAGGTGGTCATCCATTGCTCCTTTACCCTTTACTGAAAAGACTAGTCATTCTCCATTGATTTGCCTTTGGTCCTTTGTCAAAGATCTGTTGGCTATATTTGTGTGGGTCTACTTCTAGGTTCTATTCTGTTCAGTTGATCAATGTATCTATTCTTTTCCCATAAACACACTGTCTTGATTATTGTAGATTTATTATAATTCTTGAAATCAAGTGATGTGAATCCTCCAACTTCGCCCTTCTTCAGTACTATGTTGGCTATTCTAGATCTTGACCTTTGCATTATAAACTTTAGAAAAAATTTACAAATATCTACAAAATAGCTTACTGGTGTTTGGATTGGGATTGCATTGAATCTACAGACGAAGGTGGAGAAAAATGACATCTCAACAGCATTGTGTCTTCTAATCCATGGTCACAAAATATTTCCCCATTTGTTTAAACCTTCTTTTGTTTATTTCATCAGAGTTCTGTACTTTTCTGTATTTAGATGTTGCACTTAGTTTTTTAGCATTCTACCTGATTATTTCATGTTTCTGGTGCAATTGTAAAAGGTTGTTGGGTTTCTTTTGTAATTCCAATAGTTCATTGCTGGTATATAGGAAAACAGTTAACTTTTGCACATTAACTTGTAGCCTGCTACCTTGCTATATTCCTTTTTTGGTTACAGGAGGTTTTTTTCTTTTTTTCCAGTTCTTTAGGAATTTCTATATAGACAATCATGTCATCTGTTAACAGTTTCGTTTTATTTTTCTTTTCAATTTGTATACATTTTATATCATTTTCTTGTCTTACTGAACTAGCTGGGAGACTCAGTATGTTCTTGAATAGAAATGGTGAGACAGGACATCCTTGCCTTGTTGCCCATCTTGGAAAGTGTCCGGGTTTCACCACCCAGTGTAATGTTAGCTTAGGGGGTGTTTTTGGTAGATATACTTTATCAAGTTGAGGAAGTTCTCTTTTATTCCTAGTTTTTTGAGAGTTTCATCATAATTGGTGTTGGATTTGCTCAAATATTTTTTCTGCTTCAATTGATATGATCAATTCATTTTTAGCTTTTGATAGGTGGGTTGCAATGACTGATTTTCAAGTAACGAACCAGGTTTGCATAACTGGAATAAATCTCACTTGGTCATGGAGCATAATTAGTTTTTATACACTGTTGTTTGATTTGTAAATAATCTGTTAAAGAATTTTGCATCTATGTTAATGAGAAATATTGGTCTGTAGCTTCTTTTCCTATAGTGTCTTTGTCTGATTTTGGTACTAGGGTAATGCTGACCTCATAGTATGTGTCAGAGACTTCAAATTCCTCTAATGTCCTTGTTTGGTCTCCCCTCTTCACTTTGTACTTTTCATAAAACTCCTCTGAGGGAGTCTGCAGCTTTCAGGTCTTTCAGCTGTAATCCAGTTATTATACTGAAGCTCTATTGGTGTGGTGGCAAGGTGTAGGGAAGGGAAGTATTTTATAATTTTATGATTAACTCTTAGTCTTTTAGTAGGCTCATGTCCCTGGCCTGTGACTTTCAAAATTGTTTCTTAGTTATATTCCCCCTTAGGTGAGAAGGAAAGCTAGAGGGAAAATGCCCCTCTTCCATCTTTGTTATGGAGAATGCTCTGGGCCCTGTTCACAATGATTACTCTTTCTTGACTTTTCACTGTGAGAACCTGGTGGGGTTCCTAGAGGTAAAACTCAAAGTGTGGGAACCTCCATAAGACTTTGGCCAACAAGAGTTTCTCACTCTCATGTTAGTCCACAATCAGTGTTATCAAAATTGTCATTTAGGTGTTCACACCAGTTTATGTCTCTAGCAGCTTCCACTCCAAGTAAGCAGATCTTGACGTACTCCCTGGATCCACCTGTCTCTCCAGATTTAAGAGTGTTGGTTTGCTCTGTGACCTCAGTTCAAGAAAAATCACTGATTTTCAGTTTGTTCAGTTTTTTCTTGTTGTAAGGATGAGAGTAACAACTTCCAAGATCTTTATATGTGGCAGTATTTACAAGACACCAAGTTGGTCGAAGCTGTGGCAGTGCTTCCCTTACAAAGTTAGTCCTGCTGAAAATGAAAGCTCTTTCTGATCACTTAAAAAAAGACTTTTATTTTGTCCATCATAAGTCCCTGTGGAACAAATAAAACCAGGTATAGTTTACTTCTTTCATACCTGGGTATGCTAGAAAGATTATTCATGCACAGATCCAGACCAAACTTGTCAGTGTATTAGAAAATCAAGGTTATCATCAGGTAGCTGCTGAAATTAGTCTTGCTGTCATAAATCTGACATGAGGCACTAGGTATTCATGTCTTACCAAATTGTCTCTTTTCTCCCTAATCTTTCTAGGTTTGACTTTTTAGTAGATCTCGACTTCTATTTACTAAATAACATGCTGTTTTCCCTATGGCCCTAGAAACGTGCCCTAAACACAAACTTGCTTAACTTGGACCCTCATAACAAACATAGTCTTTCTAATCTTCTCTCCCTGTATCTCAACAACTCCTTCAGATTTAGCTCCAAAATGGATGGACCTTCTTCAAATATTGTTATCCACATGACTAAACACTGCAACTGCTTAGACATTTCTGAAAACAGGCTCTTCCCAACAGTGATCTCATTTACAAAGGTTTACATTTCTACCACCAACCCTTGGACATTGATATGAACTACTGCTACCTCATTATGAGTGACACTGTGTTAGTTTCCCTAGTCACAGTCTCAATCAATTTTTCTGTATTTAGGATCCATTAATGAAGTCCTGGCATTCACTGAAGCTGAGGTCATATACATTAAATTACCACTTGGGTGTATTTCAAAAGAGTAGCAAAATTAAACTTAAAAGCTTTTGCACAGCAAAAGAAACCATAAACAAAACAAAAAGACAACCCACAGAATGGGAGAAAATATTTGCAAACAAAGCAACCGACAAGGGATTAATCTCCAAAATATACAAACAGCTCATGCAGCTCAATAACAAAAAAACAATGCAAACAAAAAACGGGCAGAAGATCTAAAGAGACATTTCTCCAAAGAAGACATACAGATGGCCAAAAGGCACATGAAAAGATGCTCAACACTGCTAATTATTAGAGAAATGCAAATCAAAACTACAATGAGGTATCACCTCACACCAGTCAGAATGGCCATGATCAAAAAGTCTACAAATAATAAATGCTGGAGAGGATGTGGAGAAAAGGGAACCCTTCTGCACTGTTGGTGGGAATGTAAATTGGTATAGCCACTATGGAAAACAGTATGGAGGTTCCTTAAAAAACTAAAAATAGAGCTACTGTATGATCCAGCAATCCCTCTCTTGGGCATATCCCTGGAGAAAACCATAATTTGAAAAGACACATGTACCCCAATGTTCACTGCAGCACTATTTACAATAGCAGGACATGGAAGCAACCTCAATGTCCATCAACAGAGGAATGGATAAAGAAGGCATGGTGTATATATATACAATTGAATATTACTCAGCCATAAAAAAGAATGAAATAATGCCATTTGCAGCAACACGGATGGACCTAGAGATTATAATGAGTGAAGTAAGTTTGACAAAGACAAATATTGTATGATATTGCTTATATGTGGAATCTAAAAAAAATGTACAAATGAATTTATTTACAAAACAGAAATAGGGTCACATATGTAGAAAACAAACTTATGGTTACCAGGGAGGTAAGGGAGGGGAGGGATAAATTGGGAGATTGGGATTGACAAATACACACTACTATATATAAAATAGATAACTAATAAAGACCTACTGTACAGCACAGGGAACTCTACTCAGTACTCTGTAATGACCTATGTGTGAAGAGAATCTAACAAAGAGTGGATATATGTATATGTATAACTGATTCACTTTGCTGTACAGCAGAAAGTAACCAACATTGTAAATCAACTATACTCCAATAAAAATTTTTAAAAAGTGGCAAAAAAATCAACACACACACACACACACACGCACACACACAAACACATACCAGATATGTATTTTTGGATGGAACGACAATGCATTGTTTAGTCACTGAAACCATATCAAACATTCATAAAATAATTATATTTTTATGCATACATGTTAGAAAAAAACAGCCTATTTATAAATACCCAAAGTCCCTTGAGACTTCTTGAATATGCATGGACACCAAAAGTATGGCTTCTTAGCACAAGAAACTTAAAGAAACAAACAAGAAATTGAATAGCCTCACTAAAATCAGAGATTTTACATCTTTTTTTCCCCCTTGTTTGCAGAGGCTTATAAAAGCTGAAGTAAAGTCTTTCTATACTCTATATGATTCATAGGTACCTATGACAACACAATTTAATAGGAGCTGACAAAATACAACTCAGCAGACCTATAAAGGGAAATCTTTCACACACTGGAAAAAAAACCAAACAATTTCCCACTTATTTTGGAGGACTAAGTTGCTGGGAGTCTTCACATTTTATTGTGTACCAATTCTTCTCTCTTTTCATTTCATTTTGCACAATATATTGGACAAGTTTGGGATCTAATACAACCATTTATGAAACTGACCATTTTAGAAACAGGATAAATGAAGATAAGAGGTTTCTATTACTCACCTGCCTTCAGTGAAAAGCTCTGAAATCCCTTAAATCTTTTGTTGGATAGTTCCAGAAGTAGTGTTCAAGTTAATTGATGCTCAATAGAAAAATACTCCTGCCTGCTAAGGAAGGATCTCTGAGGTTTTTCAACACTTTGATATAGTTTTAGCAGAAGGAAGTTTGGTTTTGCTTTAGCCCAACTGGCTTCAGTCAAAATAAGTAATGCTGATATTTCAGAAGCTGGGACCATACACCACACAGTTCCACACTAGATAAAGGAATCTGGATGAATAAATAGCAACTCTTTGGCAAAGGCACTGTACTAAAAAACTGGTTTAGGAATCAGATGCTAATTTGTAGCAATATTGAAGGCTGAGGCCATGAAAGTTTTAAGGTCTTAGGATGGATAAGGTGGATATTATATAGTCTAGGGGTGTAGGACTGAGCTCACTGACAGGAAAACTCATGATAAACAGGTCTAGAGCTGATGATATAGTTAGACAGAACTTGCATCTTTAAGGGATAGAAAATATCATGGGAGATTTCGGTAGCAAAACAACAATGACTCACCAGGTATAAACTGAAGAGGAGGTGTTGGTTGGTCATGCGTCTAAAGGTGTTTTCCAAACCATAACACAGGTTAATAGAGCCCAAGGAGAGCTATGGACTCATTGGATGGAGAAGACAAAGAAAAAAGTATGGGGCCATAAAGGCAGCTGGAACTTGACAGATAGAAAACTGAGAAGAGAGAACTGTAGGAAAAGCGTTCTAAAAACCTATGTATAAATTCCTCCCTGGGTCCTTGGCCAGCTCCTAAGTTGAGCATATTCAGGATGAGACTCTGGAAGGCCAATCAGAGAACAGAATGAAGAGGCTAGAGAGGAGGGCAGGGATTTCAGAGATCACATAATGCTGGAGAGACAGCGGAGCCTAGGCTATTCCAAATGCAGAAGGCCTTCATGAACACACCAGATTTTCAACTGACACCCCAGAAAAGCTATAACCTAGAACTAAATATGATGTTCTAAGAATACAGGCAAAACAGAAATACACCCACTTTAATAGAGCCTAAAATCATCCTTTTATTTTACTTTATTGTGGTAGGAATACATAAAACGAGATCTACCTTCTTAAAATTTTAAGAGTAGAGTACAATACATTAAGGTTGCCTATATAGTTACTACGTTGTTAGAATTGTGGTGATCAACCAATAAGACATAATATTCTTAAGAGGAAGATAACATAATAAAGAACCTCTGAAATCCTCCCCAGTACATGGCATTCTATAAAACAAACAAACAAAAAACTAGACATACAAAGAAGCAGGAAAAAGTAGCTGGAAAGGTGCTAATAAAATAATTCTGAGAAATGATACTGTAACTGGAAGACAAAGACTTCAAAATAACTATGATTAACAAGCTAAATAGTTATTACTTAAGGTTGTGGCGAGGATCAAGTAAAATCATGTACACACAAATGTTTAATACTTAAATGTTTTCTTTCCACAGACATTGCTAGAAAAACAGTACAACTTCTTAGTAACTACTGATTTCTTGATGTTATGAACACCATCCTTAGAAATAATAGATTAGAATGAGGCTAAGACAAACATAGCTTTATTTCACATGAATTATACTCCAAATGTGTCTTCCTAAGAATATACCTTGGTTTCTATGATTGAACTTTTGTCTTAATCAGCAATATAATAAGCCATTTAGAGTATGTTCTGCAAAAGATGCCTAATTCCCATGCAGCTCAATATTAAAAAAATAAACAGCCCAAGTAAAAAATGGGCAGAAGACCTAAATAGACATTTCTCCAAAGAAGATGTACAGATTGCCAACCAACACATGAAAGAATGCTCAACATCACTAATCATTAGAGAAATGCAAATCAAAAGTACAATGGGGTATCACCTCACACCAGTTAGAATGGGCATCATCAGAAAATCTACAAACAACAAATGCTGGAGAGGGTGTGGAGAAAAGGGAACCCTCTTGCTCTGTTGGTGGGAATGTAAATTGATACAGCCACTATGGAGAACAGTATGGAGGTTCCTTAAAAAACTAAAAATAGAATTACCATATGATCCAGCAATCCCACTACTGGGCATATACCCAGAGGAAACCATAATTCAAAAAGACACATGGGACTTCCCTGGCAGTCCAGTGGTTAAGATTCCACGCTTCCACTGCAGGGGGCTTGGGTTCGATCCCTGGTCAGGAACTAAGATCCCACATGCTGCATGGTGCAGCCAAAAAAATAAATAAATAAATAAAAATAAAAAATAAAAAAAAGACACATGCACCCCAATTTCATTGCAACACTATTTACAATAGCCAGGTCATGGAAGCAACCTAAATGCCCATCAACAGACGAATGGATAAAGAAGATGTGGTACATATATACAATGGAATATTACTCAGCCATAAGAAGGAACGAAATTGAGTTATTTGTAGTGAGGTGGATGGACCTAGAGTCTGTCATACAGAGTGAAGTAAGTCAGAAAGAGAAAAACAAATACCGCATGCCAACACATATATATGGAATCTAGAGAAATGGTACACATGAACCGGTTTGCAAGGCAGAGAGACACAGATGTAGAGAACAAACGTATGGACACCAAGGGGGGAAAGCGGGGGGGCGGTGTGTGGTGGTGGGATGAATTGGGAGATTGGGATTGACATATATACACTAATATGTATAAAATAGATAACTAATAAGAACCTGCTGTATAAAAAAATAAATAAAATTCAAAAAAAAAAGATGCCTAATTTTAATCATAATAGTTACTTCTATTCATTTAGCTTTGAGAGTATGGTCTTTCATAAACATTTGCTAAATTCTGTATATAGTTTGCTGTTATTCACCATTTATTGACAATAGACTGAGGGGTTGAGGGAACATAAGGGTAAAAGACGAAAAATTCTTAGGAATTGTAAACCATCTAATAGTTCAAACTGGGAAAATGAAATATTGTAAGTGGCAAAATTTAGCAAGAATAAAAGAGAACATAGGTGCTAAAGCATTGTGAGGAAAATGTTATGTCTAAGAAATTTCAGCAAATTATCATCATCATCATCAAAAGGTATTTATGTGCCTACCTGCACCTGGAACTCTTTAGAAAGTGAACAAAGCAAATTAGATGATAAGCTACTTTTAGTATAAAAATATGATATGCTGATGTGTTTTATGAATAATTTGTCTAGAATATATTTAGTATATTGGAAAAAATGCATGTTCATACTACTCAGGTTTTTAGGGTAGCATATAATCATTATCCAAAATTATTCACCTTTGAAATTCAGCAGTAACACTGTAGGATAAGGGAAGCTTGAGCTAAATAAACAAATAAATATTCTATTATTTGGAATGGAAAGCTGCTGAAATCATCACTCCCTGGGCTATATTTCAACAATATCATTTAAGGGATAGAAGAAATACATCACTCCCTAACACTTCTCCCTGCCTAATGCAGTTCCATAAAAATATTTCATAGTTAATCAATAGTCATTAATTTCTGTACAATATGCTTCTTAGTTCATTCATTCACTCATTCATCTATAAATTTATTCACATTCCAATTATTTATTGAACATCTATCTTCCTGTCTGGCTGGATTCTAGTCACTGAGGACAGAGCAGAGAGCAAGACATTCAAAGCTGCTGTAAGAATGGCTGTTGCATTCTAACTAGGGGAGCCAGAAACTGTTATGAAATAAATAAATAAGAGAATTCCAGATGTAAGAATTACACTGAAAAAAAAATGCAGGGTTTTAAATAAAGTGACAAAGAACTGCTTTTAGATTTCAGGAAAGGCAGAGACCTGAATGTCAATAAAAAGCAGGCTAGGTAAAGATTTTGGAAAGTAGTGTTCCAGGCAGAGGGAACTGCAAGTGAAAAGGTATAAAAATGAAGGAAGAGAAAAAAACCAGTGTGGCCAGAGCTTAGTGGGCAGGGATTTGGGATTTGATTAGAAGTGTGGTGGGAAGGCAGTGGAGAGTTTTAAGAACCACAAACATGATCTAATTTTCTAAATTTAAATATTTTGTTTAAGTATTAGATATGCAAAAAGTGCATAAATCACAATTCTACAACCTGATGAATCTTGAAAAGAAACACACCTTAGTAACAAATAGTCATATAAAAATAGAACATTAGGGAATTTCCTGGAGGTCCAGTGGTTAGGACTCCACACTTCCACTGCAGGGGACACGGGTTCGATCCATGCCCTTAGGCACAGCCAAAAAAGAAAAAAAAACAAATATAGAACACAACAGCATCCCAGAGGCCCAGCATACCACTATCCCACCAGAAGTAGTCATGACTCTGCCTTCTATCTTAGTTTTGCCTCTTTCTGAACTTTTATAAATGGAATCGTATCATTTGTGTTTAACTTCTTTTGCTCAACATTGGGTCTGTGAGGTTCATCCATGTTGTTGCCTGTACTATGTATCTCAATTTATTTTTCTGCTGTACTATTGACTGAACAGTTGCATTTATCTTGGATAAATGTCCATTCTTAGTAAGTACTATCAAAGAGTTTTCCAAAGCAGATGAGCATTCTCTACTCATCCACCATGTGTGTGAGTTATAGTCACTCTACATACTCTCCAGCACTTGATGTTGTTAAATAGGTTTTTATTTAATTGTTGCCATTCTACTGGGAATGTTGTGATTTCTCATTGTGATTTTTTAAAATATCCATTTTATAGTTTCGTTTTTATTTTGCATATATTTTATATATTTAACAGATAAGAAAATGTTTCATTTTTAAGTTTACAGAACAATGAGTTTTCACAAATGTAAATACTCATATAGTCACCACTACAATCAAAATATTTTACTTTCATCATCTGAAAACTTTTCTCATGTCCCCGTGCAGTTAACCCTACTGACACGTGGCCCTGGACAAACACCAATCAGCTTTTGGTCACAGTAGATCAGTTCTGCCTCCTCTATAATTTCATATGTGAAGAATCATACTGTAGGCATTCTTTTGTGTCTTCTTTTGTTCTGCATATTCATTCACATCGTTGTATCATTAGTTTTTTCATTTTTATTGCAAAGTAGTATGACGATATATAGATATAGCACAAAGTGTTATCCATTTTCCATCAAATCATCTTTTGATAGATATTGACTGGTTTCCAATTTACGGTTATTATGAATAAGGTTGCTATGAACACTCATACACAAATCTTTATGAGGACATATTTTCTTTTCACTCCACTTTGGAAGAGAATTGCTGGGATTCATGGTAAGCACATGTTTAATTTTATCAGAAACAGCTGAAACAGTTCTCCAAAGTAGTTGGACAAATTTTACACTCCTGACAACAGTATATGAAAGTTTCACTTTCTCCTCATGCTTGCCATCATTTGGAATTGTCTATCTTTCAGATTTTCTCTATTGTAGTAATGAGTGGCATTAATGGTATCTTTAGAAGAGCAGACATTTTAACTTTGATGATCTTTCTTATATGACTGGTGTTTTATGTGTGGTACTATTTGCTTATCCATAGATTGCAAAGATTTTTTTATGTGTTTTCTTATAAATATATATAGGTTTAGCTTTTACCTTTAAGACTATGATCCATTTTATGGTGAATTTATGGTATGAGGATCTGGTCAAGGTTCATTTTCCTTCAGAATTATATCCTAGAATTTCAGCACCAATTTTTGAAAATATTATTTTCTACCCATTGAATTATCTTGGTACTTTAAAAATACTAACTGAACATATATGAATGTGAGTCTTTTTCTGGACATCCTTATTCTATCTTATTATTCTATATGTGTATCCCTTATATCAGTATCTTACTGTCCTAATTACTGTAGCTTTATAATAAGGTTAGAAAGCAGGTAGTGTAAGCCCTCAAGCTTTGTATTCTTTTTCAAAATTGTTTTGACAAGTCTAAGCCCTTCAATTTTCCATATACAGTAGTCGTCCCCTTATCCACAGGGGATATATTCCAAGACCCCCAGTGGATGCCTGAAACCACAGATAGCACCGAGCCCTATGTATACTATGTTTTTTTCCTATACATACATACCTATGATAAAGTTTAATTTATAAATAAGGCACAGAAATAGATTAACAACAATAATTAATAAGAAATAGAACAATATACTATAATAAAAGTTACATGAATATGGTCTCTCTCTCTCTCAAAATATCTTATTGTACACACTTAATGTTTCTTCCATCTTACCTAAGCACTTACCACGTGCTATGACCATAACTTTTGCAGTTTGAGGTGCTACAAAAAAACTATCACAAATTTTTTTTCCTTCACAACTTCACAGATAGAAGGTTTGTTCTTACTGTAGATCATAGTAACCTCAGCATGTAATACTTTTTTCTTCCCTTATTAAGTTGAGAACTTAGGCCTTTCACTTAAAGGAAGCACCTTACAGCTTTTCTTGACATATCCTAATTGCCAGCATCACTACTCTTGCCCTTTGGGGCCATAATTAACGAAAAAGAGTTACCTGAACACAAGCACTGCAATACTGTGACAGTCGATCCAATAACCTAGTCAACCACTAAGTGACTAAAGGGCAAGATATGCTGGACAAAGGCACAGAGCAAGACAGCTTGAGATTTCATCCTGCTACTCAGAACAGCGTACAAATTAAAACTTATGAGTTGTTTATTTCTGGAATATTTTCATTTAATAATTTCAGACCAAGTTTTACCACAGGTAACTGAAACCGTGGAAAGCAAAACCTTGGGTAAGGGGAGGACTGCTGTAAACCTTTAGAATCAGTTTGTTAATTCCTGAGGAAAAAACCAAGCCTGCTTGGATTTTGATTGAGATAGCCTTGAAAATATAGATCAATTTTCGAAGAATTGACATCTGAACAATACTGAGTTACCTAATCTATGAATAAGGTATGTCACTCCAACTCTTTAAGTCTCCATTTCTCTTATCAATGTTTTGTAGTTATAAGTGTACAGGTCTTTCATATATTTTGTTAAATTTATACTTAAGTATTTCATGATTTTGATACTCTTGTAAATGCTCCTGTAAATGGAATTGATATTGAATAAATGTCATGACAGCAGACATCTTTGACATTTTCCTTGGTTTTAGGGCAAAAGCATGTAGTTTTTACCATTACTTTTGAAGTTAGTGCTAGGTTTTCTGAAGGCACCCTTTATCATATTAAGTAAATTCCCTATTATTGTTAGTTTGGCTGAGATCTTTTATAATGAGTATTGAATTTTGTCAGTTTTCTTGCATATACTGAGTTGATCATTTGATTGAATCATGCCTGTTTTTGTATTGACAGTTTTTTTCATTACATTTTCTTTTTTCTTTTAATTTCTATAAGATTTGTACTTATATCTTTTTAATTTTTAATACTGATCATTTGTGCCTTCTCTTTTTTCATCAACTTAGATCTTATCAATTTTATTGCTTTTTTAATAGAAGCTTTTTTTGGTTTCATTAAATTTCTCTAATGTTTTGTTGTCTATATCCTTGATTTCCACTTTTACCATAGTTAGCTCCTTATTTTTGCTTCCTTTGTGTTTAACTTTCCTTTTGTTTTTAATTTTATTAATTTTTTTCTTCCTTTTAAAAAGTTTCTTAAGGTGGAAGCTTAGATCATAGAATATCTCAGTTTAGATGCATCCCACAAATTTTGGTATGTTGTGCTTCTTATTTTAATTTAGTTGAAAATGTTTTTTTAGTTTATGATGCGTTCTTTGATTAATGCATTATTTAGAAATGGGTTGTTTAATCTCCAAATAGTTGAGGATTTTACAGATATCTGTTATTGAATTCTAAATTAATTCTGTTTTGGTCAAAGAACATATTCTGTGCGATATTAACTTTTGAAATGTATGGAGACATATGGTAAGTTATATGGTCTAGCATATGGTCTATGTTGGTGAATGCTCCATATACATCAGAAAAGAATGTATATTCTGCTGTATTAGGTAAAGTGCTCTACAAAAATTAAGCAAAGTTTTCTACTCCTACTTTGTTAGGAATTACATCATTTTTTCCCTGTAACTCTTGAAATGATCACGTGAATTTTTTCTCCTTTATTTTATTAATGTGGTGATTTATATTCATTGATATACAAATGTTTTTCTATGTTGTATTTTATGAATATATCTAACTTAATGATATAATGTCTTTTTTATATGTTGCTGGATTTGATTGCTTCATATCTTATCTGGGACTCATGCCTCTCCTGTTCATGAGAGAATGGCCTTTCCTCTTTTTTTTCTTGTAAAGTTATTCTCAGATACTTTGGTGTCAAAGTAATTCTGGCCTCTAGTGGTACTGGGAAAGCTGTACTGATTTAGAGCTACATGTAAATCAATGAAATTAGAACACTTTCTCACACCATATAAAAAAGTAAACTCAAAATGGTTTAAATACCTAAGTATAAGTCATGACACCATAAAACTCCTAGAAGAGAATATAGGCAAAACATTCTCTGACATAATTCACAGCAATATTTTCTTAGATCAATCTCCCAAGGCAAAAGAAACAAAAGTAAAAATAAACAAATGGGACCTAATCAAACTTGTAGGATTTTGCACAGCAAAGGAAATCATCAATAAAACAAAAAGACCTATAGAATGGGAGAAAATATTGGTAAATGATGCCACTGACAAGGGGTTAATATCCAAAATATACAAACAGCTCATACAGCTCAATATCAAAAAAACAAACAACCCAATCAAAAAATGGGCAGAAGACCTAAATAGACATTTCTCCAAACAAGACATACAGATGGCCAACAGGCACATGAAAAGATGCTCAACATCGCTAATTATTAAAGAAATATAAATTAAAACCACAATGAGGTGTCACCTCACACCAGTCAGAATGGTTATCATCAAAAAGTCTACAAATAATAAATGCTGGAGAGGGTGTAGAGAAAAGAGAACCCTGCTGCACTGTTGGTGGGAATGTAAATTGATACAGCCACTGTGGAGAACAGTATGGAGGTTCCTTAAAAAACTAAAAATAGAGCTACCATATGATCTTGCAATCCCACTCCTGGGCATATATATGGAGAAAACCATAATTCAAAAGGACACATGCACCCCAATGTTCATTGCAGCACTATTTAAAATAGCCAACACATGGAAGCAACCTAAGTGTCCATCGACAGATGAATGAATAAAGAAGATGTGGCACATATGTACAATGGAATACTACTCAGCCATAAAAATGAATAAAATAATGCCATTTGCCATAGCATGGATGGACCTAGAGAATATCATACTAAGTGAAGTAAGTCAGACAGAGAAAGACAAATACTTTATGATATCACTTACATGTGGAATCTAAAAAATAATGCACATTAATCTATATACAAAACAGAAACAGATTCACAGACATAGAAAACACAGTTATGGTTACCAAAGGGGAAAGGAAAGGGAGGGGAGGAACAAATTAAGAGTATGGGATTAACAGATACAAACTACTATACATGAAATAGATAAGCAACAAGGATTTACTGTATAGCACAGGGAACTATATTCAGTATCTTGTAATAACCCATAATGAAAAATAATCTGAAAAAAATATATACAACTGAATCACTTTGCTGTATACCTGAAACTAACATAATATTGTAAATCAACTATATTTCAATAAAAAAATTAAAAATTAAAACATAAAAATAATGCTGACCTCATAAAACAAGTTAGGAAGTGGTCTTTTTCTTTTCTCTGGAAATGTTTGCGTAAGATTGCTGTTAGTTTTATCTTAACCATGAAGATATATTTGACTAGAGTCTTCTTTGTGGGAAATTTTAAAATTACAGATTACATTTCTATACAAAGCACTTCTGTAAGTAAGTAAGAGGGAGAAAATTCAATGTTTACAAAACAGGCAACAGTCTTGAGCAGGAACTTTATAGTAGTCATTCAAAAGGCCAAAACCTTTTTAAAGTGCCCAACTTCATTATTCATCTGGGAGAGGTATGTTAACTCCACAATGAAACATATTACCTACCACCTGAATGGCCAAAACAAAAATGACTGAAAATGTCAGATGATGGGAAGGATACGAAGCTACTAGACACTCACACAGTGCACTTCACAAAAGAGGATATACTAATTGCC
This sequence comes from Eschrichtius robustus, assembly GCF_028021215.1. NCBI lineage: Eukaryota > Metazoa > Chordata > Mammalia > Artiodactyla > Eschrichtiidae > Eschrichtius > Eschrichtius robustus. Next base: position 25,280,949 of record NC_090845.1, read on the forward strand.
AATAAATACACACAAAAGTGCACAACCACATTAGTTTTCTGGGAAATATTAAAACCACAATGAGATGCCTCTACATATCACACACACAGGCAAAGATTTTAAAAGACAGATAACGTAAAGTATTGTTCAAGATGCAGAATAACGGGCACACAGATACACTTTGTGAGTATAACTGCTTTGAAAAACTGGGTATTAGCAATTATGATAAAATATATTCATATGCTATGATGATGTCACTAGTCCAAGGTATATACCCAGTATTCCCCATGTGATCAAAGGTACATGTGCAAGGATGTCCATGGTAGCATTGTTTAGAACAACTCAAATGTTCATAAATAATAGAATGGATAAATGAATTGCAGAGTGAAAGAGTGGGAAATATACAAAAGTCACTGGTGCATAAAAAGATGATGACATGTGAGACAAGTATTATGGAGAATCCTTGCCATAGGAAAGACTTTGTTGGGATCTTGATTCTGGTCTCTGCAAGAAATTTCATTTATCGTTAGCTTCCATTGGTATATCTGAATGAGCACTGGGGAGTTTGCCCTCCTTGGATGCTGCAGAGCTTTTATAAGTCACTTCAATATATGGCTAGTTCACAGCACAAAGGTATCTTTCTTTGTTAATTACATTGTCCCCCCAAACTTAGCACATTTCTGATATATTTGCTCCATATACAAGAAAACACAGGCTTTTAATCTCTTGTTCCTTCTATTTCTGCTTGAAGACTGATTCTTGAATAGGCTAATGTCTAATGTTTGAATACTGTGTTAAAAGCAGCAAACAATAGAAAACACACTATTAATGCTCTGGCTATTTCCAACAATACACTGGCCAGACTCAGGAGACAAGTGTTCTAATTTCAGTTATACAAGTTGTAAATTTTATACTTGTATGTACTTTGAATGAGGACTATCTAAAGCATATGTATGGGGCTTGCGTGATTAAATGACCTGAAACTTTTAATCATTCTAAATCTGAGGCTATTGGAAAGAAGCTATGCATGATTCTAAGAATGAACACGAAACCCCGAAAATTGAGGAGGAGAAAGGCTAGTTTTTTCTCGAGCAGATTTGTGAATGAAAAAGATTCCAGTATTAAATGAAGGAAACCATATGTGCAGCCAAAAGCATTATCTTAGGATCACATAAGCCTCTTTTTGTCTACCAGCAAAAGAAAAAGTGTCTGACCCACTATTTTTTTCATTCAGGAGCTGAAAATCTTCAATAAAGCACAAAGGCTCAATTCTAGAAAAAAAATAGAGTCCAAATGAATAATATAATGTGGAACAGAAGCAGGTGCATGTAAAATTAAAATGCAATTTCATAACTGGATGAAAATCATATACTTCAGCATCAAGATGACAACCCTATTTTGCAGCCATAATTGTTATTCTTGTAGGAGCAGAGGCAGTCTTTATTCAGCATGCTTCTGTGTGTGAACGTGTGTGTGTGGTGTGTGGTGTGTGTGTGGTGTGTGTGTGTGTGTGTGTGTGTGTGTGAGAGAGAGAGAGAGTGAGAGAAAATTATCAGAAGCTTATTATACTTTTATATACATTACATATACCTGTGTATATATTTAATGTATATTTATATTTTATGTATTTCTAAAATATTTCATATACATGCATATATATCTTTAAATGTTATTACTCTGGAATAAAATATTGATTCTGTTGTCATATAAGGCAATATCAAATCTATGAAACTTGAGCAAAAAATGTATTATTTAAAATTGATAACAATTTGTGTTCTTTAGTTAAAAGTCTTAGTTCTCATTTCACACCTATGACAAATACTTATCTAATAATACATTTATCCCAAAGTCATTATGATAATACATAGAAATTCCAAGCAGGCTTCTATGGAAGAAGAAATAATTACATACTTCAAATCAGTAATACTTCAAGACTTTTTATATCTTACATCAATAAATAAATTTTGATTAAACAAAATCTTTAGCCCAAAGTATATTATTTTCACTTCTCAAAATAAAAGGTTTAAAATCTATGAATTTCTAGTTACATATACTGATTTTTTTAAACTAGTCATTTGTTTATTCTCTTATAGTGCACACATCATATGTGTTTGTGTGTGTGTGTGTATATATATATATATATATATATATACCTATAAAAACATCCAAGGCAAATTTTACTTTTTAAAAAGTGGCTTAATCCATCTTTAAATTCATCTAGTTTGCATGGCTGCTGAATTGAAGGACTTCAGGACCACGACTCTCTTTTCCCCATAAGCTTTTGTTTGTGTGTTCTACATTGAAAATTATATTGAGCTTGAAAAAATCACATTTTCATCAGTTTAGAAGTAAAAACAAAGAAGTGTATCTTGGAGATGTTATATTTCTTTAACAGAGAATTAGCTAGTGGAGGCCTTTTTGCTTTGGTTTGGTTTTGTTTTTGTATTTGTTAAATGCTTGGTTTCACTCCTTTGCATTTTGAAAAGACATAAGGCTAAATTTGTTCTAATTGATACTTCTAAACAAATCTGCTTGGATTTAACAGTAATATTTTTCTGACAGATATCTTTACTCAACCAACTTCTTTTCTCATGTTGAATCACCCTAGTATAACAAAATAAATCTTATGGTGTTCAACACTTTTTAAATCAAATTTGAAAAAAATATTTGCTATTTAACCACTGTTACAGATGATTTTATTCATTCATTAAACATTTAAGTAGTAACTTAAAAGATACTCAAGGCAATTCACGGGAAAAAAATTAAGGTCAGAAGCAATTAGCGCTGCCACTCATGCAAAGCATTTGTTTTTATTTTTCTTTTCCATTTATAACTTGAGTTTCAAAAAGGAGATATATTTATGTTAAGATACTATAGATGACTCTCCTATTTTTCTTGTTTAGCTTGCTTCTCCCAATTGAAACAAGAATGTGCTTGTCAAATACTTTGCAGAATAGAGGCTTCTGGATATTTCATTACATTTTTCAAAAAGTATAAATCACTTGCTACCAGTTTCAGAGGTAGCATCTTCAAATCTTGGTAATATATAAACAAGCTAACAAAATAAACTATTAAGAATGGAAATACTTACATGTAACCATTTTTTCATGGAGAAAACATGTTAAAGATAACTTGCCATATAGAATTTTGACAGATAATATTCATTTCTCAGTTGAAATATTAACTATAATAAAATTAATTTGACAAATATTTAGATATACAAATGGTGGCTTGTATGGTAGGCATATATGAAGTACTTCCTTACTTTATAATTTAAATGAAAAATTTTTAAATTGAATATTTAGAATAAAGTACAGTATTTTTAAACCATGAGAGTAACTTTTTAAAATCTGTCATTTTCTATTCAGATCAAATTAATTACAGGTTGGAATGGCTGAATTCATTTATTAAGGAAACTTCCAAAATATTTTTTAATCTATTAAGTAATTTTTTTTTACAAATGAATTTAAAAATTGAAAGAATCTTAAAGTACCCATTTCCTGCTCTTCATTTTGGAAACAAAAACTGATCTGTAGAGGATAAGTTACATGCTGTATCAGCGAGGATTTATGTTATAAGAAATACAGGCAAGCTGAGAATCAGAAACAGAAAAAGAACTATTGCAAGAACATCAGGAAGCCAAAGAATCAGAATAGTAAAATAACAGACATGTAGGAAGATTCAAGATTCAAGATTCAAGATTCTTGAATCTTGAAGATTCAAGATTCAATTCAGCCAAATTCAAGAACGTGAAAAGCTTGGTCAGGACACCTCTGCTAGCACCACTGTTCCTGAATAAATGTCCCTGAAACCACTGGACTCATGATAACTGCTGCATCCACACGGCACAGTTTCTCAGCTTCCCTTGGTCTTTTTTGTTATGCCTTCAAGTTAAAAAATCTCAGGTTCAGGACACCCTAATTGCCAGGCCAATGTCGTGCACCTATCTCAGGGCTACTTGAAGGAAAGAGAGGAAATATGGCCACGATGGCTTTTGTAGTGAAACACAGGGCCTTCTGCCTACCAGGATTAACTCAAGTGGGAATCACCTCCCCTCCCCCGCAAAAAAGAGTTATTTAGATGTTGGGTTCCAAAAATAATAAGTGCACACCATAGACTTTCCAATATCCAAATCCATCCTTTCTAACTTAAACTTCCAAATTCAATGGACCGTATTCAGTTACTACAAACAGTAACAAGTCACAATCTTTAGATGATGCCTCAGTATTTGGTAAAGATTTTGTATCAGTATTTTAGAGTGTACCACCACTATGCGTCCCACTTATAGTAGGAAGAAAGAGCAGAAAAGAAGAAAGGCAAATTATTTAAAATATCTACCTATACATGACACAACAAGCGGGGTAGGAAACATGGGTAAGAGGATGCATTCTGTATTTTTGCAATTGTTCACCAGACTGTAGGTATTTACAAGGTTTCCCTTTACCCATTCTGTGTTTGCATTTCTTCAGCCATCTCCTGAGCCGATTAAGAATTCATTAGGCACATGTATTTACTGCTGAACGGTGTAGGGGTTTGCAACGAGCTTCCCCCAAAAGGTGCTGGTTTTGCACGAGGCTTATTTTGAGCTAAAGGTAATTGAGACCCTGTGGGCTGAAGATAGACTACTGTCCCTCCCTTAACCTAGAAGAATTACACTGGGGATTTTTACCAGAAGAGAGTTATTACTGGAGATAAATTTTATCTAAGTGGCCCCATCTATACGGCGGGGCAAACATCTAATTATCAAACATTCGCTCTTCTTCTCCCATCCTTGGAAGCCCCAGGCTCCTATCCCATTCCTTAGCTCGGGATGGCATATATATCTCATTTTACTCTTCTGTTTCTGAACCTCTCATGTACAGGGGGTCTCTGACCTTCTCATGTGTGTGGGGTTCCCATACATATGAAATTAAATTTGATTTTCTCCTGTTAATCTGTGTCATGTCAATTTAATTCTTACACCAGCCCGAAGAACCAGAAGGGGAGAGGAAAGTTTTACTCTGCCTTGACAGTGGCTTTCCTCTGCCCTGAGTGGCTTTCTTTCATAAAGTTGCAGTAGTTTTCCATATCACTTACTTCCAGACAATGTAGTATAAGGAGTTGCTCCAGGGACCATCTGAGTTTCATAACTACTGCTCTTTCCCTCTGTTTTTTATCAGCAACCTTATTTCCCCTTAATAATTAAGATCAATCACTCCAACCAATGCCATAACTTCTCCTTACTCTCCCATCTTTTTTTTCTTTTTTTTTGCCTGTTTACCCAATGGCATTAAAAGGCTGAAATTGCTAGGTGTTAGTCATTTAGAATCTAAGAGAAATATTATTATATTTCATGGTGGAAGCATGCATTCCAGGGTACTAAAATGAGAACCTAGAGGTATGAAGGTCTGAAGTAAAACTGAGTGATTCAGATTTAATCACGAGAGCCACCATCTCCATTTCCTCCTGTTTATTACATGAATGCTGGCTAGGGACCATCAGCTTCATATGTTATGCACTGATTCACATCTTACATGGCATCTTGTAAGACAGTGCAGTCTTATCCCTTTCAAGTCCCTGATCATCCAATTAAGCCATAAACTGTTAGTGTCTGCTCATGAATTGCTATTTAGATTTAGCTCAGGCCATCCTTCCAAGTAAGGTGAACTATTAAATGGGCCATTTGAAATTTTGGCAATGGGGAAGATTTCCCCTTCTGGGACATTTCTATCAAATATAACATGATCATCAACTTCTGGCATGGGCCATGCAGAACCATCTATTGGATTGGCCAAAAGATTCGTTCTCGTTTTTCCGTAAGATGTTACGGAAAAACCCCAACGAACATTTTGGCCAACCCAATATAATCTGGGCTCAGACATTATCCTCAGTTTATTGTTTGTAGAAAACTCCACATGAAGTCTTCAGTATAGGTTAAGGAGGGGGGGGAATGAAGTCGAAGTAGGCATTCCTAGAGTTTCAATCATTGTGATCATATTACTAGATGTTGAAGCACCCCGGGCCCCATAGCTGATTTTGGTGAATCAGAAATACACATTCATTTTTTACTGGGCAGATCAGCTGACATGGTCACCTGTTGTCCCATGGTCAAGGCTACAGAGTCCACCAAGATTTTATATATAGAATAAGTCTATACTTTCTTCATGACATATCTATGTGTATATATCTATATATTTTTATTTATATCTATATCATGACAAGGATATGGCCTTTCTAAAACACCCTTATGTACTTTATTTTCCTGTCTTTTGCTTACAAAATCTTGCCATAGTCTCTATATATCTAACATGGGCATTTTAGATAATATTGAATCTGCTTGGACATAACGCCCAAATTAAAGATCTGCTCTCAGTGCATCTTGAACTAGCTGGAGAACATTTTCTGGATTTAACTCAAAGCACCTTTTGCATTAACTTAGTATATATTGAGTAGTACCTTTAATTGTTGTTGAATTGAAAATCAAAGGAAGACTCTGAAGTACTATGTTTCCTTCTTAGTGGTAGCTGGTGTAATCTGTTCTCTACTTTGGAAGGACTATTTTACCATGGTCCAGAAGACTAGACTCTCAGAAATGTTAGAATTTTTTTTCATTGGTTTATTGCTCTCTTTCTCTCACTTTGGCTAGCATGCTTCTTACAAAGATATGTGAGGTTTCTACTAACTCTCTGGGTTCTATCAGTATGATGGCATAATATAGTTGAACTGCATGGTAATGAAATGTTCCAGGTTAAATTTGACTTTAGATTTCATAGCCTTGAGGCAAGATATATGTCCTTTTCAGGTGATGGCAAATAGCATCTATTTTTTGTTTTTGCTTTCTCAGCTCACTGCCAGAGTGTTTATTGTTGGTTTGTTTTCAAACTGATAGCTGTTAAAAGATGTCAGGAACTACACAGATTGACTCCAGGAAGGAAGCCCCATAAGGAACAGTGACTTATCAAGCACATTCACAATAATCCACTGTCATTCTCTGAGACACATCTACCTCCTTCATTAGTCAATCTGTGATCTTGAATGGAGACATGATAGGCCTCTCGATTTCTACATTTAAAAAAAATTCTTTGAACTCAGCTTTGTAATTCTTTCAAGGATGTTGGATTCCCTTTCCTTTATTATTGTAGTTTGTGCAGATGATTTCAGAGACATCCACTTGCTTCTATGCAACAGAAAAGCCAATAGTCTATAAATTAGAGAGTCAGTGCGGGATCCTGTCATTTGTTGATACTATTTACAAATCATGCAATCAGCTTCTGGTAGAAGGAATGCAGAATATGTTTTGAGTCCACCGCAGTTCAACCATAAGGCAGACTTAGAAAACAACTGAAGTTATAACCATACCCTTCTAAGCCTGCACCCTGACTGACAGAGTGAACTGGTGTTCTCGGTCCATGTTACCAGGGGGTAATGTTTGTTCAGAGTCAGCTCAAAAAAGTCCCTTAAGAAATGGCGCACTGTGTGCATGGGGTGAGAGGTGAGAAAAAGAGAGGGTTTTACTCTGGGTCAGGAGGGGATGAGAGGGGCGTGGGCAGGGTTGCAAACTCAAATGCCTACATGGGGCAGTTGATAATATAAATTAGCGCTGCAGGCTGGGCGATAGAAGAATGTTCTTAGCTTCCACAAATAGATAGGAGTTCGCCTATATTTCTTGAGACACAAGGCCCTCTCTTGGTCTCTCTTTGGTTTCCCACTTTTGATAGATAAGCGTTATGAGAAATGTTTTGCGTTCCTCTTAACTCTACCATAAACAACATCAGCCAAAGTTCCCGATACACATCTACAGATGCCGGGCTTCAAGTACCCGGAAGGCAAGGGCAGCACTGGGGATGGGGCACAGGCTGCTGCCTACAGAAGCAGCAGGCTCTTCCACTTCAGTTGGGCGGGGTGGGGGGAAGGAATTGGAACCCAGTATGGCCACATCTTCCAAATTTTCAATAGATGCCACTGTATGTAAAAGCTTCTCATTTAAATTTTTTAACTGAACAAAATTTAAAATGTCACCTCAAGATTAAAAAAAAAAAAAACACCAGAAAACAAAATTTTCAAAGTCCCTCAAAAATCTTGTCCTTTCCCTTTCTCAAGTATATTTGCCCTAGTAAAGGACCATGGATCCTATAGTGGAAGACTGGGGGAATGGGCAAAGGATTTGTAATGCTATTATAGGGTGTTTCTTTAAGAGTTGGGTTCCTCAGAAGCAGATCCAGTGACAAACAATAACGTACAAGTGAGTTATTAAGGAAGTATCTCCAGGAAAAACTATTAAAGAACTGGAGAAAGCAGGACAGGATAGAGAAAGAAATTGAATGAGCAAATTTAGGTAACTTTAGCTTATTCCAAAAGGAAATCCTTAGAGTGTAAATTATACCTCAAAATGTTCTGACTAGAGACAATGGAGCTGGGGTTTTGTATTCTCCCTCCAACATTAGTCATTGTTTAAGGGTTGCTTGACAAACACTCAGGCACTTCCTGCTCTCTGTTCACGTGGACATAGCAGTTTCAATAGCCCAAAGGCAGTTTTCCAAAGAATCAGAAGTAAAGGCGCACCAAAGTTGGAGGGCTGTACACAGAAACAAACAAAAATAAGATGCAATGGGATCCAAAAGAAGCACTCACAAGGTCTAAAAGAAGCAATGTTCCTTCAATTAAAGTGCCATAGGAACTGCAAAGAATTGAGAGAGAGACCAGTGACTCAAGTTTGAGGTCCTTTCACCAGAGTTGGGGTTTTAAATTTAGACAAGACAGGATTTCAGTGGGCTATCCATCTGTTTTGGCCCTAAGGATCCTATGATCAATTAACCATTGCCAAAGACCCCTGTACACCTGATCATTTGAAATCATACTGTGTACTAACCTTGTTGCTTATGTAAGCATGTCGCTCTGCTTACTGTTTGGGCTCTTTTCCCACTGAATGCTCAAGGATTATGTCATCCCTATGAAAATCAAAAGCCTTTTCAACTTTAGAATCTCTAACCAATAATCCAAAAGTAAATAAAACATCCACCAAGGCATTTTTCAAATTTTTTAAGAATTACAATGTAATTCTTAAAATCTTTATGAAGGGAATTATCTTCTTGGCCATTTTGGGGAGGGGGCACAAATATGTGTGTAGGTGGTTCACGCATGTTGAAAATAATACAGCGTTCCTATCATCTGAAATATTTGAATTCATGAATTATTGGCACCTCAACTTTATTTAGAGTGGGTGATAAGTGAATTTAGGTCTCCATATACTGCCTATATCATAGCTACCAGAGGGCAGAGAATAGTGAACACCCTGACCGTTCACTTAAGAGCTCATTCAAATCTTATTCTGTCCTCCAAAAGATATGAGTAAGAGTCTCTTTGTGACTCTTGGCTCAGTGTTAATCATAGGCAGGGGGATAATTATAAGGTTGGATTTACAGTGAAAAATTTACTTAAAAATTAACGTGATAAATTTCTTCTCAAATTAGCAATTTTTAAATTAATTACTAATCAGCAAACAGTATTGTCAGGCTATGTTATCTTTTTTTTTTTTTTTATGTTATCTTTTGACATCCAGAAAACCACAGAGGTTCTTCCATTTGAAGAAAGCGTGTGAATAAGACATTGCATAACCGTATTTCTTCAATAGGCATACTTGATATCAAGTGGAATATGCATTCGGTGAGTGTGGAAAGATAGGAGGAAAAAACTAAGTGTAAAACAATAATTGTATAGAATTGCTTGGGAAAATTAAAGACATATTGTTGACCATAGGAAGTTTATAAATTGGTAGTAACTGTCAAAATACATTATTGACTGGCAGACTATATCTAGCTTTATGAATCTAGGATGTATACGATTTTTGAAGAAACAATTTCTTAATTAAAATAAACCTTGAAAAAGCTTTGATACTAGGACTAAAAACTTACTCTAGAAGGAAAAGCAAGATGTAACAATAAGCAGTCTCTAATTTAGAGGAATTGTCCGTGAACTACTCATTTACTATCAACCATGATGAGGAAGAAGAAGCAAACATGGCATAGGTCTCTTTATATATGTTTTCAGTCAAATGGGAGGAAATGGTACCAATGAAAGAGAATTTAGTACTTGTACCAGATATGTGACTCAGACAAATGTAAAACAAAACTTTAGAGAAAATAATCTGCTTTATCCCTATTGGTAGGAGAAAGAAACTGGGGTTGGGTGAGCATTGAAAGAGACCCTTGTGTGAAACCAGGCAGAAAATTAAGCGGGAAATTAAAAAAAGATATTGGTCAGGACCACTGGAAAATTCATTTTAAAACACTATTCTAATAAGGGTATCTCTTTCTAAACTAGAAATATAGCATTGAATTTAGCACTCCCCGGCTTCAAAGAAATTTTAGTACACTCTCTTATATTTGGGGCTAAGGATCATTTAACAAATTGAACCTGAGGAAAGTAAAAGCAATAAAACAAAATTAGTAAAAACAATAGGAACAAAAAGTATTATGAGGGCATACCTACAAGAGTGCATACAAATAATAAAACAAAACGATTGTTCAAATAGTTAAAGGATTAACCATAGCCATAATAGTTGCATTGGTAGTGCAATTGTGAAAATTATTGATAAGAGTTTACATATTTTAGCAGAAATCTACATTTATATTGTGGATAAAAAATTAACCAAATTCTTCTTTATTCTTTTTACTTTAATTTCTGCAGTTATTACATTTTAAGGTTTCCCTTTTTTATTTATCTGAGTCCATAAAATGATATTTCAACAAAAAGAAACTATCAGACCCAATATAACTTATTTAGATGTATCCATGTGTCCAAAATAGGGATACAGTGGCCATTGGGACTAGACAAGCTTAGGCCATAAGCCAGGACTATCATGACAAGAGTTGGAATTATCTTTCCATCCTTTCATTCCACCATTAGACACCTCTTCAAATTTCTTTGCAGTTAGAGAACCAAGAAAAACATCTTATCATTCCTGTTTGATAATCAAATTTCTATATTTATGTCCACTATCCCCTTCTTCCAGAGGGCATTCTTTCTTTCTTTAGCCATAATATTAGCATTAAAACTCAGAAACATATTTAGATATGCCAAAACAGCATGACTGTGTTTATGCTCTAAGCTTCTGGCCTGAACTCTTCTCAATATGATTTTATAAGATAATCGGGTCCATTACACTTGAAGTGTCAGGCTGATTGCTGTGGTCAGTACAGACCTCAACAAGAAGCTTTTACAGATTCCCTCTGCTGGGTACAATCTCTCATGAGCCCTTATTTCAGCCACCTAAGGCAAACAGACCCTAGGGAATCATTAATAATTGCAGATCTCCTTTCCCACAGCTAACTTAGAAGCCCGAAGTTTGCAGACAACTTTCCCTCCTGTTTACCAACTTTACTCTCTATTTTCTCCATATTGTTTCAAAATGTGGAGATGACACTTCACTAAGCTGGGAAAAATTAAATGGCACTCAGAATTTTCCCCAAACATGTAGAAAGCTTGAAACATGTGCAGGTCTTAATCTCTCAAAGAAAATCATATTATCATAAAACATAGTTGATACAGAAAAATCCTGTCTAGGCAGATCAATTTAGCAAATTTATCAGCTCCCTGAGGGTAGGGATCATGTGTGTTTTATGACTGCTGTTACATCTCTATGTTTAAAGAGTGCCTGGCCCAGAGGGGCCAATAAATATTTGTTTAACAAATGGGTGGATAAATAAATCTCCATGTTTGTCTACCATTAACTCAGCACTTGATTTCTGCCTAAATCTGATCTGTGTTAGACTCACTTAGTATGAACCTATCTCCACTTCTGAATTGTTAGCTATAATCAGTAGAAGCTGTCACTTCTAGTATATCTCTGTACTTAATAACCTTTAGATTAATTTGACCTTTGTCTTTTCCTCAAGTGATTTTCATAGTGCTGTACACATTAGGAGACACTAAAAAAAATTCCTGATGATAAATCTGCATGAACATATGATATCTCTGACTGACTGAGAGTTGTTAGGCTTGTGGAACGAATTCTTTAGACTCTGACTTCCGTTTGTTTGTCTCATAATTTTTTTTTTTTCTATTCCTGTCCCCAGTCCATAGGAGATGATCATTCAATACTGGCTGTTTGACTAAAAGCAATCTATCAATAAATTAGGAGTTTGGGATTAACATATACACGCTACTATATATAAAATAGGTAAACAACAAGGACCTACTGTATAGCACAGGGAACTATACTCAGTATCTTGTAATAACCTATAATGGAAAAAATCTGAAAAAGAATATATATATGTAAAACTGAATGTTAAAAAAGCAATCTAAAGTTGTTTAATATATTCTCCTTTTAGAAAACTTTGCTCTCCTTACCTAACCTAACACAGATAGGTATTTTTCTTTCTAACAGCATTCCCTGATTTTATAAAGATTTCCTGATTCTACACTGTTAAAGCAATGAACATAGTTATAATTTTTTCTTGCTTCCTATTAATGTTATGGAAACTGTTTTCCCCCAGCCCAGAAACTCACCATGACATATTTCACTTTGAAAGTGAATATGAACCAACATGATATATATGTTCCATATCTTTCACACTGAAGGTTTTAACCTAACTTGCCATCACTCTAAGCAGTGTAGTTTGAAATAAATTATATGCCAAAGATAAACAACACTATGTTAAATGAATAGATGGAAAAAATTATACGAGCTCAGCTACAGTATGCATAAAAGCAGTAAGCAGTATATGGGATAACTGTCACATCAAAGAGAATAGAAAAAAAAGATAAATTCTCAAAATCATAGTGCAATATCAAATCTATCAATTGAAGATGGATAGAAATGTCACATATAAACATGTAGACAAGACAATGACTTTTTAAACTATAGCAGCATATACTATACACTGAATACAATGTAATACATTTTTATGTGAGGGCAATAGCATTTCAATACTTTGTTCTAAAATGTGAAATTGCAATGCAATAAAAAAAAATTCAATCTTTTTTGGTAAATTAATTCCATTACAGATGCAAGAAATACTTCAAACACTTCATACTTTTTGCAGTTCAGGTTCAGATCAAAAAAAATTTTTTTTTGTTCACTATAGGACAGTATTTTTAAATTGATTTCTTGTAATTCATTATAACCTTGCTATAGTGTATTCTGTGTGTGTGTGTAGACACAATTTTTCTTCTCACTGGGGATAGGTATACTTCTTTACATTTTCATTTTTAAACTCATTCCTTTCCCAATTTGGGAAGTTTTTATGTAATAAAGTTATGACATGTCAGATTTGATAAAATTTTCAAGTGAAAACACTACACATTTTCACAAAAACATATAATTTCACCTCTTTCATTGTCTACTTAATACTTTTATTCACTAAACAAATATCACTATCTATATTTGGGAGAATTACACCTTTTTCTTTTAAGGAGCAGAGATGATTTGCATAAAATACTTAAAACAGCTACACTTTCAGATCATTTTCATGTGTCAAATACCATACTAAATATTTTATGTACTCTTTTCAATGATCAAAAGAGTTGATGACATGATTCCATTGCCTCAGGTAAGTAAACTGAAATCATATAACTTTTACTTGAGAGAAGTTTGATCAAATTTGTGTTGTTCTGACTCCCTGCAAAAGCTGCTTTTCAATTCAAATCCTGAGCTTCTGGCCACAGAGGGTTGTTGTCAGCCCTCTCCTATTCTATTCTGTTTGACTATTTGAGTCAAATACAAGTAGAAATGCTCCTAAAATCTTCTTCCTTTTTCAAAATGATATATATATAGATATATAAATTCAATCATTTATATGTATTATTCAATCATTCAATCATATACAGAGAGACAGAGACAGAGATTCAGAGAGACAGAGAGAAACAGAGAGACAGAGAGAGAACATTATAAACAACTAAAATATTCAGTGAGTTATCATATTTTTGTTCCTGAGTCCTAACTAGGAAGAGTCCTATATGCTTTTCTGGTTCTTTCCATAAAATATACTGCTTTCAGATTGGCAGCCCTCTGAAATCATCACTGCTACAATGCAAGATTATAATCTCAATGTTTCTTTTCTTTTCTTTTTTTATCAGTACTTTGTTCTTTTTTAACTGCCAAATAATATTCTATGGTATGGCTATGCCACATTTTACTTGATGGGTATTTGGGTTGTTTCCACTTTTTGACCATTATGAAAAATGCTTGTATGAACATCTGTGTACATGTTTTTGTGTGGACATATATTTTCATTTCTGTTAGGTATAGACTGAAGAATAGAATTGCTGGGTCATATGGTAACTCTATGCTTAACCTTTTGAGGAACTGCCAGATTGCTTTCCAAAGTGGCTACATTATTTTACATCCCCACCAGCAGTGTGTGAGGTTTCCATTTTCTCCACATCCTTGCCAACAGTTGTTATCATTTGCCTATTTGATTGCATCCCTCCTTGTGGGTGTGAAATAGTATCTCAGTGTGGTTTTGCTTTACATTTCCTTGACGGATAATGATGTTGATCATCTTTTCACATGCTTATTGGCAATTTATATATCTTCTTTGGAAAAATGCCTGTAAAGATCCTTTGTCTTTTTTTTTTTTTTTTTTGGCTGTGCCGTGCAGCATGCGGGATCTTAGTTCCACAACCAGGGATTAAATCTGTGCCCCCTGCATTGGGAGCGTGGAGTCTTGACCACTGGACCACAGGGAAGTCTTTCCTTTGTCAATTTTTAATTGGGTTATTTATCTTTTTATTATTGAGTTATAATAGTTCTTTATTATATTCTAGATACAAGTCCCCTATCAGATATATGATTGCAAACATTTTCTTCTGTTCAATGGGCTGTCGTTTTTTAATTTTTAACATCTTTATTGGAGTATAATTGCTTTACCATGTTGTGTTAGTTTCTGCTGTATAACAAAGTGAATCAGCTATATGTATACATATACCTCCATATCCCCTCCCTCTTGCGTCTCTCTCCCACCCTCCCGATCCCACCGCTCTAGGTGGTCACAAAGCATGGAGCTGATCTCCCTGTGCTATGCGGGTGCTTCCCACTAGCTAACTATTTTACATTTGGCAGTGTATATACGTCCATGCCACTCTCTCACTTCATCCCAGCTTACCCTTCCCTCTCTCCATGTCCTCAAGTCCATTTTCTACATCTGTGTCTTTATTCCTATCCTGCCCCTAGGTTCATCAGAACCATTTTTATTTTTTAGATTCCATATATGTGTGTTAGCATATGGTATTGGTTTTTCACTTTCTGACTTACTTCTCTTTGTATGATAGACTCTAGGTCCATCCACCTCACTACAAATAACTTAATTTTGTTTCCTTTTATGGCTTAGTAATACTCCATTGTATATATGTGCCACATCTTCTTTATCCATTCATCTGTCGATGGACACCTAGGTTGCTTCCAAGTCCTGGCTATTGTAAATAGTGCTGCAATAAACATTGTGGTACATGTCTCTTATTGAATTATGGTTTTCTCAGGGTATATGTCCAGTAGTGGGATTGCTGGGTCATATGGTAATTCTATTTTTAGTTTTTTAAGGAACCTCCATATTGTTCTCCATAGTGGCTGTATCAATTTACATTCCCACCAACAGTGCAAGAGGGTTCCCTTTTCTCCACACCCTCTCCAGCATTTATTGTTTCTAGATTTTTTGATGATGGCCATTCCGACTGGTGTGAGGTGATACCTCATTGTAGCTTTGATTTGCATTTCTCTAATGTTTAGTGATGCTGAGCATTCTTTCATGTGTTTGTTGGCAATCTGTATATCTTCTTTGGAGAAATGTCTATTTAAGTCTTCTGCCCATTTTTGGATTGGGTAGTTTGTTTTTTTGATATTGAGCTTCATGAGCTGCTTGTATATTTTGGAGATTAATCCTTTGTCAGTTGCTACATTTGCAAATATTTTCTCCCATTCTGAGGGGTGTCTTTTCATCTTGTTTATGGTTTCCTTTGCTGTGCAAAAGCTTTTAAGGTTAATTAAGTCTCATTTGTTTATTTTTCTTTTTATTTCCATTTCTCTAGGAGGTGGGTCAAAAAGGATCTTGCTGTGATTTATGTCAAGGAGTGTTCTTCCTATGTTTTCCTCTAAGAGTATTATAGTGGCTGGACTTACATTTAGGTCTTTAATCCATTTTGAGTTTATTTTTGTGTATGGTGTTAGGAAGTGTTCTAATTTCATTGTTTTACATGTAGCTGTTCAGTTTTCCCAGCACAACTTATTGAAGAGGCTGTCTTTTCTCCATTATATATTCTTGCCTCCTTTTTCAAAGATAAGGTGACCATATGTGTGTGGGTTTATCTATGGGCTTTCTATCCGGTTCCATTGATCTATATTTCTGTTTTTGTGCCACTACCATACTGTCTTGATTACTGTAGCTTTGTAGTACAGTCTGAACTCAGGGAGCCTGATTCCTCTAGCTCCATTTTTCTTTCTCAAGATTGCTTTGGCTATTTAAGGTATTTTGTGCTTCCATACAAATTGTGAAAATTTTTGTTCTAGTTCTGTGAAAAATGCCATTGGTAGTTGGATAGGGATTGCACTGAATCTGTAGATTGCTTTGGTATTTAGTCATTTTCACAATGTTGATTCTTCCAATCCAAGACCATGGTATATCTCTCTATCTGTTTGTATCATCTTCAATTTCTTTCATCACTGTCTTATAGTTCTCTGCATACAGGTGTTTTGTCTCCTTAGGTAGGTTTATTCCTAGGTATTTTATTCTTTTTGTTGCAGTGGTAAATGGGAGTGTTTCCTTAATTTCTCTTTCAGATTTTTCATCATTAGTGTATAAGAATGCAAGAGATTTCTCTGCATTAATTTCGTATCCTGCTACTTTACCAAATTCATTGATTAGCTCTAGTAGTTTTCTGGTGGCATCTTTAGGATTCGCTATGAATAGTATCATGTCATCTGCAAACAGTGACAGTTTTACTTCTTCTTTTCCTATTTGGATTGCTTTTATTTCTTTTTTTTCTCTGAGTGCTGCAGCTAAAACTTCCAAACCAATGTTGAATAATAGTGGTGAGAGTGGGCAACCTTGTCTTGTTCCTGGTCTTAGACGAAATGGTTTTAGTTTTTCACCATTGAGAATGATGTTGGCTGTGGGTTTGTCATATATTGCCTTTATTATGTTGAGGTAGGTTCTCTCTATGCCTACTTTCTGGAGAGTTTTTATCATAAATGGGTGTTGAATTTTGTTCAAAGTTTTTTCTGCATCTATACTGAAATATCATATGGTTTTTATCCTTCAATTTCTTAATATGGTGTATCACATTGATTGATTTGTGTATATTGAAGAATCCTTGATTTCCTGGAATAAACCCTACTTGATCATGGTGTATGATCCTTTTAATGTGCTGCTGGATTCTGTTTGCTAGTATTTTGTTGAGGATTTTTGCATCTATGTTCATCAGTGATATTGGACTGTAGTTTTCTTTTCTTGTGACATCTTTGTCTGGTTTTGGTATCAGGGTGATGGTGGCCTCGTAGAATGAGTTTAGGAGTGTTCCTCCCTCTGCTATATTTTAGAAGCGTTTGAGAAGGATAGGTGTTAGCTCTTCTCTAAATGTTTGATAGAATTTGCCTGTGAAGCCATCTGGTCCTGGGCTTTTGGTTGTTGGAAGATTTTTAATCACAGTTTCAATTTCACTGCTTGTGATTGGTCTGTTCATATTTTCTATTTCTTCCTGGTTCAATCTCGGAAGGTTGTGCATTTCTAAGAATTTGTCCATTTCTTCCAGATTGTCCATTTTATTGGCATAGAGTTGCTTGTAGTAATCTCTCATGATCCTTTGTATTTCTGCAGTGTCAGTTGTTAATTCTGCTTTTACATTTCTAATTCTGTTGATTTGAGTCTTCTTTTTTTCTTGATGAGTCTGGCTAATGGATTATCAATTTTGTTTACGTTCTCAAAGAACCAGCTTTTTTGTTTCCTTCATTTCTTTTCCATTTATTTCTTATCTGATCTTTCTGGTTTCTTTCCTTCTGCTCACTTTGGGTTTTTTTGTTCTTCTTTCTCTAATTGCTTAAGCTGTAAGGTTAGGTTGTTTATTTGATATGTTTCTTGTTTCTTGAGGTAGGATTGTATTGCTATAAACTTCCCTCTTAGAACTGCTTTTGCTGCATCCCATAAGTTTTGGGTCATCGTGTTTTCATTGTCATTTGTTTCCAGGTATTTTTTGATTTCCTCTTGATTTCTTCAGTGGCCTCTTGGCTTTTTAGTAGTGTACGGTTTAACCTCCATGTGTTTGTACTTTTTACAGTTTTTTTTTTTTCTGTAATTGATATCTAGTTTCATAGTGTTGTGGTCAGAAAAGATACTTGATACGATTTCAATTTTCTTAAATTTATCAAGGCTTGATTTGTGTCCCAAGATACGATCTATCCTGGAGAATCTTCCATGAGCACTTGAGAAGAAAGTGTAATCTGCTGTTTTTGGATGGAATGTCCTATAAATATCAATTAAATCTATCTGGTCTATTGTGTCATTTTAAGCTTGTGTTTCCTTATTAATTTTCTGTCTGGATGATCTGTCCACTTACACGAATCTATACTTTGCAGAGTTTGTTTCCCCCACATTCCTACCTCTAAGACTTGAAAGTGGGAAGCCAAATTGATCGACAAATACAGAGTAACATCTGACCACGAGGCCACGGCTACTCTTGATTAGTTCTTCTAATTGTAAGAAAGCCTTGTGTGGGTGTACCTCCAGTATGAATGAACACACTGGAACTCACCGAAAGCTTTCCAGAGAGGAATCAGAAATTCATTAAAGCCTGAGCTCTTTTAAACCCAGGTAGAGTTTACAGTTAACCATTCATCACTTTCAATGGAAAGACTGTCTGGCTTCCTTTATTTACTGCAGGGGGGAAAAAATCACTGCAGAAATCCATAGAGTGTCTCTGCTCATAAACATCAAGTCAATGTGAGTCTTGTAGCCTACAAGGGTTGCTCTGTCACAACTTTCTCAGTAAATAGCTTTCTCGAGAGGTGTTATCACAGACAGCGTAAGAAAACATATAAACAGAAATGAGATGGTTTTATCAAAGGATTCAAGACTGCCAAGTTTTCCCCTCATGGGTGTTTGATGCACTGATAGTCATTAGACTAGGTAAACATAGGTCATGGACTTTCTTTGAAAGTAATGCATAGGTATATGGGGATGGAAATTTGTTATCTAAAAAATTTAAAAATCATAATTAGATAGAACTGAAGAGTAGAAAAAACAACATATCATAATCCTAGAGAGGACTTTAGTGTAACTCACATGCAAAATAAACTTTTATTCACAATACTCTATCAGTCCAGTAACTCTTTAAGGATGATGCAGTGGGTAGAGTGGGGGATAAAGGGAGGCTGACAGAGCAAAGATAATCTCTCATATCTGGAAAGCCTTGCAATTTCTTACTATTTATAAATGAAAAAATGTATCAGAAATAAACTGGGCAAACATGGTGTCTGTTCTATAGGCCTGATGATTTTATTTGTCTGAGTTTCAGCAAAAAAGTACTCAATTCCTTGTTGCTGTTCACCAAGAGTACATTTTCTTAATCTGATGTATAAAGAATCAAATTTGTTGCTCCCTCACCAACTTAAATCTTGTCTTTCTTATGTGGTCCCAAATGTATGATATTTCTGGTTCTCAAATATATTCATGCAACGTGCACTTTCCACAAAAGCATGGGATCAAACCCTTAATCTCCCCAAACAAAAATGCCCTTTAATACTTTTTTCACTCTGCCACTTTTCATATATCGTGAAAAACAAACATGCACACAAAACAAAATAAAAGGTGGTAAATGGCTACATGTTGCCAGTGTTCTATGAGATCTGCCTGCATAAGACATTTGACATTTCATCTCACCTCTACTATTTATTAGACCCAAGAATCAATATTTATGTTATGTTAGATGATGTTTAACAAATCCTTGACGGAATCACTTTTTACAAAAAATGCTTCTTGAAATGGTGGGCCACCAGCCTGAATATAATTATTTGCTCTCTGGCTTTTAGATGTTCATAAATCATAAGTTTAACAGTCCAGATTTCAACATGTCCTTAATCATAGTTCTCTTTCTCATGTGGATTAAATGGAGGCATTTAATAAAATTTATCTTGTCCTTTCACATTGATGAATTTTAATTAGAACAAATATGGCATAGTGTTGTTTTGTTTCCTATAATGAATTTTCTACTGTTGTTATTGCCCCTATGTTGACACAGTCTTTTTATTAAAAATATCTCCACTTTGACATCCAATAATATTTTCTCAAAGTATATCATTGCCTAATTATATATAAAACAATAGTCATGGTGGTCTTTTCTTCTGTTATACTTAAATAATGCTACTTGGAAAGCCAAAATAAATGTGTGTATCTATATATTAAATCATTTTTTATCTATAAATTTAGATGTACAGACACAGATATAACTACGGTTAATAAAATCACCTCTCAGGGAATTATTTATGTCTCAAACAAATAGGGATCTTAATTCCTCAGGCAACAAGAAGCACAGAGAATTGGAATTCAGGGATGATGTACTTCTTTAAGAAAGATATCAAGTCTACAACATTTTTCTAGCTTCCTTCCTCATTATGCTTATAATATGACCTTTTAAGTCATGGTTGCAAGACAGCAGCTCCACTACCAAACATCAAGCCTTTGCTCAAGGCAGGAAGATGAAAAAGGGCAGAGGAAAAACAGATTTAAGGGATGTTGAATCTGCCCCCTTTCATTAGGAAAATTAGAGATTTCTTGAAAGCTCAACACACTTGATTTCTCTTTATATCTCATTGACCAGAGCTTGGTTAACATAGCCACCCTCTCTGCAAAGGAGCTGTGAAGAGCGGAGTATTTTTAACCAGAGGCATTAATATTCTACACATGTCTACCTTAAAGAGAATTATAGTTAGTAGAAGAGGAGAACTGAATATTGGGTAGGCAATTTAAAAGGTCTGCAGGAGGGTTATAGAACTCAGAGATAGATGTCTAGGGATATCTCTAGATTTCTCTTGATATACCTCTATTTTGAGTAAATATATTTCAGTTTCTATGCATTTTTTTCATTTCAATAGCAAGCCATATAATTGGCAATTCACTCTGCTAGGCACTAGGTACATTGTGTAAGACTTTTTTTTTCCTGCTGTGAAGGATCTTATGTACTCGTAATAGAGATAGCTAAAAATGATTTAATATTATACAGAATTTAATGTATTTGCATACATGTCTGTGTGTGTCTGTGTGTGTGTGTGTGTGTGTGTGTGTGTGTGTGTGTGTGTGTGTGTGTGGAAAGACAGACAGAGACAGAGAAATTGACAGAGAGAGAGAGATCAATGGGAATTATGGTCTTAGATTCCTTAGAAGGAGTTGGTGGGCTCCACTCCACTCTGGCCCAGCTTACTCTCTTTATTAAGGTTTCAAGCTGCGGTCAGTGAAATGGACTTCCTTATATGCATAAAGGAGAAGTCTGGAGGAATCTAAGAGTTCCTGAAATTCTCTCCAAAATTTTCCTTTTTGTTTTCTTGATTTCTAGTTTGCCCTTATCTTTCCCCTTGCCCTTTTTAATCCCCATCCTATATCCCTGACTTGACAAAGGATACTTTTACAGCTCCTATGCTTCGACTGTGTGATAGACCTTCTGATTGACTTCTTCCTTTCTGTTTTGATGCTAACAGTGAAGAAATGACTGTGATGGCCCACCCTTCCGTCTCCTTGGCTGTACTTTCTTTTATTTGGGCCATAGATAAAGATCGTGAGTAACTGAATAGAAATTTTCTCACTCACTTTGCCTTCATGGATATAGTGGCCCCTGATGAACATACCATCTTAAAATTCCATCCTTCATTAACTTCCATAACCATTATATGCTCCAGAATTTAACTACCTCTCCATCTGTATATCTTTATTGATGTCTCTCTCCTTATATTCAGGTAAATGATGATATAAGACTGTTCGCAGTCTCTTTTTCAATTTTGTCAGTAGATTCTCCATTGGCAATTTCGTTCACTTCCTGGCAGTTCAGAAATGAGGTGCCTGCCAGACCCCTGATTTCAGTCGTGCCTGTATGCTTTTCTTTTGGAGTTCTAGGCACTTACTTGCAACCAGCATTCTACGGAAATTCTAGAGTTAACAGGGGTCCTGGGGCATTTTAAATCCCAAATCTCATGGTATCTAAAGCAATCCCTGTGTAAAGGGCATTGAATTAAGTGGCTGAAAACTCCCATTTGTTTGAAGTGCTCTCCAGGGAGTCAGTTACATTACCGCTTGGAAATGTGATCTGGCACGTAGTTGCTGAGCAACAAGGCCTGGAATCAGCTATGGATGAGACAAACTTCCATTAAACTTTATTAACGACTCCTTGGAGTATAGACCGTATTTATCATGAGATTGGATTCTAGTTAAAAGTGTTAATAACTCTTTAGATTGGGTTTCTGTATTAACACTATTTTCATACTGCAAAATAGTATTTGTTAAGGTATTTATTTATTTATTCATTCATCTATTGTCCTGACCCCAAATATCTGGATATTTTGAATTGCAATTCAGGGTGGGACAGCGGCAGGAAAATATAGGTTAGTAAGGACCAATTTAAATTGGACCATTTGAACTCTATACTATTACAGCTCAAATTAAAGTTCTAAAATAGATTGATTTCTCACAAAAATCTTTCCTACATATAGGCTCAGAAAGTAGAGTTTCTTGTTTTCTTATTTACCTCGCGATGTCTTTTGGATGAATAATTGAGGGTGACAATGGTTTTAGGTTGTGTGTGGTCAGTTTTATACACAATAATATTATGTCAGAATTTTGTTGACTTTCCCCACAGTTCCACTACTCATGCTCCATTGTTTCCCCTGAAATTAGTGCTTATTTTTCCATTTAAGTGAGGGAAAAAAAAAATTTTGGTTATTGAATTTTATTTCCTAAGATCCACAGACTCTTTCATTTCTTCAATAATGCTTGGATAGGGTCAAAATACCCTGGTTAGCCATTATGTGCTCATAAATTTGCGAAAGCTTAAGGTTATCAAAGAGCAGTATAAGATTTACACGACCGATTAACAATTAAATAAATAAGTACCTCAGAAAGAAAGAAGCAATACTAGTGAGGATTCTTGTTTGCAAACAACAGAAACATACTTTGGTTATCTTAAGCAGAAAAAGACCTTATGTGAAGAAAATTGGATAGTTCACAGACCTCCCTGAAAAACTTCAGGAGCAGGTGGGAACAGGAACCAAGGGACAAAGATATAGCCAACATCATGTCCCAGAAACACTACTGACGCACCATCAATATTACTGATGCTCACCATCAATACTACTTTTGCTTACCACCAGCTGCTGCTGCCATCCTCTCTGCACACTTCCACTGGGATGCTGAACCCTCCAGCCTCCAAAACCTCACACCTCACTGCCCCATTGCGCTCTTAAATTCACTGCAACTTCCACACACATAACCTCTCATTTACAATGTGCCTTGTGTACCAATCTCAAGACACAAATCAGGGACAGGGAGCATGAAGGACAACCACTAAGTGATGCAACTAAGTACTAGTGACTAGAATAACAAGAGAGGATATACGCTATTCCCATTGGATTCCAGTTGTGTTCGAGGGGTAAATAGATTCTGGGAAATCCAAAGTTAAATGTTTTTAAAATTTTTCTATCCATAAAACATGGTGTATTTTTTCACAAAAGTTTTAAAATTTGATATACCTAAACGATTATTCCATTTGCAACAAATGGATTAATGAAGTAACTATGGTGTTTTCAAAGCTACTTTGACTTTCACCGTGTTTATGAAGAAATATTTAATCTTTGTTTATGTTAACAGAATTCAAATTTAGCCTTTAGTGTGTAATCAAAACTAATTCCTGAAATCACTTTTCTTTTTGCAATCATGGAAACCATGATAGCTCTTTCAAATAACAGGTTTGATGTTCAATTGCAATGCCATTAGCTACTACATAACACATAATCAGGTAACTACTATGGATGTTTATTATGTTGTCATAACTTCTATTTTTTCTCTCTGTGAGTGGATAGCATTCATTTCATGTATTTTATCCCCACGTCTTTTTCTAACTGTAATATGTAAGAAATTTTGTGCTCTAGACGAGTAAAAATAATTTTGTGGTCATTACAGCATTGTGTGGCTCTTCCGATGGGTAGAAATTTTAAAGTTTTTTCTATTAACTGTAGGGAAATTCTTAGTTTTTTCAATCAATAGTAATTTCAATTGTAAATACAATTTATAATATCTAATAATTGATACTCTACATTGTTTGTGATATAAGGAATGCATTCATAGTTCTATTATTGACTATTTTATGAACAGCAAATGTGTATACCGACAATAAAATAGGGAAGGTAAAAATACATATTATAGGTTAAACTCAAAGTGGATATGTATCTGCATTTTAAGCATAAATAATATTTTACAATTTTAGGAAAATTTGAGGAGGGGGAGATTTTTTTCTTATATAATGGTAAATAAATATATTTATATGTATATGTGCATATGTGTATATAAAATATATAGTTTATATGCAAGAAATTGTTCTAAGGATTGGATATTATATATGTATATATATAGATACATATTTCCTTTACCTTCATAACTTTTATCTTTATTTCTGTTTCTTGCCTGTTAAAATTACTGATTAAACAGTTACTACATAATCATGAAGTAAGGTTGTATTTTTTATCCTGAAATAGTTGAAACTGTCATTTGTTTTTAAAATAATTTTAACATTTGTTCAAAGAATTTACATATAGGACAGTGGTATTATCAAGTGTAGATTGCAATTTATAGCTAAAATTAGCTCTACGTATGTTCAATGAAATAAATTGTAAAGCATTATTAGCATGAAAAAAATGCTAATAGAACACTGTCTATCAACCATGGCTAGGGATTACAAAATCTCTCACTTGTTCTAGTTAGCAGAAAAAGTAGGAGGAAAGTATCAGGAGAATATCCTTCCCCTGAAGAGAGAAAACAGCGTGTGTGGCATCCTAAGAAATAAATATGCATAGCAGTTACCTGATATAACTTTCTCTATCGATCATGGTCCATATCTGAACTTTCTATGTTAATAAGGCAAGTCTATAACTTTATCACTGAGAGTATTTATTTAGATACCAAAAAGCACTATATGAAAGACTATCCATTGATTGAGAATACAAATGATCAATTTTGTTTTCTCACATACACTGACTAGTCTCTACTTATAGTCTGCCCTTTAGGGAAGGAATAAAAATACACAACAACAATAACAGCCACAGCTACAGAAAACATGACTGCTCCTTACTTTGGCCAATTGGTAAAAATCAGCCCTTGATGATTTAGTTATGGTAATTTAAGGCTAAAGATTCACAAGTTGAAAGGGAAAGTGTGTATTATAGTTGAGGAATAATTGATCAGATATTCAACCTAAATTCCCAAGAATATATTTCCTAATTTCAGATGTAACTTTTCTGTAAAATGTCGTAATTCTATGTTCCATTAACAGTGAAACATACAAACAAAAACATCAATTGAAGTGTAATCCACCTCAGAATTAGAAAAAGTGCTTTTTAAATTTTTATTCATAGGATTCTGTGTGCCTTTAACTTAAATATGTTCTTTGTGTACACAAGTTTTCAGAAAGGTGTTACAAAGAAATGATGTTTTCATCCTATGCTTCATTTTTATTTCTCTCTATTACTGCACACATAATTTCAAAGTCATTAATGAATGCTAATGGCTATAAACTCCAAAGGTTTATTATTATGGCTGTCTGCATAACTCATACATAGCTCCTGCAGCACAGAACTGAATTTTACACAAAACTATTTAAAATATTCCTTTTAAAGTACAGTAATCGCTTTGTAATTTTATTATTTACCCAACTCACTTTAATGAACATACTTTTTTTTTTTAATATTGACAATTTGCCAGACACTTTTCTAGGCACTGGGGTTGTAATGATACATAGAGTAAAAAATATAGACCACTTCAGTTTTTGGCCCAGTCATGAAAAGCTAGGTTTTAAAAAAATTTATCTGAAAGTAAAAAAATTTTAAATTAAAATGACCTTTTATTGCAGTACCAGAAATAATGCAATCAGTCATTATGCTGTTGATATATTCAACCAGTTGATTCAATTACCCAGTTGATACCTACTCCATTTAGTAGTTGAATCCAAATCATTAAAACACACTGAAGTCTGGAACTATCCTATATCAAAGAATTGATAAAAACTTTTAGATACTAAATTATTCTGATTTTTATCTACTCCAGGCATTTGGCCTAAGTCCATCTTGCAATTGGGTGGCACACCAGTGTCACAAGAATATTTTGAGAACAAAATATTCTAAAACTCTATTTTACAACTGAGGAAACTAAAGCTTATATGGGTTATGGTACTTGCCAAGGTCACATAGCCAGTAGGTAGCAGAGCTTGGATTTGAACTCAGATTTGCCTATCGTTTACCCTCTGGCTATGGTAATATTTAATTCCTTTGTGGTAAATATGCTATAGTTATAATTTTATAGAGATGATGAAAGTGAAATTAGTATGCTATAACAAAATTAGTGTGCTTGATAAACTTTAAAATGTCCATAAAGTTTACATATTCACCCATAGTATATAACAAATCTTTCCATCAATTTATCTAGCTGTGGATTTATATTAATATATCCATTTGCCTAGTTATCATTACTTATCCTCACTCCTCACCCCACACCCTGTGCCCAGATGGTATTTCAAAGACAGTCTGTGGCAATAAAACGTAATTTTGAAGGAAGTAGATCTAGATCTGAATCCTGGCTCTCTGATCTATTAGCATATCTTTGGCTCGAATCAGGAATAAAGGATGTTAAATGAGGTGACACCTCAAATACTTAGCACAGTATGTAGGTAATAATGAAGATTTTTAAAAAATAAAGTCAAATTCAGTCGTGTCATTGTAGCAACGCAGAGACTAAGTCAAATGATATGATAAACTAGTTTGGGGTCAAATACCTGATTTACTTAAAAATTAATCTTTTTTTGTAAGAAAAAAAATCTAACTTTTAGCTTCTGATTTTTAAAAAAATTTATTTATTTATTTATCTTTGGCTGCGTTGGGTCTTTGTTGCTGCGTACGCGCTTTCTCTAGTTGCAGTGAGCGGGGGCTACTCTTCGTTGGGGTGCGCGGGCTTCTTGTTGCACTGGTTTCTCTTGTTGTGGAGCATGGGCTGTAGGCACGCGGGCTTTAGCAGTTGCGGCACGCAGGCTCAGTAGTTGTGGCTCACGGGCTCTAGAGCGCAGGTTTGGTAGTTGTGGTGCACGGGCTTAGTTGCCCCACGGCATGTGGGATCTTCCTAGACCAGGGCTCGAACCCGTGTCCCCTGCATTGGCAGATAGATTCTTAACCACTGTGCCACCAGGGAAGCCCCTGATTATTTTCACTGGATTTACTGTGGCTGCATCTATAGGGGGCCAACGCCCATAGAAAGGTGGCAAGGCGACAGGAAATTCGATTAAAAGAATGAGATTTCGGAGTTCTTGCTTTCTTTTTTCTTTTTTTTAACATCTTTATTGGAGTATAATTGCTTTACAATGGTGTGTTAGTTTCTGCCGTATAACAAAGTGAATTAGCTATACATATACATATATCCCCATATCCCCTCCCTCTTGCTTCTCCCTCCCACCCTCCCTATCCCACCCCTCTAGGTGGACACAAAGCACCGAGCTGATCTCCCTGTGCTATGCGGCTGCTTCCCACTAGCTAGCTATTTTACATTTGGTAGTATATATATGTCCATGCCACTCTCTCACTTCGTCCCAGCTTACCCTTCCCCCCACCCCATGTCCTCAAGTCCATTCTCTACACCTGTGTCTTTATTCCTGTACTGTCCCTAGGTTCTTCAGAACCATTTTTTTCTTTTTTAGATTCCATATATATGTGCTAGCATACGGTATTTGTTTTTCTCTTTGTGACTTACTTCTCTCTGTATGACAGTCCCTAGGTCCATCCACCTCACTACAAATAACTCAATTTCATTTCTTTTTATGGCTGAGTAATATTCCATTGTATATATGTGCCACACCTTCTTTATCCATTCATCTGTCGATGGACACTTAGGTTGCTTCCATGTCCTGGCTATTGTAAATAGTGCTGCAATAAACATTGTGGTACATGTCTCTTTTTGAATTATGGTTTTCTCAGGGTATATGCCCAGTAGTGGGATTGCTGGGTCGTATGGTAGTTCTGTTTTTAGTTTTTTAAGGAACCTCCATACTGTTCTCCATAGTGGCTGTATCAATTTACATTCCCACCAACAGTGCAAGAGGGTTCCCTTTTCTCCACACTCTCTCCAGCATTTATTGTTTGTAGATTTCTGGATGATGGCCATTCCGACTGGTGTGAGGTGATACCTCATTGTAGTTTTGATTTGCATTTCTCTAATGATTAGTGATGTTGAGCATCCTTTCATGTGTTTGTTGGCAATCTGTATATCTTCTTTGGAGAAATGTCTATTTAGGTCTTCTGCCCATTTTTGGATTGGCTTGTTTGTTTTTTTGATATTGAGCTGCATGACCTGCTTGTATATTTTGGAGATTAATCCTTTGTCCATTGATTCATTTGCAAATATTTTCTCCCATTCTGAGGGTTGTCTTTTCATCTTGTTTATAGTTTCCTTTGCTGTGCAAAAGCTTTTACGTTTCATTAGGTCTCATTTGTTTATTTTTGTTTTTATTTCCATTTCTCTTGGCGGTGGGTCAAAAAGGATCTTGCTTGCTTTCTTAAAATGATTTATTGGCCACAATAATGGCAAATTATTTCTCTGTAAATTAGTTATTTTCTCCTTAAACCTTTATTTAGGGAACCTGAAAGAAGTGATGGGCTATCTATTACCATGCATTTGACATTTCAGTATTGGGCCAATATGGATCTCAGTGAGACTGCTTATGGTCTTTCTTTGGGAGATGCGATTAAAGCAGAATGTTGTGTTGCACTTTAACTCTGTTTGTTGATATGCAAGTACTGAAACTATTTTGAAACCCAATAAAATTTCAGAATATATCATTTAACAACTTATTTGCTTATATAATTATAATAAACTATTAGTTAAAATGATTTTTTTTTTTTTTAAAATGATATTTTGATGAGTCATTTTAGCATTTTTAAAAATCATAGTTTGACTAAGTTTCAGAAATTAGTTGCTACTCCAACTTCTATTTCAACTTAATTTACTTGCCCTATTTGTGATGTACTTTTAAACTACTTACATCACACATAGAAGGATACACCTAGACACACCCACTCAAAGCTTCCATGTCAAACATGAAGTGATATGGATAGTGTAATTCTTTCTTTTTTAATTGAAGTACAGTTGATTTATAATATTAGTTTTAGGTATACAACATAGGGATTTGATGTTTTTATAGATTATACTCTATTTAAAGTCATCATAAAATATTGGCTATATTCCCTGTGCTGTATAATATATCCTTGTACGTTGTTTTGTACGTGGTAGTTTATACCTCTTAATCTCCTACCCCTATCCTGTCCCTCTTCCCACCCCTCTCCCCATTGGTAACCACTAGCTTGTTCTCTGTATCTGTGAGTCTGTTTGTTTTGTTATACTTGTTTGATTTGTTTTTTAGATTCCAAATACAAGTGAAAACATACAGTATTTGTCTTTCTCTGACTTATTTCACTAAGTATAATACCTTCCAGTCCATCCATGCTGTTGTAAATGGAAATATTTCTTTCTTTTTTTATGACTAATATTCCATTGTATATACATATATATATGGTGTGTCTATATATATATGTATATGTGTAGGTATGTGTGTGTATACACACACACACACCACATTTTCTTCATCCAGTCATCACTTAGGTTGCTTCCAAATCTTGGCTATTATAATTAATGCTGCTATAAACTTTTCAAATTAATGTTTTTGTTTTCTTCAGGTATGTACCAGGAGTAGAATTGCTGGATCATATGGCAGTTCTATTGTTAGTTTTTGGAGGAACATCCATACTGTTTTCTATAGTGGCTGTACTAATTTACATCCCTACCAACAGTCTGCTAAGGTTCCCTTTCCTCTACATCCTTGCCAACATTTATTATTTGCTGTCTTTTTGATGATAGCCATTCTGACAGGTGTGAGGTGATTTCTCATTGTGGTTCTGATTTGCAGTTCCCCGATGATAAACATCATTTCATGTGCCAGTTGGCCATCTGTATATCTTCCTTGGAAAAATGCCTATTTGGGTCTTCTGCCCACTTTTTCATCAGGTTGTTTGTTTTTTCGATATTGAGTTATATGAGCTCTCTATATATTTTGGATATTAACCCATTATCAGCATATCATTTGCAAAAATCTTCTCGCATTCAGTAGGTTGTGTTTTAGTTTTATGGACCTTTTTTTTTTTTTTTTTGCTATGCAAAAGCTTTTAAGTTTGATTAGGTTCCATTTGTTATTTTGCTTTTGTTTCCCTTGCCTGAGGAGACAAAACTAAAAAAATAATGCTAAGGCTTATGTCAAAGAGTATACTGCCTATGTTTTCTTCTAGAAGTTTTGTGGTTTCCAGTCATATTTAGGTCTTGAATCTATTTTGAGTTTGTTTTTGTATATGGTGTGAGAAAATGTTATAATTTTATTCTTTTACATGTAGCTGTCCAGTTTTCCCAGCATAACTTACTGA
The DNA here is from genome assembly GCF_028021215.1 of Eschrichtius robustus. NCBI lineage: Eukaryota > Metazoa > Chordata > Mammalia > Artiodactyla > Eschrichtiidae > Eschrichtius > Eschrichtius robustus. Next base: position 25,311,595 of record NC_090845.1, read on the forward strand.
AGAGATTGTATTTTCCCCATTGTATATTTTTGCCTCCTTTGTTGTAGATTAATTGACCATCTGTGTGTTGGTTTATTTCTGGGCTCTCTATTCTGTTCCATTGATCTTTGTGTCTGTTTTTGTGCCAGTACCATACTCTTTTGATTACTATAGCTCTTTAGTATAGTTTGAAGTCAGGGAGCATGATGTCTCCAGCTCTCTCAAGATTGTTTTGGCTATTCAGAGTCAGAAAGAAATCTATTTAAATCAAGGAAGCTTGTAAATAATTAGAAGGATTTATATAAGATCCCAGTTGCTATCTTTTTCTTCCTGATTCAGTCTTGGAAGACTGTATGTCTCTAGGAATTTATCCATTTCTTCTAGGTTGTCCAATTTGTTAGCACATAACTGTTTGCAGTATTCTCTTAGGATTATTTGTATTTCTGTGATATTTTTTATAATTTCTCCTATTTTATTTCCTATTTTGTTTATTTGGGTCCTCTTTTTTCTTTATTTTTTTAAATATTTATTATTTTATTTATTTATTTTCTTTTATTTATTTATTTTGGCTGCATCGTGTCTTAGTTGCGGCACACAGGATCTTCATTGAGGCATGTGGGATCTTTCATTGCAGGGTGCGGGCTTCTCTCTAGTTGTGGCACACGGGCTTAGTTTCCCCACGGCACATGAGACCTTAGCTCCCTGACCAGGGATCAAACCCACGTCCCCCGCATTGGAAAGCAGATTCTTTACCACTAGACCACCAGGGAAGTCCCCTGGGTCCTCTTTTTTCTTAATGAGTCTGGCTAAAGGCTTGTCAATTTTGTTTAGCTTAAGAATAAAACAGCTCTTGGTTTCATTGATTTTTTTTTTTGGTCTCTATTTACTTATTTTCTCTGATGTTTATTATTTCCTTCCTTCTGCTGACTGTGGGCTTTGTTTGTTCTTCCTTTTCTAATTCCTTTAGATGGCAGGTTAGGTTGTTTGAGATTTTTTTATTTCTTGAGGTAGGCCTGTATTGCTATAAACTTCCCTCTCCAAACTGCTTTTGCTGTGTTCCATAGAGTTTGAAAAGTTGTGTTTTTATTTTCACTCATCTCAAGGTATTTTCTGATTTCCTCTTTGATTTTTCTACTCACTCACTCATTGCTTTTTTAATAGCATGTTGTTTAGTCTCCATGTATGTGTGTTTTTTCCATTTTTCTTCCTGTAATTGACTTCCAGTTTCATACTGTTGTGGTCAGAATAGATGCTTGATATAATTTCTATCTTAAATTTGTTGAGACTTGTTTTTGTGTCCTAGCATGTGACCTATCCTGAAGAAAGTTCCATGTGCACTTGAAAGCATGTATATTATGCTGTTTTTGGATGGAATGTCCTATAGATATCTATTAAGTGCAACAGGTCTAATGTGTCACTTAAGACCAATTTTTCCTTACTGATTTCCTGTCTGGATGATCTGTCCATTGATATAAGTGGGGTGTTAAAGTCCCCTAATATTATAGTATTATTGTCAATTTCTCCCTATATGTCTGTTAATATTTGCTTTATATATTTAAGTGTTCCTATAATAAGTGTGTTGATGTTAATGAATGCTATATCATCTTCTTGTATTGGTGCTTTTTTCACTATATAATGCCCTTGTCTTTTATTACAGACTTTGTTTTAAAGTCTGCTTTGTCTGATATGAGTATTGCTATATCAGCTTTCTTTTTGTTTCCACTTACATGGAATATCTTTTTCCATCCCCTCACTTTAAGTCTGGGTATGTCTTTAGTTCTGAAGTGAGTCTCCTGTATGAAGCATAGAGATGAGTCTTGCTTTTTGTCCAGTCACCCACAGTAGGCCATTGTAATTTTTAATTTACAGACTACTGAGGATTTTAATACGCACGGGCATTGCTCAATTCTAGTTAGTATGCCATGCCAACCTTAGTTTCTTGATATTCTTTAAAATTATACAAACTTTAAATAAAATGTAGTTTTTCATACTCAAAAAATGCTAGCTCTATCTATCTATCCATATTTAGTATATATTCACCTATCATTATTTATCCATATCCCTAATCCCTGGGCTCAGTGGGTTGCTCTTTAAAACTACAAATGTTAGTTACCCTAAGCTTGAATATTCAAAGTTAAGTTTACTAGAAACTTCCTCCTTTTTTTTCCCCTGTCTTCTCAATCTGTTCCCCCTCAGGTCCTCATTTCCATCTACATTACTCCTCTTGGTTGTCAACTACTCCTCTACTATTTGAATAGGAACTGATCAAGTACTGTCAGCTTTTTAGTCTCCTTCCACAATTGCTTACCACTACCTTCTATTTGCCCCAAGGTTACTTAGGGCCTTTTAGGCACTTTCATATTCCCTTTCCTGTAATCTACGTCCTAACTTTTTTTATTGCTATTAAGCTCAGATTTCTTAACATGTAATATTAGAAAACTGCCATTGTTCTACATAGCTACCAGCTAAACTATGGAGAATCACACTTTTACAGCACAGTGGGCTAGTAATGAAAACCATTTGCAATGACTTTTTAAATGTTTCCCAAAATTATGCTCTTTTCTTTGGATAAATAATTTTGGTTACACAAGTGGCTCAGAAATGTGACATTATTTAGTTGCAGAGGGATTTATTTTTTAACAGTGCAGCAATTACATCCTAAAATAACTATTATTTAATCCATTCTGCCAGTCTTGGGAGACTAAGCAGATGTCAGATATTCTAAAATATCTGACTTTAGGTGAGTTTGGGATGTTACTGTGAAAGAGGCATTTTGAGATTTGTTATATCAGAGGATGCCAGTAAGCTATGCACTTACATAATGATGGCAACAGCTCCCAGAGGGGCATTTGAAGCATAATTGTCGGGTCTTAGAATAATACTATTTTAGAGCTAGATGAGGAAATTTAGAACTCACACCTCTATTCATTTTTTAATAGGTGAGGAAATGAAGTGATCCAAATAATTAGAGGACTGCCTGAGATAATGCATCTAATTAAAGGTACACCATAGGAAGATCTCCGGACTGTAAATTATCATTCCACTAAATTGGCTTTACTACACATCATCCCACTCTTGTTCCACATTTACTGCTGTTAGAGAGATAGAGAAGCTTTACAGCATATTTCAGTAGAAAATGCGTGGATTTTTGCATCAGGGCAATCTGAATTTGAAACTTTCCTAAGCCAAAATCTTCACTGTGTACATGGTATCCTCCAGTGACTGGAATCATTGTCTACCTTTTTTCTTACATCATCATACCCACCCCCTTCCATTGTACTGGATCATTCTCATCAGCATTTAAACATGCTGTCATTTCTGTCATCCAAAAAGAAATCATTTTTTACTCCATATCTCTCTCCAGATACTTCCCAATTTCTTATACTCCATTTACGAGAAAACTGTAAAAAAACTGCACAGAAGTTTTGAGACACTATCTATATCCAAAAATTTTCTTCCCATTCTCCTTTGAACGTGCTTCAGACAGGTCCTCTATCCATCATTCCAACAACACAGCTCTCGCCAAGGTCACCATATCAGTCAACTCTATAACAAGCACATAATCTCTCTGGCATCCGTCCATCAAAAGCAATTGCCTAGGAGTTAGTTGATAGAGACATATGGTAGGCTGGACAGCTCTAAGCTGCAGATTAGGTATGGGTCTGTCTCATGGGTACTTCTTCCTCCTTGGACCAACAGGCTAACTAGACCAAGTCCTTCTCATGGTGATATAGAGGGGCAAGACAAATGGAAATACACATATCTCTTAAGGAACTAGCACACCAGAACTCTTTTCTGTGTTTCTTTAGCCAAAACAAGTAACATGGCTGAGTACAAGGTCAGGGACAGGAATACACTTTACCTCTAGTGGGAAGAACTAAAAAGCCACAAGGAAAAGAACATGGGGGAAGACAGAGGTGAAGAACTGGAGACAAAACATTAATGTTACTATGTCACTAATGAGTCCCACAGTACTAAATCAAATAGTCAAATCTAAATGTTCACCTGTTTTGTATATTCAGCACCATGTGACATAGTTGATCACTACTTCCATGCTGAAACTGTTTTTCCCTTCACTTTTAACTCACTCCATATTCCTAGTTTTTCTTGCTTCCTTCTCACTGGCTTTTCCTTCTATACTTTGTTGGTTCTTCCTCATCGTTTTTTACACTGGATACCCCAGGAATCAATCTTGAGACATTTTCTCTTTGTTCTCTACACTTATTCTCTTGTTGATCTTACTCATGGTCATGGCTTAAAAACCATCTATAATACTTAACATTACTGAATTGTATACTTTATATGGTTAAGATGGTACATTTTATGTTATATATTTTTTAGCACAATTATTGATAAAAATAAAAACAAAATAAAAACCCATCTATAGACTGATAAATCATAAATTTATATCTTCAGCTTGTATGTCTTCCATTAAAGTATGTCTCCCCTTAAAGTTCAATGTCATTTATCCAAATATATCCAAATATCTAATAAAATATAAAAACTAAAGCCCAACTACTGTTCTCCCACCAACACAAATATGCCCCTCCAGGTACTTCTCCCACCTCCGTAAGTGGCAACTGCATACTTCTAGTTGCTCAGGATCAAAACCTTTTTGGTTATCCTTAACTCTACTTTCTCTCCTATATCCCACATCCAATCTATCAGCAAGTCTTGGGTTCTACCTTCAATATATCCAAGACCTGAGCACAACTCTCCACATCCACTGTGGTGCCTGCTTTTTCCAAGTCACCATCATTTCTGTCCTGATTCATTATAATAGCCTCCTAATTGATGTCCATTACACCATCCTCCTCCACATCCAGTATATTCTCAACATAGCAGCCAAAATAATCCTTATAAAGCAAAAGCTGGATTAGACCACTCATCTCATTATAATTCTCCAGTGGTTTCCCAACCTCACTCCAAATAAATTCCAAGTTCTTACAAAGGCCTTCAAAGCCCATCCACAATCTGGTCTCATTACCTCTCTGACCTCATCTCCCATGACTCTTAACCTCACTTCTTATATCACAGGGAAAAAAAAGCCAAGCAAAAATCGATGCTCTAACAGGTTTTGAATTACCATTGTGAGAACAGGGCCACCTTATACATTTGTGCAGGTTGCACGTTACACAAAGATAACATGTAAAAAGTGTTGTAATCTATGTGAATGTTTCTACTGAAGCTGTGCAGTTCCCAACCTGCATGGTCTTAGATCCTTGTCATTGGGGAGACAGAAATCAGTAGGAAAATCAGGAACATATAAAATACGTAACACAGTGATGAGTGTTAAGGAGGAAAACAAAGAAGAGACTTGGGGTGGGCAACCCAAGTCTAAATAGGATGAAGCTGTAAGATCTTCACAAACAGGATGATCTTTAAATAAATAAATGGAGGGAGTGAGAGAGTAAATCCTATGGATAACTGGGAAATTGTAGTTTGGCAAAGAAACAGCATATGAGAGGAACAACATTTGAGATGAAAACACATTTGGCACATTCTAAGAAGAGGGAAGCCAGTGTGGCTAGAGAAGAGAGCTAAGTGGATAGTTTCAAAAAGTGAGGTCACAGACATAAAGGGAGCCATGATTGTATAGGGTCCTGAAAGGTCTTTGGCTTTTACTCTGCGTGAGAACGTAGCTATCAGAGGTTATGAACAAACCCAACTTCAGTTTTAAAAGATAACTCTGACTGAAAAAAAAAAATAAAAGATACTTCTGGCTACTTTGTTGAAAATGACTGCAGGGAAGAATCAGGGTGGAAGCAAAGAGACCACTGAAGACATAGATGATTGGAGGTTGGGTGACTAGAGTGACAGCACTGGAGATGGGGTGAAATTTTACTGGGTTCCTATTGTAAATTGGATCTGTTTTTGTTTATATTTTATCATCACTTATTTGTCATATACATAATGCAATAGATGTGTGTGTGTGTGTGTGTGTGTATCTGGAGCAGAGTGTAGAATGGTGGTTGCCAGGGACTGAAGGGTGGGGTAAATGGGCAAATATTGGTCAAAGGATACAAATTTTCAGTTATGCAGGATTAATAAATTCTGGAGTTCTAATGTACAGTGTAGTGACTATAGTTAATAATACTGCATTATATATTTGAATTTCCTAAGAGAGTAGATCTTAAGTGTTCTCGCCATACACACACACACACACACACACACACACACAGATAAATATGTAAGGTGATGGAAATGAGCTTGATTGTGGTAATCATTTCACAATGTATACATATATCAAAACATCACATTGTATACTTTATACATATTTGTCAATTATACCTCAATAAATCTGGGAAAATACAAAGTAAATTAAAAATAAAAAGTAAAAATAATATTGTGTGACAGACATGTGTGTTGCCACTTTTGTTAGCTAATTAGAACTCCTCCATTTTGATACATGATGGGATTCACAGTAGATATTGATCATATAAACCAAAGTATCACAGGCATATTTAATCTTACAAAATGTACTGTGGGTCCAAATACTAGAGTAAAATGCAGTTCCAACCTGCAACTGGGAAGTTTACCAATTTAGTAGTAGAGTCTCAGCTTATGAATATGATATTCAAATATCTCATTTAGCATATAATTTACATAAGCCACAAATTACTATTTCATGTTTAAAATATTATTTGGTTTTTACAGCATATACTTTTTTTTTTCTACACTAGCAAGTAACATATAAAGTCAGAGGCCCATCTATCTTGGAGGAATTTAATGATGATTTTGAATGCATATGATTGGAGCAGAAAAGAATGAATATGCTATGAGTATTCCTAGAAGTCAGGAAATCCCTTCATAACTGGTTAACAGTGGAGAAAGGCAACTATTAAGTGTTTTATGGGGGACTACATCATTTTAATTCCTATAAATATATACTTCTTCATGGCAAGGAAAGTTCTGATAAATATACTGGGTAAGAAAAGAGCAATCAGACAATGTGGGGGAGACACCAATGTGGAGATGGAAGAGAAAATAAATTATTATTAGTTCAACACCTACTTTGTACTAGATACTTACTGTGCTTCTCTATTTACCCAAGACCCACCAACTTTTAGTGCTGATTCTATTCAAGAATAGCTGGAGTGAGGAGATAGAATAATATCCAAGGTCAGGAATAGTGAAAATATTTTCTGATACTGTTACTGTGATAGTAAGAAAGATGATGATTTATAAAAGGAAGTTCAAAAGCTATGTATTTCTACTCTAGCTAAACTCTATGGGGAGATCTGATAAATTGATATCAGTAAAATTAGAGAATGCCTGGGAAGAGATAATGAATAGCCAATTTTAGACAGAGCCACAACTGTGTAGAAATTATGCAATTTTCTATGCATAGAATGACTTTTCTGTGCATTTTTGGCATAGAATATTATGAGGTTCAAATTGAGTTTTCCTTAATAAAATATTTATATTATTGCTGCCATATCCAAAAGAATCCACCAATGTTAATAACTGATGATTCCACTCATGCAGAAAATAAGGAAAAGAAAAAAACAATTACCAGGAAAAGAAAGTGTTTTTGTACTTTTTTCTTCCTTTTCCTATGGGTAAGAATCAACAGTCGATGAGCCACAAATTTCTATTTCAAAGTTGTTCATTTACTCATTCACAAACTCTGTGTCATGGAACAAGCCGGAACAAGATCCATGCAAAAGATATAAATGGCCCTTTCTCTCTTAGACCTCTAGAGTAACCAAATTAAATTGGTAATTACAATGGAATCATTACTGCTATCTAAAAACTGGTGATTGTTCTGCGATAATGAAGAATGCACACCTAATTTAAAAGTAGGAAGTCAGAGAAGACCCTCAAGAGAGACAAGATTCTCCCCTGCGTCAACAGATACCCTGGGATAGGATTCCAAGAGTCTTAACATGGTTGTAGAAAAACTGCAATCCATCTCTAATTAAAATTAGCATTTCTTTAACTTTTCAAGGTAGCTGTTATATATCACCTTGATTGTGGTGATGGTTTCTCGGCTGTATGAATATGTCCAATCTCCTCAAACTGTATACATTAAATATGTGCAGTTTTTTGTATATCAATTATACTTCAATAAAGCTGTTAAAATTAGCATTTCCTTAAATTATGAATATAGACATATATCACGGCAGTATTAGCAGTGTCAGGGACATTAATAACAGTCACTTAAAATTATGATAGTTAATAAATTTGCCTCTAGATCTTATTTGATAACTTAATAAAAGACATATAATTATGTAACATATTTTTAATATTTTGAAAATTATATTTCAATATCACCAGCTTATTTGTAATCCTATGTCTCTTACTTTATGTATGTAAGAACATTATTCTGAGAAGGGGTCCATAGGCTTCACCAGACTATCGAAGATATCCTTGCATGAAAAAGCCTAAGAATCTCTGTATGACACCAGACAATTTCATAAGCAAATGTGGACGCAGACAGGAAAAATGATCCAGGAAGAGACAGCACTGTATTAAAAACAAACAGAAAAACCAAATACGTGGCCTAGAGAAGAGAGAACATCATCCAACTGAAGAACAGAGAACAATTCAGGCAAGTCTGTAAGTTTCGGCTGAGTGAGTAGGTGTAATGATGGCTGGTAAGAGATACAACAGGCAAGATAAACAGGGGCAAGATCATTTTGAATGATCTTGTAAGAAATGCTGAAATAATGATAAATCATTGATCGTTTATAAGCAGAGAAGAAATGTGCCCAGTCTTCCATTTAACTATATCCCGTGTTTATTTCTCACTTCATTAAAATTATAAAAAAGGAAGCCATGAGTGTTATTTACTGGGTTTCTTAAATCCCAATGTTTGGTTGTAAAAGAGTTGAGAGAGTTAGGGAATTGTCAGACAAAAAAAGTTGTAGGAGACACATTTATTGTTATTATTTTTTAAAATGAAAAGAATCAAATATATCTGTAAACTGGGAGGAGATTGCCCCAGTGAGGAAGTGACTGAAAACAGATCAGAGAGATGGAGTAACCATCTCCACTGGATGTGGGAGCAGTTAAGCTCATGAACACAGATGGAGAAAGTGGTAGAAATCTTGAAGGGCTCTTAGCATTAGCGGAACCACTTACAACTATGGTCCTTCAATCTGGACACATAGCTTAATTCAGATGCAATGATGGCCAATCTTGAGAACTTGATCACCCAAAGTAAGTGTGATTTTAATGGGTGTTATATATCATAATGATAAGGATATTGGGGTTCACTTCTCCTCTGCCCCTTTCAACTTATGTCACTACTTCTTTTCTAGTTCATGAAATAATTTTATACAAAAATTATGCCAGATAAGAATAAACTGATTTATCTTGAATAGAGGTCTAATATTCTTTGTTAAAAACTGGATTGGCAAAAATGAGCAGAAGACCTAAATAGACATTTCTCCAAAGAAGACATACAGATGGCCAATAGGCACATGAAAAGATGCTCAACATCGTTAATTATTAGAGAAATGCAAATCAAAACTACAATGAGGGGGCTTCCCTGGTGGCGCAGTGGTTGAGAATCTGCCTGCTAATGCAGGGGACACGGGTTCGAGCCCTGGTCTGGGAGGATCCCACATGCCGTGGAGCAACTGGGCCCGTGAGCCACAATTACTGAGCCTGCGCGTCTGGAGCCTGTGCTCCGCAACAGGAGAGGCCGCGATAGTGAGAGGCCCACGCACCACGATGAAGAGTGGCCCCCGCTTGCCACAACTAGAGAAAGCCCTCGCACAGAAACGAAGACCCAACACAGCCATAAATAAATAAATTTAAAAAAATAAAAAAAATAAAAAAAAAAAATAAAAAAAAATTAAAAATAAATACAAAAAATAATAAATTAAAAATAAATACAAAAAATAAAAAATTAAAAAAAAAAAAAAACTACAATGAGGTACCATCTCACACCAGTCAGAATGGCCATCATTAAAAAGTCTACAAACTATAAATGCTGGAGAGGGTGTGGAGAACAGGAAACCCTCCTACACTGTTGGTGGGAATTTAAGTTGGTGCAGCCACTGTGGAAAATAGTATGGAGGTTCCTCAGAAAACTAAAATTAGAATTACCATATGATCCAGCAATCCCACTCCTGGGCATATGTCCAGGGAAAACTATAATTCAAAAAGATACATGCACCCCTATGTTCACAGCAGCACTATTCACAACAGCCAAGACATGGAAGCAATCTAAATGTCCATCAATAGATGAATGGATAAAGAAGATGTGGTATGTATATGCAATGGAATACTACTCAGCCATAAAAAAGAACAAAATAATGCCATTTGCAGCAACATGGATGCAACTAGAGATTATCACACTAAGTGAAGTAAGTCAGAAAGAGAAGGACAAATACCACATGATATCACTTATATGTGGAATCTAAAATATGAGACAAATGAACCTATCTATGAAACAGAAACAGAATCACAGACATAGAGAACAGACTGGTGGGTGCCAAGGGGGAAGGGGTTGGGGGAGGGATGGAGTGGGAGGTTGGGGTTAGCAGATGTAGGCTTTTATATATAGAATGGATAAACAACAAGGTCCTACTGTATGGCACAGAGAACTATATTCAATACCCTATGATGAATCATAATGGAAAAGAACATTAAAACAATAATGTATATATATGTATAACTGAATCACTTTGCTGTACAGCGGTAGTTAACGCGGCATTATGGATCAACTATATTTCAATAAAAATATATAAATAAATAAAATGCAAACACACAAACACAAAAACTGGATTGGACAAGTAAGAATGGAACTCTTGAGGCTTAGAGCATGTACTCTTAATATGATGAATTCTGTGTACGATCCAAACATATTCTGAAATTTCTTGTAAAATGTGCATGTGTATTTTTCAAAACAAAGATTTTATAACGCACTGGGTCTTGAAAGATATCTGTGACCTTTAAGAATGTTAGAACCACCAAAACCTGAAACAAGCTTTTGGCATGTGGTCTAGCCATACCCTTTAAACCATACTATACTTATTAGTTCTACAGAGTCAGGCAGAAGGCACTTTCGGCCCTCATGTAGATCATCAAAAAGTCTCTTTCCCATCCCTCAAAATTAAATCATCCTCTCCCTTCAAATACCCCAGGCAGAACACATATTTGTTCCTGAATTCAGAGGTTATAATCCCAAATTTCATATGTTCAGAACAGGAGAGAAATGAATAAAACACCATTAGACAGTATTTCTGCCCATGTGGAGACACTTTGTTCAACCTCCATGTCTGCTCTTTTCTATGTTCCTCTCTTTTACTTTTAGTGTATCTGTTTGATACCTACTTTCTTACATCAGTAAGAATTTGGGATATGGGTAGGGGGAGGATGTGTGAAATCAATTAACATTATAAACACCTTCTATTTACTTGTCCTAATTTTTCTTCCCTGGCTACCACACCTAGATATTACTTAGGTATCACATCTACAACCTCTTAGCCACCTCAATTAATGATCCAAGTCTTAATTGGGCAGAAATTATGTTTTTCAACATAATCTTATAATTTGGTGGAATATGTAATAAGTCTGATGACTCAACCAAACAATTTGTCCCTACTTTGTCTTTGCAAGTTTTTGCTGAAGACTAGAATCAGGATCTGATAAAGCGGTTTCTGATCCATGGCTTCCACTTAGTCCTGTGGGACTTCCTAACTCCAAGCACTGAAAGTCTATTCCCTAAGCCTGAGTGTTAACCTGCATGCTTTTCTTCAGTGTTCCATCAGTGTCTCTGTTCCCAAGTCACCATAACCATGTGAAGCAGGGTGTTATTTACTTTTATTTATTCTACTTAAATTCTGGGATAGTCCTGAACATAAAGTGGCACGAATGAAGAAAAAAAATCATCAGATATTAAATTCGGAAAACAATGAATATATCCAGTCCTGTGCTGGGAAATGTTTAACAATAGGCTCTAAAGACACAAGAAAAGCTCTGATCTGTAGCATACTCCTTCCATGGCTGATATCAAGTTATTAAGTGGGATGCTTGAACATGAATTGGGAAGAGATGTACAAAACCAGCTCTCTTGAGCTGCTGCAGGCTGGCTCCAACACACCACTGGATGCCTTATATACATCAGGCAAAACAGAACCAGCAATAAAATTGTAAAAAATTTCCATTTATCTTGACAGCCTTCCCATCACCCCTTTTTCAATATACCTTTCTAAAATGTCAAAAACCCAGGTCCTGTCTTGGAGATTTTATATATATGTATGTGTAAACAAATTTATATATATATATATATATGAAGTTAAGAAAGGTACATATTTTATAAAATTACATGGAAATAAATATATTTCCTTGTTATAGAATTATATTAATTAAACTACATTTTACCAAAGTTTACTTTCTATCAAGTTGCTATATATATAACTGTAATTAAAAATATTTTATCAGAAAATGCAAAAAAAAAACTATGAATAAATTGAGAGAAGAAAGTTTAACAATACTGCTTAAAATTTAATGAAATGGAAAGTAAAAAGAATGTCTTTCAAAGACATTCACCATTTTTTCTTTGACTTTTAGGGTAATATCATTATATGAAGGGAAATATGGGACAGTTGCAAACTTGAAGAATATCACATATTCAAATTATTATTAGGGCTGTGAGATTTTAAAAAAATTCTCTTTACCTTGTTTCCTTTCAGAGTTAAAATCATATAAATTAATCAAATTAATATTTCAAAAACAAGAAAAGGAATATTTTTGAATGTAGCAACAAAGAGGAACTAGCATGATGGTAAATTCTGAATTTTAGGAAAAGTTTGACCCTAGACCTGTATTCCAGGATACATTTTTTAAAAAATTATTTATACCCTGATGAAAATAAGTGTGTACATTTTACAATGGCTTAAAAAGAAAAATTATATTGTTTATATACATATAAAGTATGTCTGTCATCAGATACATTAATAATAGAATCACTGGAGTAACAGATAACATTATGTTTCTAGGAAATGTCAACAGTATAAGGCGTATTTGAACCTTTTTACTTCCTAGACCTCACTTTTCAACTGAGAAAATGAAGGTTTCTAAGTGTTAAATAACTTACTCATGGTCACCAGGACTCCACAAACTCTCAGTGGAACAACAGTTGCAAGTTCTTCATTTTTGGTAAGATGGAAAAGCATTTGCCAGCCAGTGGTATTTTGGCAAATGTTTTTTAAGTACCTGGTATTGTACATACTGTAATGTATAAACATATTAAGATAAATTTTAATTTTGGGGTTTTATTTATTCTAGAGATGATAATAAGAAACATTAATCAACTTGTTAATATATGAACTTATATGTCAAGATATATTATTCAACCCTTATTTCTGATGTGCTCTATAAAACATAGTGAAATATACATAAATATAGGGAAATATATTCATTAATATATAAATATAGTGAAACTATATCTTTCCTAAGTAAAATATAGTGAAAATATATTTTTTTCCTTTTTGTAGATAACATGGATAACATACTTCCTTCGGTGCTCCCAATGCTGACATCATGTTGATAGAAACTATATCATGTATACACACACACACATACACACACACACATTTTTGCATTTATCACTGTCAAATTGTGCTTTGCTGACACATCTATGAGTATTAATGTACTTGTAGAAATATTCGTAAAACAGACACAACATGTGTTTTTGCCTTGAAAAGGAAGTAACTTGATTCATCTAGACATTTCAACTTTAATAAAGAGAGAAAAGTTAAATTATACTTTATGAGAAGGAATCATAGTGACGTTATCCAAGAATTATGCTTGTCTTATTTGTTGGCATACTACTTTGTGGTAAAGCATAAATTAAGTGACTAACTGAATAGGTCAGAGCTAGCTGCTTTTGATGTTATTCTGCTAACAATAGCAGTGATTTCAATATATGAGAAACATCACTGACATTGTCCCCCATTAATTGATTTCCATAATTAAAATTCCTCGAGGGTAGTGGGGAATGCATATTATGAACACAATTATGTACTATATCACTTACTCTTCAGTAAACGAGATATATTCCTTACCATTGATTTTGGAATTGTAAGCTACCTCTCAGTTTCAAGGCATCTACATTTTAACTTGAGGATAAAGAAAAAGCATGGATTTTAAAATTCCATTTAATAATGTACACAATAATATGAGCCTTTTGAAAGCAATTTTAATTAACATAGTTTCCACATTTTTTCAAAGTTTTTAATTTTGTTTTGTTTTACTTATTTATTTATTTATCTTCCAGAGAGAAGATAACTAGTTATAAGCCACATGATTTTGCTGTATAGTCCTTAACTGGGGATGTTGTGTATAGCATGCAAGCCTCAGAATTGTACTATTTCTGTTAGACTATTGACCAGTGATATGTATATTGATTAGTACTTTGGAGTGAGATTCCAAATAATTAGGAAAATGACAATGATTGTGGCACTACAATAATAATTTTTAATTTGGAAAATAATTTTAAAGAATTCCCAGGCTCATAAACATAGTTGATGCACACACACTCATGCACACGCACACGCACCCACACACACACAGACTCGCACAAGGCCAAGTCATTCTCTTTTTTAAATAATGAAGACATGTTTAATTTTGGTTAGAGCTAATTAAAATAGGTTTCAAGAAGAGCCCTTCCCCAAATTTCATTACATGGTTTAATAAGACACAATACAATTTCAAAGCAGTGATGAGAGAGGAAGACCTGTTTCTAGTTTTGCCTTACTTTATTATTCTTGAAATTCTCTAGATCTGTGCTGCCATTATTGTAGCCATTAGCCACATGTGGCTATCAAGCTTTGGAAAGATGTCTAGATCAAATTGAGATGTGTGCAGTAAGTGTAAAATATATACTAGATTTCAAAGACTTAGCATGAATAAAAGAATGTAAAATATTTCATTAATATTGTATATAGATTTATGATGAAATAATATATTGGCTATGTTGGGCTAAGTGAATATATGATGATTAATTTCACTGTTGTGGCAGAAACACAGCAATGATTATAACAACATGTGAAAACAATGATGAGATATGCTTGGAAAATACGGAAACTCTCCACTAGAAATTATCTACGTGCCATAACAATGAGACTGTCCCAGCTTACAATTCATCATCTACCCAAGATCATAGAGGAAAGACTCCTCCTGATTGTCTTATTACTTCAGTCAACCTGAAATTCACATTCAGTTTTACATCCTCCCAACACAACAACCCTACTCTCAATGTCCCTCTCTCCTACTATCACTTTCTTCCCTTAGTTTCCAGGACAACATAATTTCTTCATGTTTCTCTTACCTCACTGACCACAACTTCAAGTCTCCTTTTCTGACTCCTCCTATTAACCTTACACTCTTAACACAGATGTACTCTAGGTGTCTGTTTCTAATCCTCTTCTCTTTTCCATATACACTCCCTTGTTGATCTCCTCTAGTCAAATGGCTTTCAAATTCATCTATATGCCCTTGGTTCTCAGATTGTTATCTTCAGCCTGAATTTCTTTTCTGAACTCTAGTAACATATATCTGAATGCCAATTTGTTATCTCCACTTGGATATCTAATAGATACCTCAAAACTTACATACCCCTAACTGAAAAATTCTATGTCCCACATACCTCCAACTTTCTTCATTCACAGATTTCCCCTTTGCTCGTGTCAGTTGCGTCCTTTTACCTACTCAGACCAGTAATTTTTGAGTCATCCTCCACTCTATTTCTCGCACGACTCCCATACAATTAGTCAGAAAATTCTGTTGCTCTACCTCCAAAATATATCTAGTATCCACCATTTCTCATCATTCCCATTGATATTATTTCATTCCAAGCTACCATCATCTGTTGCCTGGATGACTGAAGGAGCTTCCTAACCTGTCTCCCTGCTTCCACCCTTGCTCTCCTCCCGTCTATTTACATTACAAAAGCTGGAATAATCCATTACAAGTAAGTCAGATCAAATAATTAATTTTCCCCAAAGCCCTCAACTCCCCATTTCACACAGTGTTCAAGTCAAAATCCTTAGCACGACCCAAAAAGACCATTCATGATCTGGATACCCTCTCCCATGTTGCTCCTCTGACTTTACCTTCATTTCCTACTGTTCTCACCTAACTCAACACTCTAAGGCTAGGTACACCTGTGCAAATTCCTTGAAGTTCTGTGTTAAAATTAAAAAACTTTCCTCTCTTCTATTTCCCTCTTTGAAGGAAAAATCCTAGTTCTTAAACTGGCATTTAAAGATCTCAGTTTCATCATTTTAGCCTTATCTCCTTAAAATCTCCAGACCTATCTATCCGTTGTCTCCAAAACACATCATGGTCTTCCCCACTCCTGTCCTAATACTCATGCTGTTCTCCCACTTCCTGTGCATCACTCTCTGTTTGTTGCAGTCTAGCCCTTTGTCAATGTTCAGGTGAACACGTGTCTCTTATCTCAGGATTTTTCTCATCAGCAAAGCACATGCCATTCTCACTTGTCCAAAGTCCAGTAATTATTAATATCTCTACTTACCATCAACTATGAATTATACTGCTTTTACTATTTGCTTCTTGCCTTGATATCTAGATGATCAATTCTCAAGAGCAAAGATTTGAACTACTCTAAAATCCCTAAAGTAATAAGCATTTTATATTGACTTACTCATTAAAGAGTTTCACATTATATTTTTCATTGACTAATTAGCTTAGCTCTTGACACTCCATATCTTCAGAAATACTTTTCCATACAACAAAGCATATGTAATAAAACATACTACATTTTTTCTTTTATTTTTATGATCAAACTTGGAGCATGATTAAGAAAGGTGAACCAGAAGACTTTACATTCATATTGCAAATAGAAGGATTTATACTAAAATTAAACAAAAAATAGTTAAGGCATTTTGATGGCTTGAAAAACTCTCATAATAATAGTTAAAATTTCAGAGATTTTATATATCATAAGCACTTTACATCCTTATTTTTGTTTAATCCTCATAACACATGCTTATTTATACCTGTTTTCGAAAGGATGAGACTGAATCTTAGGCACAGTAAATAACTTGTGCAAGGTAAAAAGCTCACAAATGATATAGGAGGGAATTAAATCAAGGCTGTCTTATTCACACACAGTCACACGTAAACACATACAGAGTGAAGACTCATTAAAACATATGACATCCAAATCTGACTTTACAGATGTAGAAACTGACTCATAGGTTAAATGTCTTGACAAGGTCATACAGGTACTAAGTGAACAAGTAAGATGAGACTAGGAAGCTAGTAGCTCCAAGCATGCTCTATTTCAGTAGGCAGATACCAGTCTTTGAGTTAATGCCTGAAGGCTAGTTGTATTTGCTATAGGTAGCTTAAATAATATGTTTGTATTTGCAAAATTCTTCAGTGTTCACTAGTAAACCAACTCCAAAGATATAGGTAAATATACTAGTATCTAGTATACTAGATAACTCTTTTTAAGTGAGCAAAGAATCAAGGTGAGTTAAAAATTATTTATATATACACACACACACACACACACACACACACACACACATATACATAGAGACAGAGACAGATGTACTTCCTGTGTTTCTGAAGAGGAGATTGCACCATCCTAGGTACTTTCTATTGCACATCTACCAAAGAGTGTGTCTTCACTTTTTTCACTAACTCATATGTTCTCTTCTTTTCCCCTAATGCCTACATTAGAAATTCATTTGACATTTGCAGGTATTCATAAGGGAATTCCAGTTACTTCCTACACATACCTGTTCTGATATAGCCAAAAACCATTTGGTGACATTATCAACTCATTAAAGTGAGAGATGTGACAGAAAGAGCACACTTCACATGGAATAAATATAAAAGCATCAACCACTTGAATGGAAAAAAAAATCCATCTGGCTGATTTCTCTTTGAAAAATGAGCTGTGTATTAAATTCCTTCCTTAATACCTGACAGCCAATTAATCTCAAAATGGGGAGTGGCATATAGTATTCAATTTAATTAAAACCAATATTGATTAAGCATCTACTATATGTAACACATGTGCTAGATTAGAGAAAAATTATTTAGAAGAATAAAAGATAGTCACTTCCCTTAAGGGTGCTTGTCTTCTAAAAGGAAGGGAGTAGTTAACGGGGAATTAGATAAAAATACATGCCAAAGAAATTCAAGATAAAATGAATAGCTTCCATATTATAGAATGAGAATCAATCATTAGATCATTGAGGAGGAAATGAAAAAGATGCAAAGATGCTTTAGGTGACCCTTAAAGGAACAGACCAAAATATTTAGCATATTATCTACTATTATCATCTGCCTAGAACATATTTTGTTTTGCACGTTGTGAAGAAATGAATGTATCATATCTAACATAAAATACTGAGTACTTAATATTACCTATTCCACTGTTGTTGATTACATGCTTATAAAACAGAAACCATTTTATATTTTCTGGTAAAGAATACTACTGATACACATAGCAGCCTACTTGCAAGATATTTGTCAAACCCTGACAATGAATATTTATGAAACTTAACTTCCCCCCAAATATTTCAAGCATTTAGATATCAATTTGACCAATACTTCACCTCTAATGTATCTTCATTTGTAAGACATCTCTTAATTCTCTTCACCAAAGAATTCTGAAAGAACTGAGGTAGTGACTCCAAACCAGATCATACAGATTACCTGGCTGAAAGATATATCACATAGCTCACTGAAAATTTTCTAATATTGCCCTAGCACGTTGGCCAAATATACTCAATGACTCTAGTAAATGGACGTTCAAAAATAAACTCCTTCCTTCTCATGAATGTATTAACATGATATGCCACAAGTGATTATTCTTTTAAAGCAGATGGTACATTTTCAGCAACAATTATTGAAGAGTAGATAACTATTTTAAACTAATTTCTACAACCTACCATCATGTTTCATTTGACAATCTGTTCTCTTCAATTCTAAGATTCCCATCTTTTGTGAGTGGAGAACTTTCTTAATGTGTTTTAGAGAAATTCAAAGACTTTGTTATTATACCAACTCCATCTAAAACTTGCAAGTGTGAAGCTACTTCTTCAAACCAGAAACAGAAATCCCCCATAATTCCTGGCCACTTGAGGGAGATTCCACAGGAGGAAAGGCACCAAAATTAACATAAGTTACTTAATGGACCAAAACATGTGTTCAAATTCATCGCAGATACCATATATAGTAGTACAGGAGTTTTCAACAATAGATTAAATCATCTAAACAATTTGTTTATGTTTTCTGTGGGAAAAATATAATATTTTATTAGTATTTCAAGGTTGTTTTACTCCTTTAAAGGAGCAATTAAAGTGATACTTGTTATGTTTATATTTATGACAGCCCTATATTTTGCAGGAGAATAAAAACTAAGGAAAGATGGGTTTCCAACTTCCTCTAAGAATCCTCAGGATTCTGGTTAGCACTGGCTACTCATATGATAACCCTAATTTATTGCTTATTTGCCGAGAGTAAAGTTAATTCCATAATAACTGTACTTAAAAAGGGGGGGAGGGGGCTTCCCTGGTGGCGCAGCGGTTGAGAATCTGCCTGCCAATGCGGGGGACACGGGTTCGAGCCCTGGTCTGGGAAGATCCCACATGCCACGGAGCAACTGGGCCCGTGAGCCACAACTACTGAGCCTGCGCGTCTGGAGCCTGTGCTCCGCAACAAGAGAGGCCACGATGGTGGGAGGCCCGCGCACCGCGATGAGGAGTGGCCCCCGCTTGCCGCAACTGGAGAAAGCCCTCGCACAGAAACGAAGACCCAACACAGCAAAAATAAATAAATAAATAAAATTAAGAAGTGTTGTAAGAAAGGTTTAATTTAAAAAAAAAAAAAAAAAAGGGGGGGGTATTTTTGACCTAACATCATCATTTCTAAGCCATTAACCACAGATTCATTGTCCTCATGAAAATACAAATGAGCACTCTAGTGTCACATTAAATGGGAGCAAATCACAGGAATAGTATATTTAATTTTAAATGAGAGAAGTCTACTTAAATATTTTGTCTGTCTTAGTATACTAGAATTTCTTCGAGTAAATAAAAAACAGTATTTAAGATTCCTCTTAGAAAATTACTCCCTCTTTTAATATTATTAAACTGACTTTAGGCTGTGATAGAGATATAGGTGATATAGCTCAATAGACTTGACACTGTTAAGTGACAGAATTGATGGACTCAAACGGAGGTTGTACTATTGGGGTGGCCAAAAAGTTCGTTCGGGTTTTTCCATACGATGGTATGGAAAAACTCGAATGACTTTTTGGCCAACCCATACATTCCCCTGATATTCCTTCTGACTTTGTGACTAAAGATCATAAAAAGTGGTAATTTTCAAGATGAGATATAACATTAATATGAAAGCATTAATCTTAATAAAATCCTTGGATAAATTCCTTTGATAAATAGAAGAACACACTGGTCACACTTGGTGGCGCAACTCAGTATAGACATTATTTTTTTCTGTATGTAAGATATGGGTGAACAGTGGTAAAGGTGGGAATATAGGCAAGCTACGCTTAGTACAAATAGCCACCAATTATAAGCAGCTATCCAGCACTTGAAATGTGGATAGTCTGAATTCAGAGTTACTGAGTGTATAATACACACTGGATTTCTCAAAGTATTTAATAACATAAAATACCTTTCATATATTACATGTATGGTAAAATGATAATATTTTAGATATATTAGGTTAAAAATACATTATTAAAAATCACATCATCTGTGTGGTATACACACACACACACACACACACACACACACAGTGGAATATTACTCAGCCATAAAAAAGAATGAAATAATGCCATTTGCAGCAACATGGATGGACCTAGAGATTATCATAAAAGTGAAGTCAGACAGAGAAGGACAAATATTTGATATCACTTATATGTGGAATCTTAAAAAATGATACAAATGAACTTATTTACAAAACAGAAACAGACTCACAGACATAGAAAACAAACTTATGGTTACCAAAGGGGAAAGGGCAGGGAGGGCTAAATCAGGAGTTTGGGATTAGCAGATACAAACTACTTTATATAAAATAAACAACAAGGTCCTACAGTATAGCCCAGGGAACTACATTCAATATCTTCTAATAAACTATAATGGAAAAGAATCTGAAAAAGAAACTATCTCTATATCTATCTCTATATCTATCTATCTATCTATACCTGAATCACTTTGCTGTATACCAGAAACTAACACAATGTTGTAAATCAACTACACTTCAATAAAAAAAAAAAACTTCACCTGTTTCTTTTTTGTTCTTGAATGAGACTACTAGAAAATTGTAAATTGTATATACGGCTCTCATTTGTGACTCTCATTGTATTTCTCTTGGGCAGCACTGCCCTACAGCAGGATTTCTTAACCCACAGCAAAGCAACACCGCTGACATTAGGATCTGGTAATTCTTTGATGTGGGAGGCTTTCCTGTGCCTTGTAGAATGTTTGAAAGCATCCCTGGCCTCTACCTGCTAGATGCAAGAGCACTTCCCCCCAAGTTGTAACTACCCAAAAGTCTCCAGACATTGTCAAATATCCTCTGAGGGCAAAATTCCTTCCACTTGAGAACCACTGGTCTGCAGTATCCGAACTAGTCTCATAGTACTATACCAAGACAAGTTGGCAATACCAAATTTGCAAAAGGAAAAACACAGATATCAGAAATTCAAATGCACTGCATTTGCTGATTTGATATGATTAGCATGAGAATTATTTTTCAAAATATTATTTTCTTTTGGAAGCACAATGTCATTGTGACTGAGAATGTGTTCATAAAACTGAA
The DNA here is from genome assembly GCF_028021215.1 of Eschrichtius robustus. Lineage (NCBI taxonomy): Eukaryota > Metazoa > Chordata > Mammalia > Artiodactyla > Eschrichtiidae > Eschrichtius > Eschrichtius robustus. Next base: position 25,333,363 of record NC_090845.1, read on the forward strand.
TTCAAACATGTATTTCCTTAATTTAGATATAAAATAAAGATGGTTCACAAAAAATGAAATTAAAATTTCAATATGTAATATTTGTTTTAAAAAAGATCATCTTTTCAAGACATCGTGTTATTTTTCATAATGACAAATACATGCTCTAAATGACAATACCAATGCCAGTTCAACTTTACATAAACAATAGATTAATGTGAATACCTTCTTTCTGTGAATTCCCTGGTTACAACTTTGAATCACATCTGAAGAATGATGGCTTTAAAATTTTTCTAATATAAAATTAAAGTTTATATTTGACTTCATAATCAGTGTTTTACCAGAAAAGGAGAATAATGAAACTGTACATGTTCAATAAAGCTCAAACTCCCTGTTTACTAATCATCCACGTAGCAATGTAAAATGCAGCTCAAAATCCTAAAAACATAACTAATATATGTTGATTATATTGTTAGGCAAAGAAATCTCTAGTATATTTAGCTCAAGTCAATAGTCCATAGTGATTTTTATCACAGTTCAGCTGTAAGCTCTTTCAAATAGTTACTATTTCTTTATTGTGTGGTACCACACAAATCAATTACCAACTGAATTAGAGCTTTTATGTAATATTAATGACTGTGTTAATACTCAATGTTGTTTTCAACCGTGAAAAAGCAATGGGAGTTCTCATGCCTCATTTGTGTTCCATTTGAAGCAAAGGCAATAACCAAATCTTTTTAGCAAGAAAGAAAATAAATTTGCATAATGAAATATAATCATTTTGTATATTTCTCGTTTTTACTTTTTTGTTTTATTTTTATTTATTTATTTTATTTGTTTTATTTGTTATTTTTGGCTGCATTGGGCTTTCGTTGCTGCGTGCGGGCTTTCTCTAGTTGCGGTGAGTGGGAACTACTCTTCCTTGTGGTGTGCAGGCTTCTCATTGTGGTGGCCTCTCTTGTTGCAGAGCACTGGCTCTAGGCGCGCAGGCTTCAGTAGTTGTGGCGCATGGGTTTAGTTGCTCCGTGGCATGTGGGCTCTTCCCAGGCCAGGGCTCGAACCTGTGTCCCCTGCATTGGCAGGTGGATTCTTAACCACTGCGCCACCAGGGAAGCCCCTCATTTTTATTTTAAATTAAAGAAATGTGCATTTGAATTAACAGTAACTGCTCCCAAGGCACAGTAAATTAATAATGTCAAAGTTTGGGGATTTTTTTGCTAAGGCTTCATTAAAAAAATAGGGGAAGAGAAGAAAAGGGATGTTCAGATAAAGTGGAATAGCTAAAAGCACAGCTAAGCATTGTTTTCAGTGGGGTTAAATAGCACAATTTTCATTGGGACAACAGAGAATAGAATATAATAGGATAATTTACATTAACATGCTTATTGTCAAGTACATCCTCTCTGAGGATTTTACAACACCTACTCTATCTCTTTTCTACCACTATAGTCATTTTATACCTTAAGAACCATTACTAGCTTGTGATCCATTGAGGGACAAGTCTGTTACTTTGGGTCAATGAATAGCCACAAGGTAGCACTGAACCTCTGTGACCCAAGGCTGTGACAGATATGTACAAATAAGTCAATAAAATATTCCTCTGGTTAAAACTACTACCTCCCATTTCGTAAGACTTATCCATTTCCTACAAATGTAATCTAACTCAATACAAATATTTAACGCTTATTTGAAGGGTGAGATTATTTCCTTGGTATAGACTGCCATATCAGTTTTTAGACTAAAAATAAAGAACAAAGAAAAGTGTAGCTAACTGTTCACTGTCTCCCTGATTCTATGCTTTTTGTTACCATGCCAGATAACATTTCCTTTTGCATATTCATTGTGCAATGAGACACTTCCAAGGGCCCAGAGCATTCTATTATATCTTGGTGAACATATTTTATATATGTTAATGGGAAATTTTGCAGCCATAACCCAATAATGATGAGAATTGTAATAATTCTGCCACTCTGCCAAAGTAATCTCATTTAGGAGAATACCCTTCTGAAGAAACTACTTAAATAATAGACACAAAGTAATATGGGATCCAGAAAGGCAAAAACACAAAGTCCCAGGATAGGAAAGAGTCATTTAGACCCTCTCGTTAGAAATTCCTAAAGCAGCAAGCAACTACAGATAGGCAGAGTTTCTTTCTCTTCTCTTCTCTCATCCTCCTCCCCTCCATTACTCCTCCTCCTCCTCTTCCTCCTCCTCCTCCTCTCTGTTTCTCCCCCATACTCTCTCTCTGAAGGAAAATAATAGTCAGCATACCGAACTCCTGAGCAGATCTGGCCCTAGGCAGAACTGTAAAAGCAGGAGAAGATTATGTGTCATTTCTACTGACATCTTCAGTTTTTCTGTGCTATCCATCCATCCTAGTACCCAGCATCCCCCTGCTACCCACCGTACCCTGGGCTTAATCCTGCCATCCTACTCACTGTTGTTGAAACTACTGCTACAGCACCCACCAGTTCCTCAGGATCTCTCTCATTTATATTAACTCATAGGAAGATATTATGGAGTCATCCCCACTAGTGGCACATTAATTTTTAGATGATCTATTAAAGACAATGATTCAAATGAATAAATTTCTAAAGCTGAACTGAAACAAGAAATGATGCAGACTGGGGACAGAAAGGTTGGATCAAATTTCTAATCCAGTTGTTTACTGTGAACACTGTATATACATTTCCTAATCACATGATGCAGGAAAGTTATCTACTCAAAATTTTATCTCTGAAAGTACAAGTAGCTAGTGGAGAGAAAATGGATGTGAAAAAGATAATTCTTGTTTACTAACATAAAATATCATAAAAAAGGGCAGGATATTCATGCAAAAATATTTTTCCCTGGAGAGAGATGCAAAGAAGTGGTATGTGCCAACTGCACAAATAAATGTCCAGGTAAATTATTTGGGGGTACTCCTGTGAGAGATAAACTCTACTTTTAAAATAAAACAAGAGACCTTCAAGATGGCAGAAAAGTAAGATGTGGAGATCACCTTCCTCCCCACAAATACATCAGAAATACATCTACATTTGGCACAACTCCTACAGAACACCCACTGAACGCTGGCAGAAGACCTCAGACTTCCCAAAAGGCAAGCAACTCCCCACCTACCTGGGTAGAGCAGAAGAAAAAAGAAATAACAGAGACAAAAGAATAGGGACGGGACCTGCACCAGTGGGAGGGAGCTGTGAAGGAGGAAAAGTTTCCACACACTAGGAAGCCCCTTCGCGGGCGGAGACGGCGGGCGGCAGAGGGGGGAAGCTTCAGAGCCACGGAGGAGAGCGCAGCCACAGGGGTGCAGAGGGCAAAGTGGAGAGATTCCCGCACAGAGGCTTGGCGCCGAGCAGCACTCACCAGCCCGAGAGGCTTGTCTGCTCACTTGCTGGGGCGGATGGCAGCTGGGAGCTGAGGCTCCGACTTCGGAGGTCAGATCCCAGGGAGAGGACTGGGGTTGGCTGCGTGAACACAGCCTGAAGGGGGCTAGTGCGCCACAGCTAGCCGGGAGGGAGTCCGGGAAAAGTATGGAGCTGCCGAAGAGGCAAGAGACCATTGTTTTGGGGTGCACGAGGAGTGGGGATTCAGAGCACCACCTAAACGAGCTTCAGAGATGGGCGCGAGCTGCAGCTATCAGCTCCGACCCCAGAGACGGGCATGAAATGCTAATGCTGCTGCTGCAGCCACCAAGAATCCTGTGTGCAAGCACAAGTCACTATCCACACCTCCCCTCCCGGGAGCCTCTGCAGCCCGCCACTGCCAGGGTCCCGTGATCCAGGGACAACTTACCCGGGAGGACACAAGGCACGCCTCACACTGTTGCAATGTCATGCCAGCCTCTGCCGGCACAGGTTCGCCCCGCATTCCGTACCCCTCCCTCCCCCTGTCCTAAGTGAGCCAGAGCCCCCTAATCAGTTGCTCCTTTAACCCCATCCTGTCTGAGCGAAGAAGAGACGCCCTCAGGTGACCTACACGCAGAGGTGTGGCCAAATCCAAAGCTGAACCCCAGGAGCTGTGGGAACAAAAAAGAGAAAGGGAAATCTCTCCCAGCAGCCTCAGGAGCAGTGGATTAAATCTCCACGATCAACTTGATGTACCCCGCATCTGTGGAATACCTGAATAGACAACAGATCAGCCTAAACTTGAGGAGGTGGGATTTGGGAGCAAGAGATATATTTTTTTTTCCTTATTCTCTTTTTGTGAGTGTGTATGTGTATGCTTCTTTGTGTGATCTTCTTGTCTGTATAGCTTTGCTTTTACCATTGGTCCTAGGGTTCAGTCTGACCATTTTGGGGGGGGGGTTTATTTGGTTTTTTTTTTTTAGTATAATTTTTAGCACTTGTTATCATTGGTGGATTTGTTTTTTGGTTTACTCTCTTCTTTTTATTTCTTTCTTTTTTTAAATTACTTTTTAAATTTTTAATAATTATTTTCTATTTTTATTTTAATAACTTTATTTTATTTTATTTATTTTTTTCTTTCTTTCTTTTTCTCCTCCTTTTTCTTCTCAGCCGTGTGACTGACAGGGTCTTGGTGCTCTGGCTGGGTGTCAGGCCTGAGCCTCTGAGGTGGGAGAGCCGAGTTCAGGACACTGGTCCACCACAGACCTCCTGGCTTCACGTAGTATCAAACAGCGAAAGCTCTCCCAGAGATCTCAATCTCAATGCTAACACCCAGGTTCACTCAATGACCAGCAAGCTACAGTGCTGGACACCCTATGCCAAACAACTAGCAAGACAGGAACACAGCCCCACCCATTAGAAGAGAGGCTGCCTAAAATCATAATAAGGTCACAGACACCCCACAACACACCAGCGGGGGCAGTCCTGCCCACCAGAAAGACAAGATCCAGCCTCATCCACCAGAACACAGGCACTAGTAGTCCCCTCCACCGGAAAGCCCACACAACCCACTGAACCAACCTTAGCCACTGGGGGCAGACACCAAAAACAACGGGAACTATGAACCTGCAGCCTGTGAAAAGGAGACCCCAAACACAGTAAGTTAAGCAAAATGAGAAGAGAAAAACACACAGCAGATGAAGGAACAAGGTAAAAACCCACCAGACCAAACAAATAAGGAGGAAATAGGCAGTCTACCTGAAAAAGAATTTAGAGTAATGATAGTAAAGATATCCAAAATCTTGGAAACAGAATGGAGAAAATACAAGAAATTTTTAACAAGGACCTAGAAGAACTAAAGAGCAAACAAAAATAATGAACAACACAATAAATGAAATTAAAAATTCTCTAGAAGGAATCAATAGCAGAATAACTAAGGCAGAAGAATGGATAAGTGACCTGGAAGATAAAATAGTGGAAATAACTACTGCAGAGCAGAATAAAGAATGAAAAGAATTGAGGACAGTCTTAGAGGCCTCTGGGACAACATTAAACGAACCAAAATTCGAATTACAGGTGTCCCAGAAGAAGAAGAGAAAAAGAAAGGGACAGAGGAAATATTTGAAGAGATTATACATGAAAACTTCCCTAATATGGGAAAGGAAATAATTAATCAAGTCCAGGAAGCACAGAGAGTCCCATACAGGATAAATCCAAGGAGAAACACAGCAAGACACATATTAATCAAACTATCAAAAATTAAATACAAAGAAAAAATATTAAAAGCCGCAAGGGAAAAACAACAAATAATATACAAGGGAATCCCCATAACGTTAACAGCTGATCTTTCAGCAGAAACTCTGCAAGCCAGAAGGGAGTGGCAGGACATATTTAAAGTGATGAAAGGGAAAAAGCTACAACCGAGATTACTCTACCCAGCAAGCATCTCATTCAGATTTGATGGAGAAATTAAAGCCTTTACAGACAAGCAAAAGCTAAGAGAATTCAGCACCACCAAACCAGCTTTACAACAAATGCTAAAGGAACTTCTCTAGGCAGGAAACACAAGAGAAGGAAAAGACCTACAATAACAAACCCAAAACAATTAAGAAAATGGTAATAGGAACATACATATCGATAATTACCTTAAATGTAAATGGATTAAATGTTCCAACCAAAAGACATAGAGTGGCTGAACAGATACAAAAACAAGACCCGTATATATGCTATCTACAAGAGACACACTTCAGACCTAGGGACACGTACAGACTGAAAGTGAGGGGATGGAAAAAGATATTCCATGCAAATGGAAATCAAAAGAAAGCTGGAGTAGCAATTCTCATATCAGACAAAATAGACTTTAAAATAAAGACTATTACAAGAGACAAAGAAGGACACTACATAATGATCACAGGATCAATCCAACAAGAAGATATAACAATTGTAAATATTTATGGACCCAACATAGGAGCACCTCAATACATAAGGCAACTGTTAACAGCCATGAAAGGGGAAATCGACAGTAACACAATCAGAGCAGCGGACTTTAACACCCCACTTTCACCCATGGACAGATCATCTAATATGAAAATAAATAAGGAAACACAAGCTTTAAATGATACATTAAACATATCAATTTTAATTGATATTTATAGGACATTCCATGCAAAACCAAGAGAATACACTTTCTTCTCAAGTGCTCATGGAACATTCTCCAGGATAGATCATATCCTGGGTCACAAATCAAGACTTGGTAAATTTAAGAAAATTGAAATCCAATCAAGTATCCTATCTGACCACAACACTATGACACTAGATATCAATCACAGGAAAAAAACCAGAAAAAACACAAACACATGGAGGCTAAACAACACGTTACTAAACAACCAAGAGATCACTGAAAAAATCAAAGAGGAAATCAAAAAATACCTAGAAACAAATGACAATGAAAACACGAAGACCCAAAACCTACGGGATGCAGCAAAAGCAGCTCTAAGAGGGAAGTTTATAGCAATACAATCCTACCTCAAGAAACAAGAAACACCTCAAATAAACCACCTAACCTTATACCTAAAGCAATTAGAGAAAGAAGAACAAAAAAACCCCAAAGTTACCAAAAGGAAAGAAATCATAAAGATCAGATCAGAAATAAATGAAAAAGAAATGAAGGAAACAATAGCAAAGATCAAAAAAACTAAAAGCTGTTTTTTTGAGAAGATAAACCAAATTGATAAACCATTAGCCAGACTCATCAAGAAAAAAAGGGAGAAGACTCAAATCAATAGAGTCAGAAATGAAAAAGGAGAAGTAACAACTGATACTGGAGAAATACAAAGGATCATAAGAGATTACTACAAGGAACTATATGCCAAAAAAATTGACAACCTGGAAGAAATGGACAAATTCTTAGAAAAGCACAACCTTCTGAGACTGAACCAGGAAGAAATAGAAAATATGAACAGACCAATCACAAGTAACGAAATTGAAACTGTGATTTAAAATCTTTCAACAAACAGAAGTCCAGGTCCAGATGGCTTCACAGGAAAATTCTATCAAACATTTAGAGAAGAGCTAACACCTATCCTTCTCAAACTCTTCCAAAATATAGCAGAGGGAGGAACACTCCCAAACTCATTCTATGAGGCCACCATCACCCTGATACCAAAACCAGACAAAGATGTCACAAAGAAAGAACAGTACAGGCCAATATCACTGATGAATATAGATGCAAAAATCCTCAACAAAATACTAGCAAACAGAATCCAACAGCACAGTAAAAGGATCATACACCATGATCAAGTGGGGTTTATCCCAGGAATGCAAGGATTCTTCAATATATGCAAATCAATCCATGTGATAAAACATATTAACAAACTGAAGGATAAAAACCATATGATCATCTCAATAGATGCAGAAAAAGCTTCCTACAAAATTCAACATGCATTTATGATAAAAACTCTCCAGAAAGTAGGCATAGAGGGAACCTACCTCAACATAATAAAGGCCATATATGACAAACCCACAGCCAACATCGTTCTCAATGGTGAAAAACTAAAACCATTTCCACTAAGATCAGGAATAAGACAAGGTTGCCCACTCTCATCACTATTATTCAACATAGTTTTGGAAGTTTTAGCCACAGCAATCAGAGAAGAAAAAGAAATAAAAGGAATCTAAATTGGAAAAGAAGTAAAGCTGTCACTGTTTGCAGATGACATGATAGTATACATAGAGAATCCTAAAGATGCCACCAGAAAACTACCAGAGCTAATTAATGAACGTGGTAAAGTAGCAGGATACAAAATTAATGCACAGAAATCTCTTGCCTTCCTATACACTAATGATGAAAAATCTGAAAGAGAAATTAAGGAAACACTCCCATTTACTACTGCAACAAAAAGAATAAAATACCTAGGAATAAACCTACCTAAGGAGATAAAAGACCTCTATGCAGAAAATTATAAGACACTGATGAAAGAAATTAAAGGTGATACAAACAGATGGAGAGATATACCGTGTTCTTGGATTGGAAGAATCAACATTGTGAAAATGACTATACTACCCAAAGCAATCTACAGATTCAGTGCAATCCCTATCAAACTACCACTGGCATTTTTCACAGAACTAGGACAAAGAATTTCCCAATTTGAATGGAAATACAAAAGACCCCGAAGAGCCAAAGCAATCTTTAGAAAGAAAAACAGAGCAGGAGGAATCAGGCTCCCTGGCTTCAGACTATACTACAAAGCTACAGTAATCAAGACAATATGGTACTGGCACAAAAACAGAAATATAGAAAAATGGAACAGGATAGAAAGCCCAGAGATAAACCCAGGCACACATGGTCACCTTAATTTTGATATAGGGGGCAAGAATATACAATGGAGAAAAGACAGCCTCTTCAATAAGTGATGCTGGGAAAACTGGACACCTACATCTAAAAGAATGAAATTAGAATACTCCCTAACACCATACACAAAAATAAACTCAAAATGGATTAAAGAACTAAATGTAAGGCCAGACACGATAAAACTCTTAGAGGAAAACATAGGAAGAACACTCTATGACATAAATCACAGTAAGATCCTTTTTGACCCACCTCCTAGAGAAATGGAAATAAAAACAAAAATTAAAAAAATGGGACCTAATGAAAATTAAAAGCTTTTGCACAGCAAAGGAAACCATAAACAAGATGAAAAGACAACCCTCAGAATGGGAGAAAATATTTGCAAATGTAGCAACTGACAAAGGGTTAATTTCCAAATATACAAGCAGGTCATGCAGCTCAATATCAAAAAAACAAACAACCCAATCCAAAAATGGGCAGAAGACCTAAATAGACATTCCTCCAAAGAAGATATACAGATTGCCAACAAACACATGAAAGAATGCTCAACATCACTAATCATTAGAGAAATGCAAATCAAAACTACAATGAGGTATCACCTCACACGGGTCAGAATGACCATGATCAAAAAGTCTACAGACAATAAATGCTGGAGAGGGTGTGGAGAAAAGGGAACCCTCTTGCACTGTTCGTGGGAATGTAAATTGATACAGCCACTATGGAGAACAGTATGGAGGTTCCTTAAAAAACTAAAAATAGAACTACTATAAGACCCAGCAATCCCACTACTGGGTATATACCCTGAGAAAACCATAATTCGAAAAGAGTCATGTACCACAATATTCATTGCAGCTCTATTTACAATAGCCAGGACATGGAAGCAACCTAAGTGTCCATCGACAGATGAATGGATAAAGAAGATGTGGCACATATATACAATGGAATATTACTCAGCCATAAAAAGAAACGAAATTGAGTTATTTGTAGTGAGGTGGATGGACCTAGAGTCTGTCATACAGAGTGAAGTAAGTCAGAAAGAGAAAAACAAATACCACATGCTAACACATACATATGGAATCTAAAAAAAAAACAAAAAAAAAGGATGGTTATGAAGAACCTAGGGGCAGGACAGGAATAAAGATGAGGACCTCCAGAATGGACTTGAGGACATGGGGAGGGGGAAGGGTAAGATGGGACCAAGTGATAGAGTGGCATGGACTTATATATACTACCAAATGTAAAACAGATAGCTAGTGGGAAGCAGCCGCATAGCACAGGGAGATCAGCTCGGTGCTTTGTGACCACCTAGACAGGTGGGATAAGGAGGGTGGGAGGGAGGCTGAAGAGGCAGGAGATATGGGGATATATGTATATGTATAGCTGATTCAGTTTGCTATAAAACAGAAACTAACACACCATTGTAAAGCAATTATACTCCAATAAAGATGTTAAAAAAATAAAAATAAAATAAAATAGAACAAAAGCTGAACAGAATGGTTTATGGTCTTCTGTGCCCTTCACAGGTGATATATATGTGAAAGGCAGCACAAAAGCTCAGGACAAAAAACAGCGAATACAACCTTTTGTAAAACTGGTTTCTTAGTTTGCTTCTCGGTCTGCAGGTTAACAGACCTTTTCAGTTGGATGATATTCTAGATCCTGGTGTCTGAAGAAATACCCAAATGGTATACCACTGGAAAAGAATTCCATTTTAAAACTGAGAATACCTAGAGATTTTCGTACTGAATCAAGTAAATCAGAAAGAGAAAGACAAATATCATATGATACTGCTTATATGTGGAATCTAAGGAAATGGTACAAATGAACCTATTCACAAAACGAAAGTTGAGTCACGGATGTACAAAACAAACTTGTGGTTACTAGGGGGAAAGGGGGGGCAGAGGGATAAACTGGGAGATTGGGATAGACATACACCCACTACTATATATAGAATAGATAACTAATAAGAACCTACTGAATAGCACGGGGAACTCTATTCAATACTCTTTAATGACCTATATGGGAATAGAATCTAAAAGAGTGGATATATGTGTATGTATAACTGACTCACTTTGAAGTACAGCAGAAACTAATACATTGTAAATCAACTATATTCCAAAAAAAATTAAAAAACAAAAAACAATCCAATTAAAAATGAGCTAAACATTTAACAGACAAAATCAATGAAGATACATATGTATCAAATAAGCATGTGAAAAAGTATCAACATTGTGATTTATTAGAGAAATAAAAATTAAAATACTACCACATTAGAAAACTGAGAATACAGCCCCAAATGACTGATGAAGAATGGCTGAATCTACATTCTAGAATGAACTATGTGTTGTCTATCAAATGGTTTTATACACACGCATATAACACAGACACTGAGGATAAAATATCCAGGGAAATACTTACATATATGTATAATTATTTTTCCTATAAAAATAAATATGAATATTTACTCATTAAATGTTTACATTAAGTAGAAGTCTTCAGAAATTTTAAAGGTATGTATCAACCCTGGGTGACTATGTATCAGAAAACTTTTTCTGTAAAGGGTCAGAGAATAAATATTTTAGGCTGTATAAGAAATACTGTTTCTGCTGTAACTTGTCAACTCTGCCATTATGTTGTGAAATCTGTCACAGACAATACAGAGATAAATGGGTGTGTCTGTGTTCCACTAAAATTTTATTAACACAAACTGGTGCAAGGGTGAGATTTGACCCACTGGCCATAGTTTGCTGACATCTGCCCTATATTATGTTTTCAGATAAAATTCTTTGTCCTTGAGTACAGATTTCTTTCTTTTGGAACACTGGTTCCAGTAGTACTGTGGAATGCTGCAGCAGGACTCCTATTTTAATTTCCAAACCCTCTTCAATAAAGAGTCAAGAACTTCCGCTAGGAAAAATGAAGAGAAATGGCTCCTTTTATTATTTTCCCTTTTCCCCCCACCCTTGCAACTTTGCATAGAAAAGACTATCTTTAATCATGATCTTTCTAGTAAATTAAGGGAATTTTCAGTCTCTAGACTTAATAAAAACGTGAACAGCTATGGTTGTCCTTAAAAACCACGCTTGAATGATCCAACACGGTTATGTGAGTATATGTGTCTGGTTACCTGGGACAAGTTTCTTTCTGTCTCCTGCCTCTGTATTACAGATGCTCCAGTTTGCTGCGAGTGTTCGTCTGAGCAAGGTGTCATTAAAGTGTAGTTCCATCCTACCTTTAGAGGATAGGAAAGCTCTCTTTATGTTGAAATCATTGGCTCTACCTTTCTTGCCTCTTGCAAATTAATTTATTAGAATAATCCTGGTGTAATGGAATATCCTCTTCTGTGTCTGTCCCACAATGCATGATAACAGCGTTCACTTCTAAGTTTCTGAGGCAGGGAAGTGTTTTAATATTTTATTTTCCAATACATATCATGAACACAACCCTATCACTCCATATATTTGTACTCAAAATTTGCTTGATCTATGCATGCATTTACATCAACTACGTGGATTATTTTTGAATGCTGGCTAATTTCTGTCACATAACACTCCCCTGGTTACCAAATTCCACAATCAGCAGACTTCCAAAATGAGATCTCATTGAGGCAACAGACACTGAAGCACTTATGGCATCTTATTAATTTTTTCCCCTTCAAACAGAAGTTAAGGATTTCAAAACCAGAATCTAGGGCTGAAGACTCTTGTAAAATATCTTTGTGAAAATAATTGTTATTTAATCTTTACCTCAAAAATCTTACATTTCTAATATTTGCATATGTTGAGTAATAAACATAATGTACTGGAACATTAGTACAAGTATAAAGTATAAATTTAAAAATAAATAAAAATATGTGTGTGTATGTGTGGTGCACACTCAGAAAAGTGTTACTGATAAGAGTACATGATCAGTCAATTCTAAGGAATTCAAAAGTCACTTAACGTTCTAGATAAACCATCAAATGTCTCCTGGGGCACTGGTCGTGTCTCCAGAAGGAGAGAAACAGGATAGTTTACGCAGCAATATGGGACAGATAGTGCTTAGTGGACCCTAGTTTGCGAACCCATGTTGATATTTTGATATAAATCACTCTACTGCTAATCATCCAATCCTATAGATAGAACATTCGTTCTGGCTTTACCAAGCAGTTGATACATCATATCATGTTAATAGTTATCAAGACTATGACCTTACAGACTTCGTTTCCAAACTTTGTTGAGATCCCTTAGACACCACACAAGGTTATGCTGTATATATTGATAATAGGCCCTTTGCAGTAGAGAGCACTTCAACCAAATAATTCAGATAAGCATCATCTTGGCTTCAAAGGTGTGTGATATGGAAGTTCATCCTGAGGATTGCTGCATTAAGTATTGAATATTATAGCTTCTTACTCTTCAACTACTTTGCAGCAACTCAAATTCAGGACCTAAAATGATCACTTGAATTGCTCAGTCACACTTCACTGTAATTTTGTAGAGGAAATTGTAGGCTTTTAGAGTATTTGCACGTTAGAAAACAACAACAACACTTGTGACAAGCGAAAATAAGAAAAATCAAAAACTTTGAAACAATTCCCCCCACCCCTGCAAAAGTATTATAACTTCTTCCTTAAGAAGCCTCAAACACAGGCGATAGAGGAGTTTATCTAAATGATTCAGGCAAAAATTAAACTCAACCAACACATTCTTCGCCCCTGTGTTAAATGAATGATCCCCAAATTCTCTCATGTTTCCAATGTGGCATTTTCTGTCTGTTTATCTCAGAACAAATATATAGGATTGGAATGTGTAACATTAGTAATTAGCACAGAAAACTGAAAAGCTTTACAAGTTCTAGTTATATCAGAACTGTTAAGTAGTTCATAGTATATATATTCACCAAATTCTACCTCCCTCTTCTAGGTTATTACAATGATGCTCGCAAGTCATCGAGGAGCAGATCAAGGTCTACATTACAACTGCTCTATGGAAGATACACGTTCCTGTGGGCCCTGTATTTGTCTTTCATAAAATAACCATATAATCTGCTTATTGTACAAGTAGTGTCTCTTAAGGCACAAATATAAAACATTTGCCCCTCTTACTGACCCTTTAGACCAACTCTGTAGGACCAATTCTTCCCCTGTCTAGGATGAAATTTCAAGCAGATCCCATAACCTTTACGATCACTGTTAAATAATGAAAAGGTATTTGGTCACCTTTAGTCAAAAGGACAGTCTCAAGTTTGCAATTAAAATGTCCACTGTATTGTAATGATCAGAATTTCATAGTCTTCAATTTGGAGCTGGGTCTCTTACCTAGTCCGGTCCTGCATCACTCCTAAGGTACTATCCGGTTCTTCATCTTTGTCAACTCCACCCCATCTCATATTTCTCCTCCTTTGTCTCATTCTCTTACGCCAAACGGGCAGCCTATAGGATCAAGAAAAGATGGACTTGAATGACAGACGTATTTCCTTGATGATTTCCTTGATGATTCCCTCTGAGTACGGCAGATTCCTCATGCCAGTTATTATTTCATGGAGTGTTTCTTTTGTGTTTGTGAGAAGTATTGAGAAGTACTCCAAATGGAGCCATCCAAGTTCATCACTCTTGACTTTGAAAATGTCTCTACTATTGCTGGGAGTTGAGGACACTTCACTTAGTTTCTATTCATAAGCTGGGGCCATATTCTACAACCAATCAGGCATTAATTTTAGGAGAGATTCAAGATAAACCCAGGTAGATTTCTTCACATAAAGTCCACACTTATTACATTTTAGGTAATAAGTGCTTTTAAGTTTATTATTTATTTTTACTTTTGATGGGGGAGGCAGTTTGACCTCTGTGGCCTCTCCATCTATTTGGTAGATTTTTTTTTCAGATGCAAGTCTGTCACTTGTCCCTCTACTGCCCAAATTCTAGGAGGCACAGTTTTAATTTTTCGAATGCTGTAGCTAACATTCTGTCATATTTACCACAAGTTTTTGTTTTCAAAGAAATAAATCATTTTGGACCCCTCACTAAGAACATTTAAGTTCCTTCCCATAAGTACCCACTATCCAAAAGGTGGCATTTATCTTTTCTAAATTTTATATTTCATTACATCTGAATGGTCCCATAAATAACACATTATGAAATTTTTTGTGTGTTTTTAAGCTTCATATAAGTGACGCAATATAATTTGTGTCTTTCTGTAACTTGATTTCCCCTCAACTTTACGTTTTAAAATTTTAGTGTTAATAGCACATTCATGATTCAGGATTTCTATATCATTGCACCCCTGACTCATGATACATGAATGTTTATTCATTCATTTTAACCTCTACTGCGTACTCCATTGAAAAACATATAATTTACTGATCTATTTTTTCTACGTATAGGTCATATATTGTCTCTAATTTTTCATGATTACAAGCAATGCTGTAACAAATAATCATGCAAAATTTTCCCATGTTCTGTTTCCTAGTTTTTCTAAGGTATATTCCTAGGAGATGAATAGTTAATCTTAAGGTACGAACATCCTTAACCATTGTAAAGCTTGTCAAATTGCTCTTTTAAGTGATGTACCATTTTACACTACTATTGGAAGCATATGAGGGCTTTTGTTTTCCCAGATTCTTATTGAAATTTATCTAGCAGACTTCTGAAAAAACTGCAATCTGATGAGTTGTTGTTGTTGTTGTTGCTGTTTTTTGCCATTCCTAAATCATTAGTGAGTTTTTATGTGTGTGTTTTAAAAATATGTTTGGGGTTTCTCTTCCTTTTTATTAGGTTATTTGTCTCTCTCTTTGTATTTTACAAGTGTCTCATATATTCTGAATACTAATCCTTTGTCACTTTTACATGTTGCAAGAAATAGCTCCTGTTATTTGGTGTCTGAGCTGTGAGAGTCAACTCCCCCAGGTCTGAAATTGGTCTGAAATAAGAAAAATAACCTGCACAGCCCTGATCCTGGCCAGGGCAAGAACTGCACTGCCTACTAGTGTTGCTTTGTAACTATACGTCTGAGGAGATCTGGGGTGATACACCAGCATGTCAGCATTATTTACTGATAAGCAAGATTGATGATTTGCATCTGGTCTTGGTGACAGACCTGGAACGCTCTGCCATTGGGGCAGGTTAGCGGGAAGATGCCTACATGACCCATCGGGACATAAGAAATCCTGGCTGAGACGCCATTTTGGGTTCCCTAGTTCTGTGATTTTATGTGCACACATAGGTGGTTTTTGATTTAAGAGAAAATTGTGTTCTTGGTCTGAAAGAAAAGGTGTATACTGGTATGGCCTTTGCAAACGGAGGACAATAGCTTGGTTTCTCCACACCCTTACTCTGAGCGAGCCTTTAATGCTGGTGCCTTAATGTAGCCTTTCCAGGCAATGAACTGTACATTTTTAAACCCTGCCATTTTTGGTCCTGTGAGTCTTCTTCAGCAATTGAACCCTGTCTAATGCCTAACGTCTAATCCTTAGTATAGCTCGTCATTTAATACTGTTTACAACAGAATCATTCATTTCTGTAGTCAGAAAAATATAAACTTTACTATTGAAATAACTGTACTATAGACTGCTTGGATTATGTTTACAATATGAATATACCTATTATTTGGGATGAATGTTTCATAGAGAATAAGTGAACTTCTCAGGATATTCCAGAGAAAGTTCATGAAACATTAAACAGTGCATCAGATTTTCAATATATCAGTAACTGCCATAATTTAATACTTTCAAGGAGTTAGAGTGTCCACTATCCGAGTTCCCTTAATAGTACTGAGCAGTTTGCTTGGACTGAATACAGATGGCAAACAAATGTTCATGGTGGGAAAATCTTCTCAATATAATATTCTGGTTTAAAATAAATATTTTCACACAATGTTTTGTTTTGTAGCATATAATTATAATGCTTCAGACTGCTCTACATGTGGGAAATAAAATGGAGAACAGAGCCAATTATCCAGAAAAATAAAAAATTAAAATCACTTTTTTCAGTACATACCAGACAAAAATGTTACATAAACACATAAAAAGATAAAACAATTTGCATAAAATATGCAAACCATTCAGCTATAAGTGGAGACTATTTGCATATTTGAGACAATATATGTAAATAAAAATAAAACATCTCCATATATGCAATTTATAAATTCATATATACCTAATGATTTAATTACTTTCATTTGAAATGTTCTGATGATGATAACAAGAGTCTCAAATTCAAATGTCCACATTAATTCAGTTATTATTTAACTCACTCATTTGATAACCAGTTATTTTGTGTGTTTTATATACTGGACAGTAGACCAGAGACTGAAGATTACGGAGTAAATCAGATATAGAACATAACCTGAAAGAGCTTAAAACCTTATAAGGATAAAATAGATATATGTCAGGAGGAAATAAAGACAGATAACTAGACTGATTCAGTGGAGGGAGAGCTTGCTTACACCATGGGAAATTGGGAAAAGTTTCACAAAATAAGTGGCAACTTCAGCTGAAACTGAACAATTAATCCTATTAAAACATGAGGAGGGACTTCCCTGGTGGTCCAGTGGTAAAGAATCCGCCTTCCAGTGCAGGGGATGTGGGTTCGATCTCTGCTCGGGGAACTAAGATCCCACATGCTGGGGGGCAACTAAGCCCACTGGTCACAACTACTAAGCTCTCGTGCCTCAACAAGAGACCCCACGCACCCTGGAGCCTATGCGCAACAACTAGAGAGAGAAAACCCGCATGCCACAACTAGAGAGAAGCCTGTGTGTCGCAACGAAGACCCAATGCAGCCAAAAAAGTAAATAAAATAAATAAATATTAAAAAAAAATGAGGGCTTCCTTGGTGGTGCAGTGGTTAAGAATCCGCCTGCCAATGCAGGGGACACGGGTTTGAGCCCTGGTCCGGGAAGATCTCACATGTCGCGGAGCAACTAAGCCTGTGTGCCACAACTACTGAGCCTGTGCTCTAGAGCCCGCGAGCCACAACTACTGAGCCCACGTGCCACAACTACTGAAGCCTGCGTGCCTAGAGCCCATGCTCCGCAACAACAGAAGCCACCGCAATGAGAAGCCCGCACACTGCAATGGAGAGTAGCCCCTGCTCACCGCAACTAGAAAAAGCCCACGCCCAGCAACCAAGACCCAACACAGCCAAAAATAAATAAATAAAATAAATAAGTTTATAAAAAAAAAAATGAGAAGACCTGAATAAACATTTTTCCAAAGAAGACATACAAATGGCCAACAGGTACATGAAAAGATGCTCAACATCATTAATCATCAGAGAAATGCAAAGCAAAACCACAATGAGATACCACCTCACACACGTCAGAATGGCTGTTATTAAAAAGAAAACAAGAGGGACTTCCCTGGTGGTGCAGTGGTTAAGAACCTGCCTGCTAACGCAGGGGACACAGGTTTGATCCCTGGTCCAGGAAGATCCCACATGCCGTGGAGCAACTAAGCCCGTGAGCCACAACTACTGAGCCCGCATGCTGCAACTACTGAAGCCCACACACCTAGAGCCCATGCTCTGCAACACGAGAAACCACCGCAAGGAGAAGCCCGTGCACTGCAATGAAGAGTAGCCCCTGCTCGCTGCAACTAGAGAAAGCCCGCGGGCAGCAACGAAGACAAAATGCAGACAAAAATTTTTTTTTAATTTTTAAAAATTAAAAAAAAATTTTTTAATTTAAGAAATTTTTTTAAAAACTTAAAAAATTTTTTAAATTTAAAAATTTTTAAAAATTACAAAAAATTTAAATTTAAAAAATATATATACGTATATGCATAACTGAACCACTTTGCTGTACACTTGAAACTAACACAACATTGTAAATTAACTACAATTTTTAAAAAAGACATTGTATTAACACAACATTGTAAATCTACTATACTTCAATAAAATTTTTTAAAAGGACGTGATATCATTGAAAGGATAAATAGATTAATGAAACAGGATGCAGAGCCCAGAAATAGGCCCACAGGGAATAATCAACTGATCTTTGACAAAGGATAGGCAATTCAATGGAGAAAGCATAGACTTTTAAACAAATGGTGTTGGTACAACTGGACATCTACATGCCAAATAATGAATCTAGAAACTGTTCTTATACATTCCACAAGAATTAACTCAAAATAGATCATAGATATAAATATTAGATGCTATAAACTATTAAACTTCTGGAAGATAACATAAGAAAATCTAACAGCCTTTGGTTTGGCGAGAAGTTTTTAGTTACAACAACCAAAGCACAATCCTTGGGGAAAAACATTGATAAGTTAGACTTCATTAAAATTTAAAACTTCTGATTTGTGACAATACTAATAAGAGAATGAAAGACAAGGTATACACTGGAAGAAAATATCTGCAAGACATATATATGATAAAAGACTCGTATCCAGAATATATGAAGAACTCTTAAAATTCAACCATAAGAAAACAAACAATTCAGTTTTAAGGTGGGCAGAATATCTGGAGAGACGCCTCCACAAAGAAGATAAACAGATGGCAATAGCATGTGAAAAAAATGCTTAACATCAAGTCACTAGAGGACTGCTTAATGACAATGTTAAAATAATGAGATATCACTATACATGTATCAAAATGGGTAAAATTTATCATGTGACAGTACAAAAATGCTGGTGAGGATGTGGAGCATCAAGAACTCACTCATTGCTGGTGGGAATGCAAAAGGATGAAGACATTTTGGAATACAGTTTGGCAGTTTCATACAAAGCTAAACATAGTTGCACCATATGATCCAATGGTTGTGATTCTTAGTAATTATCCAAATGAGTTTTCAACTATGTCCACATGAAAACCTATGCATGAATGTTTATGAACAAATTCATTAACAATTGCCCAAACTGGAAACAACCCAAATGTCCATCAAAAGATGAATGTACAAACTGTGGAATATTATTCTACAAGAGAAAGAAATGAGCAATCAAACAATAAAAAGACATGGAGGAACATAAATGCTATTGCTTACTGAAAGAAGCCAGTCTGAAATGTCTATGTAGAGCATGGTTTCATTGTGGTTTTGATTTGCATTTCTCTGATGAGTAGTGATGTTGAGCATCTTTTCGTGTGCCTGTGGGCCGTCTGTGTGCCTTCTTTGGAGGGGTGTCTGTTCGGGTCTTCTGCCCATTTTAAAATTGGGTTCTTTTTTTATGTTGAATTGAATGATCTGTTTATATATTTTGGATATTAACCCCTCATCAATCATATCATTTGTAAGTATTTTCTCCCATCCAGTACGTTGTCTTTTTGTTCTGTCAGTGGTTTCCTTTGCTGTGCAAAGGCTTTTGAGTTTAATTGGGTCCCATTTGTTTATTTTTGCTTTTGTTTCCTTTGCTTTAGGAGAGAAATCCAAAAAAAATTACTATTTATGTCAGGGAGTGTTCTGCCTGTGTTTTCTTCTCAGAGTTTTATGGTTTCAGATCTTACATTTGGATGTTTAATCCATTTTGAGGTTTTTTTTGGCATATGTTATTAGAAAATGTTCTGACATGTATACACCGATGTGTATGAAATTGATGACTAATAAGAACCTGCAGTATAAAAAAACAAACAAAACAACTAATACTAAACTTTCATTGGGTTATTTGTATGGAAATATGTTAATATAAATGTTTCAGACATTACATGAAATTTCTAAAAATCTTATATGTTCTGGTATAATGTCATAAGTCATAATCCTAGTTATTACTTTAAAATGTATATCTCAGAAATAACTAATTTTCTTGTCAACTGCATTATTATGAACTTTCATCAAATCTTTAACCATGGTCATTTTTAAGTCTTTTGTCATTTACAGACAGTTCTGGGTGTACTCTGATGCTTTTGCAAATATGTTCCTATAAAAGGGTTTCATCTTCAAGAAATTCATGGAAAAGACTCTGACAAGTACAGGTTTCTGGTAACTGACTGTACTGCTGAACTGAATGAATAAGCATTTTCAGAACTCTAATGAAAAACTGATGAACTCATAAAAGTGCTAACAAAAGATCAAGATGAAAAAAAATTAATTACATGGGACTGAGTGAACTGATGAGGATGAGTATAATTTTTGAGACTTTCTGTTTGAATTTTTTAAAAAAATCAAAAAAAAATTAAAAAAAATTTAAAAAATTAAACAAAATTTAAAAAATTAGAAAAATTTTCAAAAATAAAATTTTTTTAATTAAAAAATTTTTTTTAAATTTAAAAAAAAACAAAAAATAACAAGTATTGGTGAGGATGTGGACAAAAGGGTACCCTTGTACACTGTCAGTGAGAATGTAAATTGGTACAACACTATGGGAAATAGTATGAAGGTTCCTCAAAAAATTAAAAATAGTACTACAATACCATCCAGCAATTCCACTTTTGGGTCTTTATCTGAAGAAAATGAAAACACTAACTCGAAAAGATATGCACTCCACCCATGTTCACTGCAGTATTACTTATAACAGCCAAGATATGGAAACAACCTAAGTGTCCATCAATGAATGAATGAATAAAGAAACTGTGGTGTATATACACAATGGAATATTAACCGGCCATAAAAAAAGAATGAAATCTTGCCATTTGCAACAACATGTATATGCCTCGAGGGCATTACGCTAACTGAAATAAGTTAGAGAAAGACAAATACCCTATGATCTGTTTTATATGCAGCACCTAAAAGCAAAGCAAAACACCAAGCTCACAGAGAGAAGAGATTGGTGGTTGCCAGAGGTGAGGGTTGGGAGTAGGGATGTGGGGGGGCAGTAGTCAGAGAAATGGGTGAACTGATTTTTTTCTTGTAGTTTCAATAAATTGAATAACAATTTTAAAAAAAACTAGCCAGGAGGAGACACATAGCAACGTTTATTAAGGACAGTTCCCTGGAGCGGAAAACAATGGGAATAATGAGACAAATATTCTTAAGGCATCCTGGGGCTTCTGAAATAAGCAAACTCTGGTCCACGGATGTAACTGGTGGAGAAATGGTTTTGTTATATGTAACTTTACATAATGTATTCTGTTGCTATATTCCAAATACATTTGAAATTTCCTTAAGAAAAAAAAATTAAGATGATTTGGAAACACAGCTTGGGCAAAGGATTACTAGAAGAGAATACTTTATGAGCCAAATTATGAGTGTGGAGAAGGCATAAACTATGGACTCAAAACAAAGATAATTCAGTTAGGATAGATTAGAGCATATAAGGATGAGATTAATGGAAACTTGACTGGAAAAGTGTGATGGAATGAGATCAAAGTGGACCTCATATGTGAGTCTTTGGAATTTGGATTAAGGAGTAACATAGAAGGAGGCACTGAAAGTCTGTAACCAGCAGAGTGATATGTACACTTTCCTGGCTTTAAGATAAATCCAAAGGTCTTTATCTTGGAACTTCTGACACCAACTCAGACTACCAAAAACAATCTATACCTGTGCTGTTGAATACAGTAGCTATTAGCTACTAGCTATGACTACAGTAGCTACTAGTTACTGTATTTGCACATTCAAATTTAATATTAATTAAAATTAAATAGTGGATTCGTTCAAGATGGCGGAGTAGAAGGACGTGCACTCACTCCCTCTTGCGAGAGCAACGTAATCACAACTAACTGCTGAACAATCATCAACAGGAAGACACTGGAACTCACCAAAAAAGATACCCCACATCCAAAGAGAAAGGAGAAGCCACAATGAGATGGTAGGAGGGGCACAATCACAATAAAATCAAATTCCATAACTGCTGGTGGGTGACTCACAAACTGGAGAACACTCATACCACAGAAGTCCACCCACTGGAGTGAAGGTTCTGAGCCCCACGTCAGGCTTCCCAACCTGGGGGTCCAGCAATGGGAGGAGGAATTCCTAGAGAATCAGAATTTGAAGGCTAGCAGGACTTGATTGCAGGACTCTGACAGGACTGGGGAAGAAAGAGACTCCACTCCTGGAGGGCACACACAAAGTAGTGTGTGCATTGGGTCCCAGGGGAAGGAGCAGTGACCCCATAGGAGACTGAACCAGACCTACTTGCTAGTGTTGGAGGGTCTCCTGCAGAGGCGGGGGGTGGCTGTGGCTCAAAGTGAGGACAAGGACACTGGCAGCAGAAGTTCTGGGAAGTACTCCTTGGCGTGAGCACTCCCAGAGTCTGCCATTAGCCCCACCAAAGAGCAAGGCAGGCTCCAGTGTTGGGTCACCTCAGGAAAAACAACCAACAGGGAGGGAAGCCAGCCCCACCCATCAGTAGACAAGCAGACTAAAGTTTTACTGAGCTCTGCCCACCAGAGCAACACCCAGCTCTACCCACCAACAGTCCCTCCCATCAGGAAACCTGCACAAGCCTCTTAGACAGCCTCATCCACCAGAGGGCAGACAGCAGAAGCAAGAAGAACTACAATCCTGCAGCCTGTGGAACAAAAACCACATTCACAGAAAGACAGACAAGATGAAATGGCAGAGGGCTATGTACTAGATGAATGAACAAGATAAACCCCCAGAAAAACTACATGAAGTGGAGATAGGCAACCTTCCAGAAAAAGAATTCAGAATAATAATAGTGAAGATGATCCAGGACCTCGGAAAAAGAATGGAGGCAAAGATCGAGAAGATGCAAGAAATGTTTAACAAAGACCTAGAAGAATTAAAGAACAAACACCTAGAAGAATTAAAGAACAAACAAACAGAGATGACCAATACAATAACTGAAATGAAAAATACACTAGAAGGAATCAATAGCAGAATAACTGAGGCAGAAGAACGGATAAGTGACCCGGAAGACACAATGGTGGAATTCACTGCCATGGAACAGAATAAACAAAAAAGAATGAAAAGAAATGAAGACAGCCCAAGAGACCTCTGGGACAACATTAAACGTAACAACATTCACATTATAGGGGTCCCAGAAAGAGAAGTGAGACAGAAAGGACCTGAGAAAATATTTGAAGAGATTCTAGTTGAAAACTTCCTTAACATGGGAAGGGAAATAGCCACCCAAGTCCAGGAAGTGCAGAGAGTCCCAGGCAGGATAAACCCACGGAGAAACAGGCCGAGACACATAGTAATCAAACTGTCAAAATTAAAGACAAAGAAAAATTATTGAAAGCAACAAGGGAAAAACGACAAATAACATACAAGGGAACTCCCATAAGGTTAACAGCTGATTTCTCAGCAGAAACTCTACAAGCCAGAAGGGAGTGGCATGATATATTTAAAGTGATGAAAGGGAAGAACCTACAACCAAGATTACTCTACCCGGCAAGGATCTCATTCAGATTTGATGGAGAAATCAAAACCTTTACAGACAAGCAAAAGCTAAGAGAATTCAGCACTACCAAACCAGCTCTACAACAAATGCTAAAGGAACTTCTCTAAGTGGGAAACACAAGACAAGAAAAGGACCTACAGAAACAAACCCATAACAATTAAGGAAATGGTAATAGGAACATACATATTGATAATTACCTTAAACGTGAATGGATTAAATGCTCCAACCAAAAGACACAGGCTCACGGAATGGATACAAAAATGAGACCCATATATATGCTGTCTACAAGAGACCCACTTCAGATCTAGGGACACATACAGACTGAAAGCGAGAGGATTGAAAAAGGTATTCCATGCAAATGGAAATCAAAAGAACGCTGGAGTGGCAATACTTATATCAGACAAAATAGACTTTAAAATAAAGAAAGCTACAAGAGACCAGGAAGGACCCTACATACTGATCAAGGGATCAATCCAAGAAGAAGATATAACAATTGTAAATATTTATGCACCCAACATAGGAGCTCCACAACACATAAGGCAACTGCTAACAACTATAAAAGAGGAAATTGTCAGTCACAATAATAATGGGGGACTTTAACACCTCACTTACACCAATGGACAGATCATCCAAAGAGAAAATTAATAAGGAAACACAAGCTTTAAATGACACAAGAGAACAGATAGATTTAATTGATTTATAGGACATTCAATCCAGAAACAGCAGATTACACTTTCTTCTCAAGTGCACACGGAACAGTCTCCAAGATAGATCACATCTTGGGTCACAAATCAAGCCTCAGTAAATTTAAGAAAATTGAAATCATACCAAGCATCTTTTCTGACCACAACACTATGAGATTAGAAGTCAATTACAGGGAAAAAAACGTAAAAACCACAAACAAATGGAGGCTAAACAATACGTTAGTAAATAACCAAATGATCACTGAAGAAATCAAAGAGGAAATCAAAAAATACCTAGAGACAAATGACAATGAAAACACGACAATCCAAAACCTACGGGAAGCAGCAAAAGGAGTTCTAAGAGGGAAGTTTATAGGAATACAAGTTTACCTCAAGAAATGAGAAAAATCTCAAATAAAGAATCTAAACTTACACCTAAGGGAACTAGAGAGAGAAGAAGAAGAAAAACCCCAAAGTTAGCAGAAGGAAAGAAATCATAAAGACTAAAGCAGAAATAAATGAAATAGAAACAAAGAAAACAATAGCAAAGATCAATAAAACTAAAAGCTGGTTCTTTGAGAAGATAAACAAAAATGATAAACCATTAGACAGACTCATCAAGAAAAAGAGGGAGAGGACTCAAATCAATAAAATCAGAAATGAAAAAGCAGAAGTTACAACTGACACTGCAGAAATACAAAGCACCCTAAGAGACTACTACAAGCAACTCTATGCCAATAAAATGGACAACCTGGAAGAAATGGACAAATTCTTAGAAAGGTATAACCTTCCAAGACTGAACCAGGAAGAAACGGAAAATATGAACAGACCAATCACAAGTAATGAAATTGAAACTGTGATTAAAAATCTTCCAACAAACAAAAGTCCAGGACCAGATGGCTTCACAGGTGATTTCTATCAAACATTTAGAGAAGAGCTAACACCCATCCTTCTCAAACTCTTCCAAAAAATTGCAGAGGAAGGAACACTCCCAAACTCATTCTATGAGGCCACCATCACCCTGATATCAAAACCAGACAAAGACACTACAAAAAAAGAAAATTACAGACCAATATCACTGATGAATATAGATGCAAAAATCCTCAACAAAATACTAGCAAACAGAATCCAACAACACATTAAAAGGATCATACACCACGATCAAGTGGGATTTATCCCAGGGATGCAAGGATTCTTCAATATACGCAAATCAATCAATGTGATACACCCTATTAACAAATTGAAGAATATGATCATCTCAATAGATGCAGAAAAAGCTTTTGACAAAATTCAACACCCATTTATGATAAAAACTCTCCAGAAAGTGGGCATAGAGGGAACCTACCTCAACATAATAAAGGCCATATACGACAAACCCACAGCAAATATCATTCTCAATGGTGAAAAACTGAAAGCATTTCCTCTAAGATCAGGAACAAGACAAGGATGTCCACTCTCACCACTATTATTCAACATAGTTTTGGAAGTCCTAGCTATGGCAATCAGAGAAGAAAAAGAAATAAAAGGAATACAAATTGGAAAAGAAGAAGTAAAACTGTCACTGTTTGCAGATGACATGATACTATTCATAGAGAATCCTAAAGATGCCACCAGAAAACTACTAGAGGTAATCAATGAATTTGGTAAAGTTGCAGGATACAAAATTAATGCACAGAAATCTCTTGCATTCCTATACACTAATGATGAAAAATCTGAAAGAGAAATTAAGGAAACACTCCCATTTACCACTGCAACAAAAAGAATAAAATACCTAGGAATAAACCTACCTAGGGAGACAAAAGATCTGTATGCAGAAAACTACAAGACACTGATGAAAGAAATTAAAGATGATACCAACAGATGGAGAGATATACCATGTTCTTGGATTGGAAGAATCAATATTGTGAAAATGACTATACTACCCAAAGCAATCTACAGATTCAATGCAATCCCTATCAAATTACCAATGGCATTTTTTACAGAACTGGAACAAAAAATCTTAAAATTTGTATGGAGACACAAAAGACCCCGAATAGCCAAAGCAGTCTTGAGGGAAAAAAACAGAGCTGGAGGAATCAGACTCCCCGACTTCAGAGTATACTACAAAGCTACAGTAATCAAGACAATATTGTACTGGCACAAAAACAGAAACATAGATCAATGGAACAAGATAGAAAGCCCAGAGATAAACCCACGCACCTATGGTCAACTAATCTATGACAAAGGAGGCAAAGATATACAAAGGAGAAAAGACAGTCTCTTCAATAAGTGGTGCTGGGAAAACTGGACAGCTACATGTAAAAGAATGAAATTAGAATACTCCCTAACACTATACACAAAAATAAACTCAAAATGGATTAGAGACCTAAATGTAAGACCGGACACTATAAAACTCTTAGAGGAAAACATAGGAAGAACACTCTTTGACATAAATCACAGCAAGATCTTTTTTGATCCACCTCCTAGAGTAATGGAAATAAAAACAAAAATAAACAAATGGGACCTAATGAAACTTAAAAGCATTTGCACAGCAAAGGAAACCATAAACAAGACAAAAAGACAACCCTCAGAATGGGAGAAAATATTTGCAAACGAATCAACGGACAAAGGATTAATCTACAAAATATATAAACAGCTCATTCAGCTCAATATTAAAGAAACAAACAACCCAATCCCAAAATGGGCAGAAGACCTAAATAGACATTTCTCGAAAGGAGACATACAGATGGCCAAGAAGCACATGAAAAGTTGCTCAACATCACTGATTATTAGAGAAATGCAAATCAAAACTACAATGAGGTATCACTTCACACCAGTTAGAATGGGAATCATCAGAAAATCTACAAACAACAAATGCTGGAGAGGGTGTGGAGAAAAGGGAACCCTCTTGCACTGTTGGTGGGAATGTAAATTGATACAGCCACTATGGAGAACAATATGGAGGTTCCTTAAAAAACTAAAAATAGAATTACCATATGACCCAGCAATCCTACTACTGGGCATATACCCAGAGAAAACCATAATTCAAAAAGACACATGCACCCCAATGTTCACTGCAGCACTATTTACAATAGCCAGGTCATGGATGCAACCTAAATGCCCATCGACAGACGAATGGATAAAGAAGATGTGGTACGTATATACAATGGAATATTACTCAGCCATAAAAAGGAACGAAATTGAGTCATCTGTTGAGACGTGGATGGATCTAGAGACTGTCATACAGAGTGAAGTAAGTCAGAAAGAGAAAAACAAATATTGTATATTAACGCATATATGTGGAACCTAGAAAAATGGTACAGATGAACCGGTTTGCAGGGCAGAAGTTGAGACACAGATGTAGAGAACAAACGTATGGACACCAAGGGGGGAAAACTGCGGTGGGGCGGGGATGGTGGTGTGCTGAATTGGGCGATTGGCATTGACATGTAGACAGTGATGTGTATAAAACTGATGACTGATTAAAAAAAAAAAAGAATATTGAAAACCGAAAATAAAAAAAATATATAGTAAACGTCCTTTCTTGTTTATACAGTTATCAGCCAGAAAGTGGATCTTGTTTGAACGTTAAAGAAATTGGTCAAAGAGAATAAACTTTCAGTTGCACGTAAGATGTATAAGTCCTGGGGATTAAATGTGCAGCATGGTGACTACAGTTAATCATACTGTATCATATACTCGAAATTTGCTAAGAAAGTAGATCCTCTATTCTCACCACAGATGCCAAAAAAAAAAAAAAAGAAGTAGCGAAAAAAAAGAAGCGGCATCTGTGAAGGTAGTTTTGAGTAGAAATCACTCCGAAATCTCACTGTTTTAAGTTCAGTGGGGAGCAGGTATGGTGTAACAGGTATATGTTTGATTTATTGGGTTTTCTCTCTTTCTGTCCTTTAAAAAAATTAATCTGATTTCAAGAGCTACACTTTTGATTAACAATGATGTTACCATTTATTGAGTATTTGTGACAAATCAAGCACTATATTAACACTTAAATCAGTACTGCATTTAATGATCTAAAACAACCCTATGAAGTCATTATCCTTATCCGTATTTCACAGATGTGAACACTTATCCAAGGTAACACAATAAGTAGAGCCAGCACTTCAACCCAGGTTTGTCTAATTCAAATCCTTAGCTCTTAACTGTTACAGAGGCAGACCTTGGAGATATTGTTGGTTCCAGACCACTGCAATAAATCGAGTATCGCAATAAAGTTACACACATTTTTTGGTTTCCCAATGCATATAAAAATTATGTTTACACTGTACTGTCGTCTACTAAATGTACAACAGCATTATGTCTTAAAGAATGTACACACCTTAATTAAGAAGTACTTTCTTGCTAAAAAGTGCTAACCAATATCTGAATCTTCACCAAGTCACAGTAACATCAAAGATCACTGATCACAGATCACCGTAACAAATACTAATGAAAAAGTTTGAAATATCGTGAGAATTACCAAAATGTGATACAGAGACATGGAGTGAGCAAATACTGTTGGAAAAATGGCACCAAAAGACACTCCATGCAGGGTTGCCACAAACCTCCAGCATGTTTAAAAAAAAAAAAAAAAGCAATATCTGTGAAGCGCAATAAAGCAAAGCACAATTAAATGAGGTATGCCTGTATTATAGTTTCTTTAGAGAAGGCAAAACAAAGCAAAACTGTAGACACTGTAGACAATACAGAAAAGAATAAGGAGGAAAACATACGTTACTCAAATCAACAACTCAGAGCAACCCTTTGGTGAATTTCCTTGCTGCTTAACATTTTATTTCAAAATGATATATCATTTTATAGATCACGGGTCACATAATACAGAGAGTTATGTTCAGCTCATTTTGTAAGCATTCCCCCATATCATTAAACGTTCCCTTGTTGCTTTCTAACAGTTATGGGAAACTCGTTTTTTGATTTTATCTTGCCTAACGATGAAAAAGTACAAATTGTTTTGAATTCTGCTAGTGTTCATGTTAAGCTTTGCTAACACTTTAATATACATTTCTTCAATTATCTCTGCATCACTTATTAGTCTTCCCTGTTCTTCAAACGTGCCTGGCATGTTCCCTCCCCAAGGTGTAGACACATTTTCTCTTTTCTCAGTCTTGATTGTTCTGACCCCAGATACCTGCAGAGCTCACTCTCTTACCTCCTTCAGGTCTTCAATGAAATGTCACCTCCACAGTAAGGACATACCTGGCCAACCTATTCAAAACTGCAATTGTACAATCACAAACTCTCCACTCTCATCATCTCTATTTCCCTTTTATATTTTATTTTCCTTTGTATTGTTACCATCTAACATACAATATATATTACCTATTTATCTTGGTTATTGTTGTCTTCACCCACTAGTATGCAAGCTGCATATGAGGGCAAGGATATTTTTCCTGATTTACTCACTGCTTTATCTCCAGTACCTAGAACAATGTCTAATAGGTAGCAGATATTCAATAAATATTTGTCAAATGAATAAATAGTCATCAATAAAATGATTGCAGGGTGGTCCTTCCCCCTCCTTCCCATTAAAATCATGGAATTGAACCATAAAAGTATGTAATGCAGTGTCTCACACACCTGAGATATCTAGTAATTAGTAGATTTAAGAAGAAGGACAATCTCAGGTTTCCCAAATAAAGATAAAACACTACTGGAGCCTAAATTTTGCTGGAATGGTTAAGCGGAATGTTGTTTTAGGCTAACCATCTGGTAATACTTCAGATTCTTGGTAGAGTGAGCAGAAGCCTGATATATCACCAAAGTGGGTAAATTTACCCAGTTCCTACACTCAGGTCAGTTCAGAGACCCAGAGCACCTTGACTGATGGGGAGGCTAAGTCATATTGAACGTTGTCCTTGCAATGCAGCCAGAATTCATTGCAGTGACTCCTCCCAGCCTTTTCCTAGAGGGAATGACAGCCATTTACTAGGATGTAAGGGTACTGGGGAAAATAAAACACCCTAAGCTTTTGGGAATTATTGATGCTAGGTATGAATTGTCTCTAACCGCTGGGGAGTTTTAATGCCACCTTGATCCGCTGACCAAAGTGGGGGCTTAGGGAAATCAGATATACAATGAGTCTTGGGCTAAGTCCATCTAACAGTGGGTTCGGACAGACCACAGACTTATCCTGTGCTTATTTCCTTAGTTACTGAACAGATATTGGCAAAAATTTATGAAGTATCTAGCAGAAACCTCACATTGGTTCCTGGATCCCTGGAGTGAGAGCTATGAAGAAAAGAAGGGCCAATTTGAAGACTGTGGAACTGTGCCCGTCTTCCAAAATAGTAAGCCAACACGCTACCACATCACTAGAGGATTTCAGAGATTAGTGCCACCTGCAAAAACTTAAAATGTGTGGCAACAGGGATTCTCATTTAACTCACTTATTTCACAGTGCGGAAGGCCAATGGGGAGGGGGGGGGTGGGGTCTCAAGGAACAGCTGTAGATTATTATAAATTTAGTCACATAGTGATTCCAGCTCTTCCAGAAAAGGTATCTTTACTGGGGCATCTTGACACTGACAGTGGCACCTGATACAGAGCTAACCTATCAAACACTTTCTTTTCAATACAAATCAGTAAAGCAAATCAGAAGTTGTTTGCTTTCTCCTGCCAAGGGCAGCAGTACACATTCCTTGTCTTATCGAAGGACTGTATCACCACCTTGTTTAAAATACAAGGCTCAGTGACTTTGGTTTTACTCCTGTCCCACAGAGCATCTCTCTGGTCCACTACATTGATCATGCTAATTGAATCTTTTCACAAAGAAGTAGCCAGCACCCTTGATGCCAAAATACAGACATATCATCCTTGGAAAGTTCATGGGCCTCATCACTGAAGTTACTAGGAATCCACTAATCTATGGCACACCGGGATATTCCCTCTAAAGTGAGAAACAAGTTCCTCTAACTCAAACTTTCCACAATGAAGAAAGCAGCACAGTTCTTAGAACTTGGAAGCAATACATACCACATTCACGAGTGCTTCTCTGATCAATTTAGGTAACTCAGGAGCTAGCCGGTTTTCAATAAGGCCTAAAATAAGACAGAGGTCTATAGCCAGCTCAGGCTGGCATTACAAAATGCCTTAGCAAGTGACCTCATGACCTAGTAGTGGCAATGATACTTAAAGCGTCTGTGGCATGTAGGCAAACGACAATAAAAAAAATCAGAGACCCCTAGTGTTTTGAAGGAGGGCTATACTATATTCTGCTAAAAACTTGTCCTCATTTGTTGGTTTGCAAACCGGCCCCGGTACCGGCAGGGCAGAGACAGACCGAAGAAAGAGGCAGCCACTCCAGATTGGTAGGTGGCACGTTTAGGCACCAAAGGAACTTACCCACGAGGCGTGTCTTGGGCACCGCAAGATGAGAAGGTCTCCACTCCTGCCCGCCAGAATCTTAAAAGCTTATATGGAGGCCTTAACGGGGTTCAGTTGCGTATCTGGATGATCTCAATACACTGTACTCTCTCAAGGCTGCGCCCTTAAAATGGCTCCGGCCGTGGGAGCTGCAGGCGGAGCGTACCTTCTAAGGCCAGGGGCGTGGCGAGAACCCTCCGGATCCACCTGGAGGGTCAATCAGCGGTCACGTCCTCTTGATGACCTCCTCCAGCAGCTTTTGAAGATCAAGCCCTAATTGGCTCTAGACCCCAGTAGAGAATGTATGTCCGAGTATGGAAAATCAAGTGCCCATGCAAGCTCAGCTTCCCATTGCAGATTACGTGCTATCTGACACACATTCTCATACATTTGAATTTATATGTCAGTATTCCATTTCTTTAAATGAAAATGAAACACAGGATATCAGTGCCAAGCAGCTTTAATAGCATAAGTAAATATGCTGAGCATGTAGCTCTTACTGTACCCACTTCTCCGGCTTAGCTACCTATCCCTCTAGCCCACACCTCTGGCTTCAAAGGCATTCCCTAAGACAAGTTAAGAGTCAGAAAAAGCATGGACCTGACTCATGAATGAGTCTGCATATGTGCTGGAACCAGTTGGAAGCACCAGGTTCCCGCATTACAGCCTCACTGAGGGAGAGCCTTGCTAAACCATGGGGAAGGGAATTCTTCTCGGGGGCAGAACCTGGAGGAGCTCATTTTGTCCTCTTTCTGTAGAAAGAGAGCTTGTGAAACTGTTCTACAGTGACTTCCGGGCAGTTTGGGTGAAACATGCTATTGCAGTTTTGGTATTAGCTACTTTTATTCCCCTAAAGCCCTGCAGCTCCTCCTAGGCATTTTTCCTTCCTGACCCCATGAAGGACTCCAGTAACACCGTTTCGTGCCCCTGCCTCCCAGTATTAGGGGAGGTTAAAAGGATTCTCACTGTGGCTTGTGGCTTTCTCAGTGTTCCAGCGTTCCTATTTGGTTCCCTTAACCCTGTCCTTACCTCTTATATAAACCCTTCAGTAAATTCAATCAGACATTTTAAAGTTAACCTTCTGTTTTCTGAGGTGATCCTGACTAATGCAGATATGATAAGAGGCCACCAAAATCGATCCTTTCTTTATAAGAAAAGTCTAGAGATCCATTGAAATAGGAAGTTCTTAAAAGAGTTGTTGCTGTATTAGACCCTAATAATTAGATCATTCTATAAATATTGTTCACCAATGAGATGTAGCCTATGTGAAAAATAATCAATTTAACCACCTCAACACACCTGAAATACGATGGTAGGGAAAAATGGGTTAACAGCGATTTTTTAAAGTACATTTTATTTAGAAAAACAGTAAAGAGGAATTAGCACATAGTGGTTACTAGCTCCAAGCATATACCATTATTTTTTTAACATCTTTACTGGAGTATAATTGCTTTACAATGGTGTGTGTATACCATTTCTTTATGGACAAGAATGGTAATGGTTGTAAGTGGACAGAATTTTTAGTACATACCACCCTTATGCCCATCAAGGGACTTTTTCTTGTCCACTTCTCTCCGTGAGTGTACCTGAAAGAGTGGCAAATGAGTATGGACTGGTGAGGATAGAAAAATCACTATGGTAGTTAGATAATTACAGGCCCCTGTTTGCCAGATGTTGGCTTTCCCTGGCATAAGAACAACCAGTAAAAACTAAAATCAGTTTTTTAAAAAAAATCTACTTCAGTTTAGGCACTGTCTTAAATGGTAATCATTGAAAGAGATTTAATAGAGTATGACACTTGAATGTGAACAAAAACTTTTTTTCTTCTGAATCTTCACAGCCAATCTGGAGGAGCTTTCCCTTTCCCTTGGTCTTTGTTATAGAGCAAAGGGAAAAAGAAAGTCAGGATAAGCTCATGCATTGATCAGTATTATCTTAAGACAGTGAAACTGCAAACGTACTATCATCTGAGAAAAGTGCCACATCACATCTGTATTTGAATTCTTTTTTAAGATTCTTAGGACTGAGTTCATTTGGTAAACAAAAAATTATTGAGCACCTATTATGTCAGGCACTCCTCGCACCATTGGAGATCCAGCAATAACAAATGTTGCTTAAATTATAATGAGGCTATGCAAAAAATAAAATAAATAAGCAAAGCATATGCCATGTGTTGGAAAGTATATGGAGTAAAATAAGGCAAGGGAGATGGATAAGGATTTTTGAGGAATGAGATAAAGATCCTAAAAGTAATAAATTGGTCAAACAAAGTATCACTGAGAAGGTCTCACTTGACCTAAAACCTAAAAGAAGAGAGGAGAAAACCATGGGGATATCTTTAGAAGAGCAGTCCAGGAAAGGTCAAAGGAGTGGAAGGTTGCCACTCAGGGTGTGTGAGCCCTAAGGAACATTTGATTTACTTAACCTTTTAGTTTAGGGAATGGGTTTTCAACTCCATCACTATTGATATATTCGGACAGAGGATTGTTTTCTTATGGGGGCTGTCCTGTGTGTTACAGGATATTTACCAGCATTCTGGGTTCTACCCATTAGAAGCCAGCTTGTTGAGACAACTAAAAATGTCTTCGGATATTACCAAATGTCTCTTGGGGAGCAAAACTGTCCCGATTGAGAACCACTGACTAGAAGTCAACATAAATAACAATGGCCAAATATATTTTTCTTTAATTGCATAGCCATCATCTGCTTGGCCTGTAAAAAGAATAAATTCTTTGAATAGATTCTTTTGCCTCACTACATACTCAGTTTGGTTAGGTCAAGTGGACAGAACTTCATGACAGATGGCTTTTCTGGCCCCAAGATGGTACTTATTTTTCTAGCCATTCCACCTGTGTTTCACTACATAGGTTTTCTCTAGCCATGACAAGGATTCAGAGTTCAGCTGTAGCCATTACGGTGTGTTAGGCTGGACCTCGTTAATGTATATTCATCCAACAATATGTGCCTTTGTAGGTCAGGGAAGCAGTGTCAGAAAAAGGTTCTGAGCAGAGGCAGAGCTCTTCACTCCACCACGCAACCCTGTCACCCCCTAGCATCTTGGAAAGCTCAAGGTGCCTGGAAAGCTCAGAGGCAAAATCTGGACCGACAAACTGAATACTTAAAACAGCAGTACCATTCACAAGAGATTATTTTCAAAATTTGAGGTGATAGACCTCTGTAAAGCCCAGAATCTAAGAGACATGTTGATTTTTTCAAAGAACCAAAAAATTGTCCCCTGGGTAATGATAATCACAAAGAAGATAAGGGATACATATGTATGCCTACCTACACACAAACACAATTTCCATTAGAATCCTGGTTCATTCTGGATACATAGAGACAAAAGGTGACATAATTTTGATAGTCTCATGTTAAACATATTCATTTGAAAGTTGTATTCAGTAAACTTAAAAAAAAAAAAATTCCCTTATATCCCCAAACCTGGATCTTATCCTTCCTTTCCTCATTGTATTTGATGTTTAACTTTTTACTTAAACATACTATTGCAAAATAAGTATTATTATTTTATGATTATGTATTTTTAATTTATGTAAATGGTATTTTTCACTGAGCCTTATTTTTAGGATTCATCTGCATTGCTACATGCATTTCTAATCACTTGTTTCTAAATACCGCGTAACGGTCATTCTAAAAGTTTTTTTACTATACACTCTCCCAGCGAGGCACGCACTGGTAGCCTCCAATGTTGTACAAATAATGAAGCAATGTACATCACCCTGCATGTCTCCTCATGGACCTACAGAAGGATTTTCCTGGGAAATATGCATAGAAGAATGGCTGGATCAGAGGTCACATATATTTAGTTTGATAATGTAGTGCCTGATTGCTCTCCAGAATTTGTACCATTAGGACAATAACTCCACACCCTCACTCAAACCTGGCATTATCTAGCTGTGTAAATGTTGCCAATCTGTTATTATTACAAATTCCTATTAATTCATTGTTGCTTTAATTAACATTTTTGTGATTAACTGTGTACTTTGAGCAGCTCTACCAATGCTATTTTCACTTTTTGGATTTCTTGTTCTGGAAATTGTTCACTTATCTATTAGAGATTATGTGTTTATATTTGTAGCAGTTTCTTGCATAATTTAGATACTAATTACTTGTCTGTTCTAGACATTGTAAATATCATGTGTTAAATCACTCCTCAAAAACCATGTCCATGGTAATTGAAACAGAAATCTTTAGCTGTGATGTAATACAAATCATCAAAAATGTCACTTTCTGTGCTTTCTATTCAGTAAACATGCAATAATCATCTATTAAGTGTTGAACTCTAGGGAAGAGATTTAGTCCCACTTAGTCTCACTCACCAAAGGGTTATTATTTGAGGAGAGAGAACCATAATTGTAATTAAAGGCAGAAATAAGTGAAAGAAATGTCAAAACACTAAAATGGGAATATAGGGATTGAAAAAATATGTATTCATGAAGATCAGCTTTGCTGAAGTTATGAGTCTAGGGAGAACAAGTCTTCACTCTTCTGTGAGAGATGGAATCAGCCTTTTCACCCCTCTCTGAGCTATACTGTTGAATTTTCTAGTTGTTTTCCGAGTGGAGATGTCAGCTCCTTAATCTTTATTAATAAGAGCCTTTATTGAGACAGACACCATCTTAGAAGCCAGTGATGTGGATATGACTAAGAAACATATCCTGCCTGAAGAAGGTTACAGCAAAAAAAAATCTAGACACCCTTCTTTTCACATACTGTGTATGAGCATCCTGAGCTTTCTTTTATTCAAACTATTTAACTCTGAAATTCCATAGCTGTTCTTTCTGATTTGTATTCTGCATATCTTAGCGTCACCCGTTATAGCATTAACAATTGTTCATTTAAATTCTGTACTTGTTTCATTTAATATAGCTAAGTCCCATAAGGCGATGGTACAGATATATTTAGAGAGTTGAGAAAAGGCAGATAATAAATATAAACTGGATGGCTCTATCACGACTTGGAAACAGTGTATTGATGCAATCAGATTTTCGTTTAAAACTGATTACTCAAACTACAGTGTGAGAAATGTGTTTGGCTTATTTGGGTGGAGTAGTGGTAAGATGAGTGTAGGAGAGCAGATATGAATATCTTAGTAAGGCAGAGGAGTAAAAGTGGGCTTTACTATGGAAATACTAGCATGATGGAGCAAAGTTCTCAAAATGTCTATGATTAGGAGGAAGAATTCACAAGAATTTTAAAAATTCATTTACAGTTTGTCTAGGTTAGGGTGGGCTATCACTGATGACTTTCAGTTTTGTCAGCTGATATCAGGCATTATACCATGCATAGTTTGCTCAGGCTGCCATAACAAAATACTACAGACCGGGTAAATTAAATAAGAGAAATTTATTTTCTCACAGTTCTGGAGGCTGGAAGTCCAAAATCAAGCTGCCAGCAGGGTTGGTTTCTGGTCAAGCCTCTCTTCCTGGCTTGCAGACTTCTGCCTTCTCACTGTCTCTTCACATGGCCTTTCCTCTGTGCAAATGTGGAGAGAGAGATCTCCTGCATCTCTTCATCTTCTTTTAAGAACAACAGTCCTATCAGATTATGGCCCCACCCTTATGATCTCATTTAACCTTAATTATCTCCTTAAAAGCCCTGTCTCCAAATACAGTCACCTTGAAGGTGAGGTCTTCAACATATGGATTTTGTGGGGATACAGTTCAGTCCATAACATCCCAGGGTCAACATATATTTTATGACTGGAAAAAGCAGGTTAAAAGTGTGGATTATTGCAAAAGCAAGTTAAAGTGTGGATATTTTCCCCTAGTCTGTGAGTTTTCTTTTCACTTTCTTGATGGTGTCTTTGAAATATTTTAATTTTATTAAGTCCCATATATTAACTTCTTTTATCACTTGTAACATTTGGTTTTATATAAAACAGAATTTGCTAATGTAAATAGTAGTTTATGATTGTATAGTCAGAAAACCACATAAGTGATTCAAATTAGTTTTACTTATATTAAAGGTTCTATCGGCCAAAATTATGTTCAGCTATATAAAATAGAAAACATAAATAACAGTATCAAATATAATATTTTATTTGTTCCAGGTTTCTGATGGGTTCAGAATATTTCCAAAAATATTTTTTAACCAACTCAGACAACGGAATTGCTGATTGGTTGTTGGAAGGGATCTTGCCTACATTCCCCAGTCACCTAGAGCCCAGAACAAAGATCTGGCCAAATCTCTGCCCAAAGGCGTTACACCAGGGAACCTTGAC
Source organism: Eschrichtius robustus (assembly GCF_028021215.1). Classification (NCBI taxonomy): domain Eukaryota; kingdom Metazoa; phylum Chordata; class Mammalia; order Artiodactyla; family Eschrichtiidae; genus Eschrichtius; species Eschrichtius robustus. The sequence goes on from NC_090845.1 coordinate 25,371,538, forward strand.
CCCATGTTTCTGTTTCAACATGCCACTTAAGAAAAATAGCATCAGAAATACCACTGATGAGAGCAGTAGTAGGGTATCAACCTGCCAGCAGAAAGCAAGACAGCAGGTTTAGTTACTATATAGCAACTCTATTAATAGAGTTAGGATTCCAAAGAACACAGGGTTATATATCAACAAGGCCAATAACAGCACGTGCTCTTTTTGACCAGTTTGGTTTATGCAACCACAGTGGAGCTGGGGATGGGATTATCTTCACTAAAACATGCACATGTTTGCACACTTCATTGCTGGGAGAATTAAGTGATGTTGATGTGACTTCACTGAAAGCACCGGAATGTCCACAGAGCAGGTCAGTAGCAAAGAATCCACCTTCTGGAAGAAAGTAAAGCAACAGATTTAGAAGAGATATTTCTACTATATTAAGAGTCAGAATTCCCATTTTTTAAAAATATAGAGCTTGTTAATCAATGAAGCCAATATCAATCCATCCATCGGGTACTTCAATATGGTAACCTTTCATTAGCTTAGTTTATACAAACCCAGTGTAGCTGAGGAAAGAATTAATTTCACATGAACTTCACCAATTCAGATTATATGAAGGGCAGTTCTCCAAAGGAAAGCTGCAATGCAGTTCACTAAAACAATGGGAATGATTCTGAGCAGTTAAAGCTAATGATGTCCACTGGAGTCCATCTTTAGCTCAACTTACTGAAAACCAACCTACTGAAAGTGAATTTTCCAAATGAGTCATTAAATGAATGGCCAATTTGCAAATGCCTACATTGCAAAATTATCAAGTCTCCTAAAACCAATGACCAAATAAAAAGGCATACCAAAAATGGTTATAAGAACAATGTTAATGTCCATTATCAGTGTACGAAGATGAAAAACATTATTTTGAACACTAAATGCATTCAGAAAGAATTTCACCATGATAAAAAGTTCAACATATTATGTAAATATGAGTCTATGAGTCTATTTTAACTGTTAGTGTTCAAATGCTATTTCATATTTTAAAAATCTTTAAACATTTCAGCATTCAAATATAGTATTTTATTTATTTATTTATTTTTAATGTATTTTTGGCTGCATTGGGTCTTTCTTGCTGCGTGCGGGTCTTCTCTAGTTGTGGCGAGCGGGGAGGCTACTCTTTGTTGCGGTGCGCGGGTTTCTCACTGCGGTGGCTTCTCTTGTTGCAGAGCACGGGCTCTAGGCGTGCGGGCTTCAGCAGTTGTGGCTCACGGGCTCTAGAGCGCAGACTCAGTAGTTGTGACGCACGGGCTTAGTTGCTCCGCGGCACGTGGGATCTTCCCGGACCAGGGCTCGAACCCGTGTCCCCTGCATTGGCAGGCAGATTCTTAACCACTGCGCCACCAGGAAAGTCCCTAGTATTTTAATTTAATCAATTTACTTTAAATCTGTCTTGCAAATTCACATATGTATCACTGATAAATATTGGCTTTGAGGAATTAATTACATGATTCAATAAGAATCATCCCTAATAGGCAAATTCATTTCTCTTCTGCAAACCTTTGAAACTTACATTAATTTTGCAGCAGTTTGCAGTATTTCCAACATTTTTTATTCACAAAACAAAATTACAGCATTTCCTAAGTGACTCCATAGTTGTAACTAATTTTAGATTTGGGGGGTATCTTCTGGTTTTATGATCAATTTATTAACTAAATGACAAATTTAATTTAGCTAAATGACTATACACGTTTAAACTAGTTATTTAAAATTCTACCTCACTTTAGATGCTTTCATTGAAATTGAGTTATTTTATTTCATTTAAATTAAAAGAAAAATGGTGAGATTCCTGCTATTCTGGCATACTTTTTTTTTTTTTATTTTTTTAAACATCTTTATTGAAGTATAATTGCCTTACAATGGTGTGTTAACTTCTGCTTTATAACAAAGTGAATCAGTTATACATATACAATATGTTCCCATTTCTCTTCCCTCTTGCATCTCCCTCCCTCCCACCCTCCCCATCCCACCCCTCTAGGTGGTCACAAAGCACCGAGCTGATCTCCCTGTGCTATGCGGCTGCTTCCCACTAGTTATCTATTTTACATTTGGTAGTGTATATATGTCCATGACACTCTCTTACCCTGTCACATCTCACCCCACCCCCTCCCCATATCCTCAAGTCCATTCTCTAGTAGGTCTGTGTCTTTATTCCCGTCTTGCCACTAGGTTCTTCATGGCCTTTTTTTTTTTTTTTTTCCTTAGATTCCGTATATATGTGTTAGCATACTGTATTTGTTTTTCTCTTTCTGACTTACTTCACTCTGTATGACAGACTCTAACTCCATCCACCTCATTACAAATACCTCCATTTCATTTCTTTTTATGGCTGAGTAATATTCCATTGTATATATGTGCCACATCTTCTTTATCCATTCATCTGTCGATGGACACTTAGGTTGCTTCCATGTTCTGGCTATTGTAAATAGAGCTGCAATGAACATTTTGGTACATGACTCTTTTTGACCTATGGTTTTCTCAGGGTATATGCCCAGTATTGGGATTGCTGGGTCGTATGGTAGTTCTATTTGTAGTTTTTTCAGGAACCTCCATACAGTTCTCCATAGTGGCTGTATCAATTTACATTCCCACCAACAGTGCAAGAGTGTTCCCTTTCCTCCACACCCTCTCCAGCATTTATTGTTTCTAGATTTTTTGATGATGGCCATTCTGACCGGTGTGCGATGATATCTCATTGTAGTTTTGATTTGCATTTCTCTAATGATTAATGATGTTGAGCATTCTTTCATGTGTCTGTAGGCCATCTGTATGTCTTCTTTGGAGAAATGTCTATTTAGGTCTTCTGCCCATTTTTGGATTGGGTTGTTGGTTTTTTTGTTATTGAGCTGCATGAGCTGCTTGTAAATCTTGGAGATTAATCCTTTGTCAGTTGCTTCATTTGCAAATATTTTCTCCCATTCTGATGGTTGTCTTTTGGTCTTGTTTATGGTTTCCTTTGCTGTGCAAAAGCTTTTAAGTTTCATTAGGTCCCATTTGTTTATTTGTGTTCTTATTTCCATTTCTCTGGGAGCTGGGTCAAAAAGAATCTTGCTGTGATGTATGTCATAGAGTGTTCTGCCTATGTTTTCCTCTAAGAGTTTGATAGTGTCTGCCCTTACACTTAGGTCTTTAATCCATTTTGAGTTTATTTTTGTGTATGATGTTATGGAGTGTTCTAATTTCATTCTTTTACATGTACCTGTCCAGTTTTCCCAGCATCACTTATTGAAGAGGCTGTCTTTTCTCCACTGTATATTCTTGCCTCCTTTATCAAAGATAAGGTGACCATATGTGTGTGGGTTTATCTCTGGGCTTTCTATCCTGTTCCATTGATCTATATTTCTGTTTTTGTGCCAGTACCAAACTGTCTTGATTACTGAAGCTTTGTAATATAGTCTGAAGTCAGGAAGCCTGATTTCCCCCAGCTCCATTTTTCGTTCTCAAGATTGCTTTGGCTATTCGGGGTCTTTTGTGTTTCCATACAAATTGTGAAATTTTTTGTTCTAGTTCTGTGAAAAATGCCAGTGGTAGTTTGATAGGGATTGCATTGAATCTGTAGATTGCTTTGGGTAGTAGAGTCATTTTCACAATGTTGATTCTTCCAATCCAGGAACATGGTATATCTCTCCATCTATTTGTATCATCTTTAATTTCTTTCATCAGTGTCTTATAATTTTCTGCATACAGGTCTTTTGTCTCCTTAGGTAGGTTTATTCCTAGATATTTTATTCTTTTTGTTGCAATGGTAAATGGGAGTGTTTTCTTAATTTCACTTTCAGATTTTTCGTCATTAGTGTATAGAAATGCAAGAGATTTCTGTGCATTTATTTTGTATCCTGCTACTTTACCAAATTCATTGATTAGCTCTAGGAGTTTTCTGGTAGCATCTTTAGGATGCTCTATGTATAGTATCATGTCATCTGCAAATAGTGACAGCTTTACTTCTTCTTTTCCGATTTGGATTCCTTTTATTTCTTTGTCTTCTCTGATTGCTGTGGCTAACACTTCCAAAACTATGTTGAATAATAGTGGTGAGAGTGGGCAACCTTGTCTTGTTCCTGATCTTAGTGGAAATGGTTTCAGTTTTTCACCATTGAGGACAATGTTGGCTGTGGGTTTGTCATATATGGCCTTTATTATGTTGAGGAAAGTTCCCTCTATGCCTACTTTCTGCAGGGCTTTTATCATAAATGGGTGTTGAATTTTGTCGAAAGCTTTCTCTGCATCTATTGAGATGATCATATGGTTTTTCTCCTTCAGTTTGTTAATATGGTGTATCACATTGACTGATTTGCGTATATTGAAGAATCCTTGCATTCCTGGGATAAACCCCACTTGATCATGGTGTATGATCCTTTTAATGTGCTGTTGGATTCTGTTTGCTAGTATTTTGTTGAGGATTTTTGCATCTATGTTCATCAGTGATATTGGCCTGTAGTTTTCTTTCTTTGTGACATCTTTGTCTGGTTTTGGTATCAGGGTGATGGTGGCCTCGTAGAATGAGTTGGGGAGTGTTCCTCCCTCTGCTGTATTTTGGAAGAGTTTGAGAAGGATAGGTGTTAGCTCGTCTCTAAATGTTTGATAGAATTCACCTGTGAAGCCATCTGGTCCTGGGCTTTTGTTTGTTGGAAGGTTTTTAATCACAGTTTCAATTTCAGTGCTTGTGATTGGTCTGTTCATATTTTCTATTTCTTCCTGGTTCAGTCTCGGCAGTTTGTGCATTTCTAAGAATCTGTCCATTTCTTCCAGGTTGTCCATTTTATTGGCATAGAGTCGCTTGTAGTAATCTCTCATGATCTTTTGTATTTCTGCAGTGTCAGTGGTTACTTCTCCTTTTTCATTTCTAATTCTATTGATCTGAGTCTTCTCCCTTTTTCTCTTGATGAGTCTGGCTAATGGTTTATCAATTTTGTTTATCTTCTCAAAGAACCAGCTTTTAGTTTCATTGATTTTTGCTATTGTTTCCTTCATTTCTTTTTCATTTATTTCTGACCTGATCTTTATAATTTCTTTCCTTCTGCTGGCTTTGGGGTTTTTTTGTTCTTCTTTCTCTAATTGCTTCAGGTGCAAGGTTAGGTTGTTTATTCGAGATGTTTCCTGTTTCTTGAGGTAGGCTTGTATTGCTATAAACTTCCCTCTTAGCACTGCTTTTGCTGCGTCCCATAGGTTTTGGGTCGTCGTATCTCCATTGTCATTTGTTTCTAGGTATTTTTTGATTTCCCCTTTGATTTCTTCAGTAATCACTTCGTTATTAAGTAGTGTATTGTGTAGCCTCCATGTGTTTGTATTTTTTACAGATCTTTTCCTGTAATTGATATCTAGTCTCATAGCGTTGTGGTCGGAAAAGATACTTGATACGATTTCAATTTTCTTAAATTTACCAAGGCTTGATTTATGACCCAAGATATGATCTATCCTGGAGAATGTTCTATGAGCACTTGAGAAAAATGTGTATTCTGTTGTTTTTGGGTAGAATGTCCTATAAATATCAATTAAGTCCATCTTGTTTAATGTATCATTTAAAGCTTGTGTTTCCTTATTTATTTTCATTTTGGATGATCTGTCCATTGGTGAAAGTGGGGTGTTAAAGTCCCCTACTATGATTGAGTTGCTGTCGATTTCCCCTTTTATGGCTGTTAGTATTTGCCTTATGTATTGAGGTGCTCCTATGTTGGGTGCATAAATATTTACAATTGTTATAGCTTCCTCTTGGATCGATCCCTTGATCATTATATAGTGTCCTTCTTTGTCTCTTGTAATAGTCTTTATTTTAAAGTCTATTTTGTCTGATATGAGAATTGCTACTCCAGCTTTCTTTTGATTTCCATTTGCATGGAATATCTTTTTCCATCCCCTCACTTTCAGTCTGTATGTGTCTCTAGGTCTGAAGTGGGTCTCTTGTAGACAGCATATATATGGGTCTTGTTTTTGTATCCATTCAGCCAGCCTGTGTCTTTTGGTGGGAGCATTTAATCCATTTACATTCAAGGTAATTATCGATATGTATGTTCCTACTCCCATTTTCTTAAATGTTTTGGGTTTGTTATTGTAGGTGTTTTCCTTCTCTTGTGTTTCTTGCCTAGAGAAGTTCCTTTAGCATTTGTTGTAAAGCTGGTTTGGTGGTGAACTCTCTCAGCTTTTGTTTGTCTGTAAAGGTTTTAATTTCTCCATCGAATCTGAATGAGATCCTTGCTGGGTAGAGTAATCTTGGTTGTAGGTTTTTCTCCTTCATCACTTTAAGTATATCCTGCCACTCCCTTCTGGCTTGCAGAGTTTCTGCTGAAAGATCAGATGTTAACCTTATGGGGATTCCCTTGTGTGTTATTTGTTTTTTTTCCCTTGCTGCCTTTAATATGTTTTCCTTATATTTAATTTTTGACAGTTTGATTAATATGTGTCTTGGCGTGTTTCTCCTTGGGTTTATCCTGTATGGGACTCTCTGTGCTTCCAGGACTTGATTAACTATTTCCTTTCCCATATTAGGGAAGTTTTCAACTATAATCTCTTCAAATATTTTCTCAGTCCCTTTCTTTTTCTCTTCTTCTTCTGGGACCCCTATAATTCGAATGTTGGTGCATTTAATGTTGTCCCAGAGGTCTCTGAGACTGTCCTCAGTTCTTTTCATTCTTTTTTCTTTATCCTGCTCTGTAGTAGTTATTTCCACCATTTTATCTTCCAGGTCACTTATCCTTTCTTCTGCCTCAGTTATTCTGCTATTGATCCCATCTAGAGTATTTTTAATTTCATTTATTGTGTTTTTCATCATTGCTTGGTTCCTCTTTAGTTCTTCTACGTCCTTGTTAAATGTTTCTTGCATTTTGTCTATTCTATTTCCAAGATTTTGGATCATCCTTACTATCATTATTCTGAATTCTTTTTCAGGTAGACTACCTATTTCCTCTTCATTTGTTAAGTCTGGTGTGCTTTGACCCTGCTCCTTCATCTGCTGTGTGTTTTTCTGTCGTCTCATTTTGCTTATCTTACTGTGTTTGGGGTCTCCTTTTCACAGACTGCAGGTTTGTAGTTCCCGTTGTTTTTGGTATCTGTCCCCAGTGGCTAAGGTTGGTTCAGTGGGTTGTGTAGGCTTCCTGGTGTAAGGAACTAGTGCCTGAGCTCTGGTGGATGAGGCTGGATCTTGTCTTTCTGGTGGGCACATCCACGTCTGGTGGTGTATTTTGGGGTGTCTGTGGCCTTATTATGATTTTAGGCAGCCTCTCTGCTAATGGATGGGGCTGTGTTCCTGTCTTGCTAGTTGTTTGGCATAGGGTGTTCAGCACTGTAGCTTGCTGGTCATTGAGTGATGCTGGGTCTTGATGTTGAGATGGAGATCTCTGAGAGATTTTTACCGTTTGGTATTACGTGGAGCTGGGAGGTCTCTTGTGGACCAGTGTCCTGAAGTTGGCTCTCCCACCTCAGAGGCACGGCCCTGATGCCTGGCTGGAGCACCAAGAGCCTTTCGTCCACACGGCTCAGAGTAAAAGGGAGAAAAAATAGAAAGAAAGAAAGAAAGAAAGAAAGAGGCTATAATATAGTGAAGTAAAATAAAGCTATTGTAAAGCAAAGCTATACAGACAAAATCTCACCCAGAAGCATATACATATACACTCACAAAAAAAAAGGAACGGGGGAAAAATTAATATATCCTGCTCCCAAAGTCCACCTCCTGAATTTGGGATGATTCGTTGTCTATTCAGGTATTCAACAGATGCAGGCACATCAAGTTGTTTGTGGAGTTTTAATCCGCTGCTTCTGAGGCTGCTGGGAGAGATTTCCCCTTCTCTTCCCTGTTCACACAGCTCCTGGGGTTCAGCTTTGGATTTGGACCCGCCTCTGCGTGTAGGTCGCCTGAGGGCGTCTATTCCCCGCCCAGACAGAACGGGGTTAAAGGAGCAGCTGCTTCAGGGGCGCTGGCTCACTCAGGCCGCGGGGAGGGAGGGGTACGGAGGAGGCGGGGCGAGCCTGCGGCAGCAGAGGCCGGCGTGACGTTGCACCAGCCTGAGGCGCGCAGTGCGTTCTCCCGGGGAATTTGTCCGGGGATCACGGGACCCTGGCAGTGGTGGGCTGCACCGGCTCCCGGGAGGGGCGGTGTGGAGAGTGACCTGTGCTCACACACAGGCTTTTTGGAGGCGGCAGCAGCAGCCCCAGCGTCTCACGCCCGTCTCTGGGGTCCGCGCTGATCGCCGCGGCTCGCGCCCTTCTCTGGAGTTCGTTTAGGCGGCGCTCTGAATCCCCTCTCCTTGCGCGCAGCGAAACAAAGAGGCAAGAAAAAGTCTCTTGCCTTTTTCGGCAGCTGCAGACTTTTTCCCGGTCTCCCTCCCAGCCAGCTGAGGTGCGCTAACCCCTTCAGGCTGTGTTCACGCCGCCAGCCCCAGTCCTCTCCCTGCGATCCGACCGAAGCCCGAGCCTCAGCTCCCAGCCCCGCCTGCCCCGGCGGGGGAGCAGACAAGCCTCTCGGGCTGGTGAGCGCTGCTCGGCGCCGAGCCTCTGTGCGGGAGTCTCTCCGCTTTTTCCTCTGCGCCCCTGTTGCTGTGGGATCCGCGCTGTTAGCTGCGGCTCGCGCCCGTCTCTGAAGTTCGTTTAGGCGGCGCTCTGAATCCCCTCTCCTCGCGCACCAGGAAACAAAGAGGGAAGAAAAAGTCTCTTGCCTCTTCGGCAGCTGCAGACCTTTTCTCGGACTCCCTCCCAGCCAGCTGAGGTGCGCTAACCCCTTCAGGCTGTGTTCACGCCGCCAGCCCCAGTCCTCTCCCTGCGATCCGACCGAAGCCCGAGCCTCAGCTCCCAGCCCCGCCCGCCCCGGCGGGGGAGCAGACAAGCCTCTCGGGCTGGTGAGCGCTGCTCGGCACCGCTCCTCCGTGCGGGAGCCTCTCCGCTTTGCCCTCCGCACCCCTGTGGCTGCGCTCTCCTCCGTGGCTCCGAAGCTTCCCCCCTCTGCCACCCGCAGTCTCTGCCCGCGAAGGGGCTTCCTAGTGCGTGGAAATCTTTCCTCCTTCACAGCTCCCTCCCACTGGTGCAGGTGCCGTCCCTATTCTTTTGTCTCTGTTATTTCTTTTTTCTTTTGCCCTACCCAAGTACGGGGGGAGTTTCTTGCCTTTTTGGAGGTCGGACGTTTTCTGCCAGCGTTCAGTGGGTGTTCTGTAGGAGCAGTTCCACGTGTAGATGTATTTCTACTGTATCTGTGGGAAGGAAGGTGATCTCCGCGTCTTACTCTTCCGCCATCTTCTCTCCTCCCCCCCTGGCATTCTTGACAGTAGGCACTCAGACCACATCATCAAGAATCTCTAGGTTCCCAATTTATCTATGTTGGTTTAATTCTCAGAATATCTCCCTTCAAATAGTAGCCCTAGATGTGAAACCAGTGGTTCCCCAAACCAGCAGCACCAACATCACCTATGCACTTGTTAGAAATGCAGAATCCCAGACCCCACTCCAGATGTGCTGAATCAGAAACTCTGGGGACAGAGGAGGGGTTCAGTGTCTAAGTTTTAACAAGCCTCCCAGGTGATTATATGCATGCTAACATTTGACGGTCACCATAATTGCATGTGAAATAACACTTACTGTGCTTTTTGACACAAGAGGATCCTCTTTTGACCACTGAAGTTTCAGAGCTTCCAGAGCAGCCAATATCACTTCCTCCTATCATTCTAGGAGCCTAAAGTGTGCATGCAGAAACCGCCACATGTATTAGTTCCTTCAGCTCTCTTTTGCTTTGTGAGCTCCTTGTTATTCTCAGAGAATATTTTTACTAATGGATCATCTCCTGTCATATCTTGGACCAACCATCCAAACAGCTACCTTGGGATGAGTAGACTTTCTCGGGGAGCCTCTTTCTTTTAGACGTTTGAAGACCACTCATTGTGTCTGTAATGAATTTACTGCTGAGCTGGCCTGGATGGGGGAAAAATTTCCTGAAGCCCCTTGCACTTGGCTTGAAACATGGGAAAAGCAATCTTTCTCCTCTTACAAGTGTGGAGAAAATGCCTGTCAGGGTGGCAAGTCTTTCAGCCACCTTTCACCTCAACTCTTTTATATTGCTTAGTTGAGTGACGTGTTAATGCCTGCAGAACCAGTTTTGGTCCAGTTCCTTTGCAAGGTCATCCACCACTCACTTCAGAATATAGGGGTACTTGGCAGGTATAGATTCAGCCTTTGGAATCTCCAACAAACTCTCATGTAAGAAAAACTGCTGCTTTCAACATCCAGTTCAATGCAGGTTTTCAGGGATATGTTTGACCCACAATGGCTTCACTCGTAACACCTTTACCTATAGGCAATACGGGTAGATGCATCCTCTCCAAGAGTGAGGAAACGGGCCTAGGGCAACCACAAAGCAGTAGTGGCTACATACTGCTGTGGCCTAAGACTTACCATCAAGAAAGGGTTTACCTGCCAAGAAGGACATGGGGTAGGCACCTTCATCCGGTGTGAAACCTCCTCCTCCTTGCAGTTAAGAGCACAGACTTGGGGTTCTGCTTTTCTAGGTTCCAATCTGAGCTCTGCCACCTAATGGCCCTGAGGCTTCAGAAAGCAATTTAATTCTGATCAACACTACTGAATTTTGGTAGACGGCGGATACTTCAATGTTCTCCATGCAGTGAGCTGAAATGAGATGATAAACATAAAGCCTTAGTATAACTCTTGGTACATAACATAGTAGTTCTCATTATTAGTTATATTAAACAAACAGCAGCCTCAGGAGGGTGGACTAGAGCAGTAGTTCTCAAGAGGTGATCCTGAAACCAGCAGTGGCATAGCCTAGAATCTTCTTAGAAAGCAAATCCTCAGGGGTCCCACTCAATCAGACAATCCAGTAGGGATCAGTAACCTGAAAATTCTAGCCTAAAAAAATATTTTTTCATAGTTCTCTCTCTTTAGAAGTAGGGCACCCTTCTCAATGGCATACTCAGATCTTTCCATAGCGTAGTGATTCTCGAAGTGTGGTCCCTGATCAGCATCAGCTAAACAGTGGTTAGAGATGCAAATTCTCAACCTCACCTACAGAGACCTACCTAAACAAACTCAGAGGGTGAGGCTGGGCCAACCAATCAGATTTAACAAACCTGCCAGGGATTGAATGCCTGCCCAAGCTTGAGAACACTTCCCTGGATCACTGGTTCTCAATACTTTTTGCAAAATGGAATCCCCAGATGATTCTGATTAATTTGACATGAGATAGTAACTGGGAAACAAAAATTTTCAAAGCTACCTTGAGGATTCTAATATGCAGGAAGTTTGAGAACCACTGCTCTAGCCTGCGCTGCCCAACTTTACCAAAGGGAGCAGAAGCAGACCTCACCTCTTCAGAAATCTCAAGAAAAGACCTCACACTGACCCCAAATGGGTTATGTGCTCACCTCTACTGCAAATATTTTGGTAAGGGGGATAGAGGATTGATTGATGGAACCTCTGCATTCTCACCCTTAGTGTGTGGGGAAGGGTGAACTACACTAAAATAACTTAGAATTAAATTCACGGTGATTGATTCCTAAAAGTGGAATCGTAAATTTGGGGACAGGGTAGTTCTAATAGCAAACAACAAATATGCAATTAAATAAGTGTCTGGGAGGAATTTTTATTGCCAAATATTTTGTTAGTATTTTCTACTTGTATGTTCAATTTATGCTTTCAATGATTATCATGGTTGCATTCATCTTTTCTTCCTGATTTTGAAGTAAAGTTCAAAGTTACTTTTTCTAGAAAAATATTTGTTTTCCGAATTATTAATATAGAATTGCATAAGGACTTGTCACATTTTTTCAATTTCTCATATATTCTGGTCACAATAATTTTGTAATTCATACACTCATTCCATCTTCTGTCAGGTTAAATTTGTTGTACATGCTGAAGTCATGACTATATGCTCATATATATTACCAATATAAAAATTATCACCATAAATATTTAAAAGTACTCTTAGAAGTTGAAATCAATTGAAGTAGACAAAAATAGGTATTTAGGCATAAAAAATTTAGAAAGTAATCAAGATAACTATTTTATAGGTGTGTTGATAATCATGACTGTATATATTTGTAAGCACTGCAAGGTAACTGAAACATTAGGTACAAAGAATTGATACAATGGCAAAATTTAAAAATTATCCAGAGTTATAAAGCTATTCATATATAACAAAAATATAAATTATATATGAAAAAAGGTACCATACATAAGAATATGAATTTATAAATTCTGCTGTAAAAATTCAAAATTGGCAGGCCTGAGTTGCTAAAAACCTGTACCTGGCAGAGGTCTTCAGTACTAAGGATGGATCTGCTCCACTCAGCCCTTAGATGTCCACTGGGATAGGAATCTTTGTACGCCTGAGGCTTTGGACCACACCACATAGTTGATCCTATCAGTGTGATTTGGGGGCAATGTCTGTTTGTTTAGGCCTGGGGCTATGCACCACACTGTATCATTTTGACCTCTGTCACACTGGTGCTGGAGAAGGAGGAGCTAAGGTCAGTCATGGGGACTCTCCACGCCTAAGTGACCAAGGTTAGGGGGATCTTACCTGGTTGGCAACACTTGCACACGTGGTCACACATCAGCTCTGGGAGGATTCAGCTCAGTGAATGGGACTCCACTGAACAGGACGACTGTGGGGTTCTGTCTAGTTTCTCCTGGATTCCTCTTTAACGCCCCATTTCACTTTGCTGCTTTTAATAAGTATTCTTTCGCTGCCATAAACTGGAAGCATAAGCTTAACAGCTTTTCTGAGGTCTGTGAGTCCTTTCAAAGAAACACTGAACCTGAGGGTGGTCTTGGAGACCCCAGACAGTCCGATGAGTAAATGATGTCCTACATGGACAAGCTTTCCCCAACTCTAATTACATGAGATAAGCAGTTTGATGTGAAGTTACCCTCACTGAAATCCCTCAGGCCGTTGCCTAAATCCAGGAGAAAGATACGCAGAAGGAGGCCTGACTCCATGCTCCTGATTCAACAGGCCATCATCTTGTAGGAGGACAGCACTGGAATTCCCACAGGGCCTGACAGGACTTAGGAGTCAACTCTCTGGAAGAAAGCAGAGTAGCAGATTCAGAAGACAGAGTTCTACGATACATATTAAGTTTTGATGCCAAATTTTAAAATAGAGATGTTTATATAGTATCAGGGTATCCAGCTTCAATCCATTGGATAGGTGAACACGGCCCAATTTGGATCCGTTTGGTTTCTCCAGCACCAGCGGTGTTGGGGATGGCACTGACTCTACTTAAAGCTCATAAATGGAGATTTTTAGGAAGTGCAATTGCCCAAAGTAAACCTGCAATGCAATTTTTCAACCCAATGGCAGTTTTCTGAGCAAGTAAACCTACTGATGTCCACTAGAATCCATCTTTAGCTCAACTTACAGAAAGTAAAGGTGCTTTAATTTAATTTTCCAAATGAGTAATTCTCTAAATAAGCAATTTGACAAATAACCAAATAAAATATATCAAAAAGAGATATAATAACTTTGTTAATGTCATTACTATCTAGGGATCAAAACTATTTTTCATGTATTAAATATCTTCAGAAAAGCATATTTCAGTATAACACAAGTTCAGCACGTTAAAAATGAATCAGTCTGTTTTGATAAAATTTTTAAAATTCCATTTATGACAATTTTGTAAACCTTCAAATCAAACATAGTATATTTAATTTTGTGAATTTCCTTTTAATGTGCCTCTTACAATGTCATATTTGACTTCAATAAATATTCATTTCTAGGAGCTAAACATGTGAATCAGGAAGATCTTAAAAAGATGGATTCATTTTTCTTCTGGAACTTTGAATATAGCTAAAGTCAGTTAGTTGACGAAGGTGGGTAGATCATTTTTTAAGAAAACTGAAAATTTTAGTATTTACTGACAGGACATTTACACATAATTATGTACACCTGTATGATTTTGATTTTATAAGGAAGTTTTAATCTGAATGACAAATTTAATTTATATATAAATACACACACACACATACATTGTAACTTAATTTAAATTCCCCTTTCCTTTTGAGGCTTGAATTCAGATGTCATTATTTCTAACCATATCAACTAAAAAGTACCTCAGTGATATTCCGGCTACTCTGGCATTCCTGAAACTCAACTTCAGACCATGACATGGAATGTGTGGGTTTCAATTACTCTGCGCTGCTCTTCTCAGGAATTCTTCCTTCTCACGGTAGCCTCACATGCGGCATCACTGATTTTCACAGTGTGTAACCCAAAACAGCAGCGTTAACATCACCTTACACTTGTTGCGGTGCAAAACCGGGTTCTACCTCACACTCACATATATGTCATCATAAACTCTAGGAGTACAAGACGGCCCAGCACTCCTGCTGCCACAGCAGCGTGCACAGCGCTCTATGAGAAGCAACCAGACTCCACATGGGAAACACTCACTGTGTTCTACGGAACCCAAGGGTCTCCTCTTGATCCTGTACTTCCGGAGTCTCGCGGGCAACCACCACCACTGCTTCCCAGCACTCCTGAGGCTTCCCGTGCACAAGCTGCCGAGGACTGGACTTCCTTCAGCTGCCTCTGGGTTTGTAACCTCCCGGTTCTTCTCACAGAAAAACATTAACGAAGGAATATCGCCACTGCTAAGGGAGAGCCCAGCGTTGAGCAGAGACCTGTGGACGAGTGAACTTCCTGGGGGAACTGCTTGTCCTCAAAAGTTTAAAGGCCACTCACGTCCTCTGCAGTGAGTGTACCGCTGAGCTGCCCTGACTGGGGCAAAGTTTCCGACGCCTCATGAATTTGGCTTAAAACAAGGAAAAAGCACACTCACCACCCCCCCCCCCTACCGTGAGGATGGAGAATATTCTTGCCATGAAAAACCATCTCCCAATATTCTTTCCACTTCTTCCACCTCAACTCATGTCTCTGGATTGTGAGCTATACTAATGCCGGCAAAACCAGATTCGGTCAGGCCCCTGGCATATACTCCTGCACCTCACTTTAGAATGGGAGGGTACTGTGGAATCTGGGGCCAGACTCGCCTCAGAGGACCTGTTGCTTGCAGCATACAAAACCATGCAAGTATTTGGGGGGTGTCTGACCCACGGCACCGGCGCTCCAGACGCTTCTAATTGTTGGCACGCTCAGTGCAAATTTCCACCTTCCCCAAGAGGTATAGAGGCATACCTGAAGCTACCACAAAGCAGTAGTGGCTGCATACTGCTGTGGCTCAGATTTACCACGGGAAGACGTTTACCGGCCCAGAAGGGCAGGGGACAGGCAACTCCACCTGGTGTGCAACCTGCACTTCATCGACTTCCCAAGGACAGGTTTGGTGCCCTGCTTGGCCAGCATCCGGTCGGAGTGCACCCAGTTATTTCACCTGTGGCCTGAAGAAACTTATTTTTGTCTGGTCCTCAGTTTCTGTGTCGTTAGATGGGTAATGTTTCCACGCCTTCCCCATGCAATGAAACTGAAATGAGATGAGAAACAAAACCCTTAGTATCACTCCTGGTCCGCAATATAATACCTGTCAAAATTAGTCCTTTACCCAAATGTGAGACTCAGTCTAAAATGGTCAACGGAGAGTGAGAAAACACAGTAGATATTCTCAAAATGCAATCCTCCCCCTAACTGTCACGTATACAGCTTGAAACCATGGCATGGGGACGCGGCACACATCTGAAGGGTCCTCATACACAGACTGATCTGCAAAGCCACAGTTAGCTCAGATTTCTACGGGTTTTTTACTTGTTTTGTTTTGTTTTGTCTTCATGTTTTAAAAAATTCTTGCGCTACTCTCCCTTCAGAAGAAAAGCAAACTTTTCACAGGTATATTCAGACCGAAACTCATAGAGTAAAGCAGTTGTTCTCAAACTGTGTGGTCTCCCGATCAGCAAGACCTGGGCACCTATTAGAGATGCAGGTTCTCACTGCAGCCACGCAGACCTACCTAGTCAGAAATTCTGAGGGAGGCCTGGGGCACCCAAGGTGGATTTCCGCAAGCACTCCAGGGTTTCCCATGAGTGCCAGAGTTTGAGACAACGATTCGCTTCATCGAATGTCTTTAATGTGATCAGAAAATAAGAAAATTTTGGACATATTGTAAAAACCACGGAAGCATGGCTTTCATTCCGAGAGAAACGATTAATTTGAATGTGATACAGCCTGAACAACAGGTGTTTTAAAGTTCGGGGGTAATGTGAAGTAAATCAGGGCATCGTGAGCCAAGAAGTGTCATGCCCACCTTTAGCACAGGGCATGAGCGAAAGCCTTATCTTGCTAGATACGCAGAAAAAGACCTCACACAGACATCACATAACTTATGTCCTCTCTCCTACCGCACGTACTTTGGCCTTGAGAATACAGGATTGACTCGGGCGAGCCTTGGCATCTTAACCATGCTGTTGGGGAACGGAGGGCTATCAGGGAAATTAACCAAATTACTATGTACATTACACACTCTGTAACTAATAGGTATATATTAATGAAATTTAGGCTAAAATTCTATTCTCCATTTTATTACTTGACTTCAAATTTCATTTGTTTTGGTCAAATTGTTTTTTAATATTTGAGCTGTGTGCTCTTCTGGTAACCTGACAGCAGGCTCACAGACACAGGTCTCTAGTTTCCCAATTTGTCTCTTTAACATCCAGTTTTATAGAGTTGAAATTGGGTAAAGCCTTGTATAAGTTTAAGTTGTACAAAATAATGATGTGATGTATGTATATATTGTGACATGATTACCTCAGTCAGTTTACTTATTACACATCTGTGTTGATGTTATACTCACATATTCTCCTTCAAATAGCAGCTTTACATGCTGCCTCAGGGGCTATCAGAACGTGTTACTCAAATAAGCAGCTCTGGCATCGCCTTTGACCATTTGTGTGGACATGCACAACCAAGCCCCACCTCAGACATACGGTACCTCGAACTCTGGGAGGAGAGCCAGGTCCAACAATCCTGCTTCCACAAACATCACGCACACTAATGTATGACAACAAAGCCACCACTCCATATGAGGGAACACTTACTGTGTTTTCTGGAATCCAAAGGGACTTTTCTGCATGGTGTATTTTCTTCGACTATAGACCAACCCATGGCACTTCTTCAAAGCACTCCGTGAGCCTTCAGACTGCCGAGCATGGGACTTCCTTCAGCTGTCTCTGGGTTTGAAACCTCCTGATTGTTCTCAGAGAAACATTCATGAAGGGTTATTTCTAAGGCTAAGTTGGAGCCCAACTTTGAACAGGCAACTTTGAACTTGTGAACTCTCTGGGGGAGCTGCTTTTCCTTAGCACTTTAAAGGCCACTCCCTGTGTCTGCAATGAGTGTACCGCTGAGCTGGCCTCACTGGGGCAAACTTTCCGACGCCTCTTGCACTTGGCTTGAAACAAGGAAAGGGCACACTCTCTCCCCCTCCCACGAGGCTGGAGAACATTGCTGCCATGAACAACCCTCTCCCAAAGTCTGAGAACCACTTTTGGGCAGGTCCGTGCAAGCTAAAGGAGCACTTCACTTTACAGTACGAGGGTACTTTGGAGTCTGGGGTCAGACTCTCCTATGAGCGGAGCTGCTGCTTTCAACACCCAAAGCCATGCAGCTATTAGCGTATGTCTGACCCACGGCACCTGCGCTCCAGACGCTTCTAATTGTTGGCACGCTCAGTGCAAATTTCCCTCTTCCCCAAGAGGTATAGAGGCATACCTGAAGCTACCACAAAGCAGTAGTGGCTGCATACTGCTGTGGCTCAGATTTACCACGGGGAAGACGTCTACCTTCCAAGATAGCACGGGCCTTGCACTTCCATTTGCGGTGAAACATCCTCTTTATTGCCTCCAAAACCACAGGTTTTGAGTCCTGCTTTTCCAGAGTCCAAGAGGAGCTCTCCCCGTTTTTTCCTTTTTTCTGAAATAAATTATTTATATCTTATCCTTAGCTTCTGTATTCTTCATTGCGTTTTATTTCTGTATCTTCCTAATGCAGTGAAACTGAAATGAGATCACAAATGAAAGCCTTAGTACAATTCCTGCTAAACAACACAGTAGCTTTGTTTACTTCTTTACCCAAATTTCAGACTCAGTCTAAAATGTTCAAAGGAGATTTAGAAAACACAGTAGATATTCTCAAAATGTAATCCTCCCCGAAACAGTAGTCACATGAACAGGAGTCCTTTGAACTGCAAATTCATAGAAGTTCCACATACACATACTTGTCTGTAAGACCTAAGTAAGCTAAGAATCCTATGTTTTTGTTTTTAAACTTTTTATGTTATTCTCTCATCAGAAAAAGAGAAATTTTTTAATGGCATTTTCAGACTTTAACTCATAGAATAGAGCAGTTGTTCTCAAAGTGGGTGGTCTCCTGATCAGCAAGATCTGGGCACCTGTTAGAGATGCAGATTCTTACCCCACCCTCCCAGACCTAGCTAGTCAGACACGCTGAGGAGTGGAGCACCCAAGGTTGATTTTAACAAGTACTTCATTGTTTCCCAGGAGTGCCAGAGTTTGAGAAAACTATTTCCCTGGATCAAATGTTTTTAATGTTATCAGCAAATAGGAATCCCTTAGACATTGTTTAAAAAAGCAATTGAAGCATGGTTTTTACACCTGGAGAACCTGATTAATTTAATTGTGCAGCCTGAGCAACAGGTGTTTTAAACTTTGGTGATTCCAATGGCCAGTAAGTTAGGGAATCACGACTCAAGAATTATCATGCCCATCTTTATGGAAAAGCACGAGGAAGGACCTTGTCTTCCAAGAATCCTCAATTAAAGGCCTCACACTGATACAACCTAAGTTATGTCCTCACACTAACTCCAAGCATTTGGCCTTGGGAAGAGAGGACTGACCAGGGGAGACTTGGCATCTCACAGATGCTCTTTGGGGAAGGGTCAGCTATCAATGAAATTAATCTAGTTACTGTATATATTACATATGCTTTAATTAATATGCATATATCAATTACTGCTAAAATTCTATTTTCCATTTTAAGCTTTGACTTTAAATTTATTTTTTTCCATTTGACTTTCTTTTTAATGTTGAGATGTGTGCTATTGTGGTAATCTGACACCAGGCTAGCAGATCACTTATCCCTAGGTTCCCAATTTATCTGCCTTTTTTTCCCTTCCAGTTTGATTGAGATGTAATTGCCTAAAGAACTGTATAATTTTAGGTGTGCAAAATAATGATTATATATATAGTCTGTGGTGATATTATCTTTGGATATTTTCCTACAAATGGCAGCCTTACATGCTGCATCTGTGGTTACCAGAGGATTACTCAAAATAGCAACTGTAACATCACCTTTGCACTTGTGAACATGCATAACCAAACCCCACATCAGACATGCAGAATCATAAACTCTGGAAGTAGAGGAGGGTCCAGCAATCCTGTTTCCACAAACGTGATGCATAATGATGTATGAGAACCAACCACACCTGACATAACACTTACTGTGTTCTTTGGAATCCAGAGGATCTTTTCTTAGACTCTAGACCAGCCAACACCACTTCTTCCCAGCACACTATGAAGCTCCAGTGCGCATGCAGAAACTGCCAAAGATGGGACTCCCTTCAGCTGTCTCTGAGTTGGTAACCTCCTGGTTGTTCTCAGAGAAAACATTCATGAAGGATTATCTCTAATGATAAGGTAGATCCCAGCTTTGAACAGGGATCTTTGGACTAATGAACTTTCTGGGAAAACTTCTTTTTGTTAGAAGTTTAAGGCCACTCACTGTGTCTGCAGTGAGTGTACTGCTGAGCTGGCTTCACTGGGGTAAATTTTTTTTTTTTTTATTAATAGACTTTTACTTTTTTTTTTAAAGTATTTGTTTATTTATGGCTGTGTTGGGTCTTCGTTTCTGTGCGAGGGCTTTCTCCAGTTGTGGCGAGCGGGGGCCACTCTTCATCGCGGTGCGCGGGCCTCTCACTGTCGCGGCCTCTCTTGTTGCGGAGCACAGGCTCCAGACGCGCAGGCTCAGTAGTTGTGGCTCACGGGCCCAGCTGCTCCGCGGCACGTGGTATCTTCCCAGACCAGGGCTCGAACCCGTGTCCCCTGCATTGGCAGGCAGACTCTCAACCACAGCGCCACCAGGGAAGCCCATGGGGTAAATTTTTGAAAGCCTCTTGCACTTGGCTTGAAATAAGTGGAAAGCAGACTCTCTCTTCCTCGCGTGAGGTTGGAGAACATTCCTGCCATGAACTCTCTCCCGATAGTCTTTCCGCTTTTTCCACCTCAACTCTTTATATCTCTGGGTTGAGAGATAAGCAAATACCTGCAGAACCACTTTTCATCAGGTCCTTGGCAAGATAAAGGAGCACCTCACTTTAGAATAGGAGGGCGCTTGGCATGGATCGTTTTGGCCTTTGGAATTTAGGGCCAAGCTCTCCTATGAACGGAGCTGTTGCTTTCAACATCCAGAGCCATGAAGGTATTCAGGGGTGTCTGAGTACATCCACTCCAACACTTTTAATTACTGGCACACTTGGTGCATTTTTACATCTTCCCCAAGAGGCTACCACAAAGCAGTAGTGGCTGCGTACCGCTGTGGCTCAGATTTTCCATGGAGAAGACACGGACCTGCCCAGAAGGGCAGGGGCCAGTCACCTTCATTAGGTGTGGAACGTCGTTCTCATCATCTTCAAGAGCACAGGTTTTGGGACTTACTTTTCTAGTTTTCAATTGGAGCTCAGCCACTTTTTTCCTGTGGCCTGAGGGACTTTATTTCTGACCCTCAGTTTCTTTTTTGCCAGAAGGGAAATATTTCAGTATCTTCCGCATGCAGTGGAGCTGAAATGAGATGAGAATTATAAAGCCTTAGTACATCTCCAGGTACACAATATAGAAGCTGTTAGTAGTCATGTTAATATCACCCAGTCTAAAATTTTCAAAGGAGGTATATAATTTACCTCAGTAGTCCTACAAATGTGATCCACCCAACATCAGCACTAGCATGACCTGTAATCTTTTTAGAAATCAAATTCCCAGATGGCCCTTATGTGCAGGCCTACCTGGAAGACCTCAGTAGCCTAAAATTCTATTCTTTAAAAACAAAACAAAAAAACCTCTTATGCTACACTGTCATCATTAGCAGTGCAACTTTTTCACTGGCATATTCAGATTTTACCTCGTAAGAGTGGAGCAGTGGTTCTCAAAATATGGCCCCCAGAGCAGCAACACCTGGGCACTTGGTAAATATTCCAATACTCAACCCCACTCACCCAGACCTATACAGTCAGTGAGTCCAAGGGAATAGTATGGTCAACCAATGTGGATTATAACAAGCACTCCATTAATTCCAATGAATGCCATACTTTGAGAAACCTATTCCACTGATGACTTGTTTTCAATATTATGTACAAACACGAATCCCCTGGGGATTCTTTTAGAACTGATACAATGGTTTTTACAGTTGGAAATTCTCATTAATTTGAGGTGCGGTGTGCCCTCATTGGCAGGTGTTTTAACCTTTTACCTGGACATTATCGTGTGCAGTTAGTTTGTGAACCACTGCCTTAGGCCTAACCTGTACAACTTTACCAAGTAACGTGGGAAAAGGCTTTGTCTTCCTAGAAATCTCAGGAAAAGACCTCATATCACCCTAACATGGTTATGTGCTCAGCCCAACTCCAAGCTCTTTGGCCTGGGGGACAGAAGATTGTTTGATGGACTCTCTGCATTCTCAGTTATAGCATGTGGGGGAGTGTCAGCTCCTCTTAAGCAACTCGTCCTGAAAATCAGGGTGAATGGTCCCTAGAGGGGATATATAAACTGAACAGAGAGGGAGAGTCAACAATAAGCGTCTAATTAAATAACTGCTTCATAAGAATGCTTATTGCCATGTTTTTGTTAGTATGTTCTAGCTTGCCTACCTGTTTGCATTTTGTTTATGCTTTCAGTGGATAAACCTGACTTATCATGACTACATTCATCTTTAGTTCTCAACTGTGAAGCAAAACCTAAATTCCTTTTTTTCTTTTTTTAAGTTAATGATACAGAATTACAAAAACATAATATTTTTCAATTTCTTGCATATTATTGTCGCTATAATTTTTAAATTTATATAAATGCTTATTCTTTCTCTCATGTTAATTTTGTTGAACATGCTGAAGGCTTCCCTATTTTCTCATTTAACAGTGTGAATATTATCACCCCTAATATTTAAAAGCTTTCTCACAAGTTCAAATCGATTTCAGCAGACAAATTAAGAATTAAGGCTTAGCAATATTAGAAGGTAATCAGGATAAATCTTTTGTATACATGTAAATAATTATGATTTTAATTATTTGTAAACAAAACCAGACAAGAAAACTTTACTATAATTAATACAAATATTTTATAAGGAGGCAAAATTAAAAATACAGTTTTATAGAACGTTTTCATTCATAACAAAACTGTTGAAGAAATTATATATGATAAAAGATACCATACATAAAATAACAATAATTTACAAACTGTGCTGTAACGGGTTCCAACTCAGCATGCCTGGGTTGCCTAAAGCGCCCACACACCGAAGCTCTTTAGGACTAGCCCTCCTATGGCTCCTTGGAGATAAATCTGAGTCCTGGGACTCTCCTGCCTGATAAGAGTGTTCGTGTACACCTGAGGCTTTGGGCCACCCCAGATAGTTTATGCTAACAATGTGATTTATGATGAAGGTCTGTTTTTGTTTCCCTGAGGCTTTGGGTCTTGTTGTGTCAGTCTGATCTCTGGATGGGGCTGGAGACTGAGTAGTAAGGCTTTCATGGAGATATCCATGCTATGTACCAAGGACTGAGTCAGCTCATCTTATTGACAATAACTTGCATGTGTGGCCACACATCAGTCTGGGAGAATTGATCACTTTGTGATTCCACTTGAATAGGACAATTGGAAGCTTGCAGCTTCTCTCTCCTGGATTCCTCTCTATATGGCCTTTTCCTTTTTTATTTATTATAATTTGTATTCCTTTGCTGTAATATACTGTAACCATGAGTATAACAGCTTGTCTCGGTTCTGTGAGTTATGGTAATGAATAGTCAAACCTGAAGGTGGTCACAGACTCCCAACACAACAATGAATAAATGACGTCTGAAGTGGACATGCTTTATCTACCCAAAAAGGCATGGAAATTACTAATTGTGTATCAGTCCTCACTTAAACTCCCCATACAGTCTCCTGAAATACAGAACAAAGGTATGCTGAGGTAGCAATGACCTCATGCTCCTGCTTCAACATACCATCTTATTCTACACAAGCAGCATTTGATTCTCCAGAGGTCAGGACAGTAGCAACAAACTGACCTCCTGGAAGAATCAAGGGAGCAGATTTAGAAGAGCTATTTCTAGTATGTTAATAACATTAGGAATACAAAATTTTTTTTAAAAAATTAGTTTTATACATTATGGTAGCCAGTATCAATCAATCCTTCAGGTAGTTGAATATAGCACTCCTTTTAGTCAGCTTAGTTTATACAGTCCCAGTGGATCAAGGCATAGGATTATCTTCACATAAACTTCATCAACTGAGATTTCTGAAGGACAAATGCTAAAAGGAAACCTATAATGCAATTTTCCAATGCACTGGAAAATTATTCTGGGCAGTTAAAGCTACTGATGTCCACAAGAGTCCATCTTTAAATCAATTTACTGAAATTCAATGTACTGAAATTGAATTTTCTAAATGAGTATTTCCCAAATTGCCAAAATTCACTTTGCTAAATATTCAAGTTCCCTAATAACCAATGATCAAATATAAAGACACACCAAAAATGGTTATGAGAACACACCAAAAATATCTGAAGACAAGAAATATTTTTCTGAATATTAAATATAATCAGAAAGCATATTCTACCATGAAACCAATTTTAGCATTTTTATGTATTAATGATTCAATTTTAACTGTTTATTTTTAAAATTTCATTTCCTTTTCTTGTTTTTTTAAAACCTGTTATTATTCAAATATAGTTTTTAATTTAATAAATTTCCTTTTTATCTACCTTGCAAAATCTCATATGCATCACTAATATATAGTACTGATTTTAAGGAACTAATCACATGATTCAGAAAGACTCATCTTTCCCAGGCAGATTCATTTCTCTTCCACAAACCTATGAAACTTTCTGCAAACTGATAATGAATGCATCTCTGTCATTTTTATACAAAAAAATTAAAATTTAGCCTTTCCTCAGTGACAGGATAATTGGCACTGATTATGAATTTTTGTATGTTTTGTTATATAATTATTTTATTAATGAAAATGTTCATTTAGTTTAAAGTCCATGTTCATTTTAATGAACTTTCATTTAGAATTCTGCTTTGCTTTGGATGCTTCCACTTGAAATTCAATTATTTAATTTAATTTAAATTAAAAGAAAGCACATGGTGAGATTCCTGCTATTCTGGCATTCCTGAGCTAACTGCTCAGATACTATCATCAGGAATCTCTAAGTTCCTGTATTATCTGTGTTGCTTTTATTCTCAGATGATCTTACTTCAAATAGTAGCCCTTAATGCTCAACTAGTGGTTCTCAGAGTGTGGTCTCCAAACCAACAGCATCAACATCATCTATGCACTCGTCAGAAGTGCAAATCCTCAGCCTCAACTCCAGATCTATTCAATCAGAAATTCTAAGGGTAGAAGGGGTTGGGGGAGGGGGGGGCCCAGCCATGTGAGTTTCAACAGCCTTCTATGTGATTACGATGTATGGTAATGTTTGAGAACCAACCAAAATCCCATATAACACTTGGTGTGCTGTTTTGACACGAGAGCATCCTGTCTTGACCCCTGACATTTTGGAGACTCCAGAGCAGCCAATATTACTTTGTCCCATCATTCTATGAGCCTTAAGTGTGCATGCAGAAACCAGCACATGTATGACTGCCTTCAGCTGTTTCTTGAGTGGTAACCTTCTGCTTGTACTCAGAGAAAAATTTAATAATTCAAATAAAAATCTCCTAAAATTCAAGTAAGGATCCTAAATTTCATGCAGGGATCTTTGGACTAGTGGATTTTCTCTTGGAGCCTCTTTTCTATAGACGTTCAAAGGTCAATCACTGTATCTGCAACGAGTTTACTACCAAGCTGGCTTCACTGGGGGCAAGCTTTCTGAAGCCTCTTGCACTTGGCTTGAAACAAGGGGAAAGCAGACTTTCTCCCCCTCACATGAGGCTGGAGAACACTGCTGCCATGAAGAACCCCCTAGCAATATTCTTTCCACTTTTTCCACCTCATCTCTTTTATGTCTCTGGGTTGAGAGATAATCAAATGAATGCAGGACCACTTTTGGTCAGGCCCTTGGCAAGATAAAGGAGCACCTCACTTTAGAATAGGAGGATACTTGGCATGAATGGCTTTGGCCTTTGGAATGTGGGGCCAGACTGTCCTATGAGCAGAGCTGTTGCTTTCAACATCCAGAGCCATGCAGGTATTCAGGGTGTGTCTGACTACATCCACTCCCAACACTTCTAATTACTGGCACACTTGGTGCATTTTTCCATCTTTCCCAAGAGGTGTGGAGACATGCCTGAAGGTACCACAAAGCAGTAGTGGCTACATACTGCTGTGGCTCAGATTTACCTTATAGAAGAGGTTTGCCCACTCAGAAGGACATGGGGTAGGCGCTTCCATGTGATGTGAAACCTCCTCCTCATCGTGTTTAGAAGCACAGGTTTTCCTAGTTTCCCATCTGAGTTCTGCTACTTATTTGCCCAGGGGCCTCAAGCAAAATATTTAATTCTGACTCTCAGTTTCTTTATTGTTAGACTAGAAATATTTGAATACCTTCCTCATGTAGTGAAGCTGAAATGAGATGAAAATACTAAGCTTCAGTATAGCTTTAGTATGAGCACACAACACAGTAGACACCACGACTATTCATACTGACCAAATGTCAGTCTCAAAACGTGATCAATAAAAAGCAATAGTGACATAAACTGTAATCTTCTAAGAAATTCTAGTTCTCATGAGGCCCACCACCCAGATCTACCTGTGATATTTCAGTTACCTGAGATTTCTGTCCTTTTTTTAACTTTAAATTTCTCTCTTCAGAAGCAAAGCATCCTTCTCACTGTGCTACTCAGATCCTCACAGAGCAGAGCTGTGACCCTCAGAGTTTGCTTCCAGTCCCACCCAGCCACACCTAATGAAAAGGAAACTCAGATGGTGTGGCTGGGCCAAACAATCTGGATTTTACCAAAGCCACCAGGGATTCGGACCCACACCGAAGTTAGAGAACAGTTTTTTAACACTGACTGCCAACTGGAATTCCCTGGGGAGTCTGTAAATACAACTGAAGGACAGATTTTGTAAACCAGAAATTCTGATTTACTTGATATAGGTTGTCACCTGAGTAACAGGTGTTTTAAAAATTCCCCTTGGGATTTACTACGCAGTAAGTTTGTGAGCCACTGCTCTTGGCTTATCCTGTCCAACTTTACCAAATGCAGAAGGAAAAAAACCTGTCTTTTCATCAATGTCAAGAAAAGACCTCACATGAACCTAATGGGGATTAGGGACTCACCCCTAGACCAAGCACTTTGGCCAGGAGGATGGAGTAATGATTGATGGAGTCATATTTTCTCCCCAGGAGTGTAGGGAAGTGTCAGCTTTAACTTGGACTGAAATTTGAGGTTGTTTCTTAAAGAGGCACAAGAAAATTGGTGACTGGACAGTGGGAAAAGCAAAACACAGATGTGTAATTAATTAATTACTTGCACTTAATTTTTATTGCCATGCCTTTGTTAGTGTTTTCTAGTTTGTCTACTGTTTGTTTTTTATTATTTCAGTGCTTATCATGTTGCATTAATTTCTCTTCTCATTTCTGAAGCACCTTCTAATTTTTCCCTAGAATATATTACTTTTTTTTTGTTTTCTGAATTATTGAAATAGAACTGCATAAGAACTTGTCACATTTTTCAATCTCATTTATAACTGATCACAATAACCATTTAACTCATAAAAATGTTTATTCTGTTTTCTCTCTAAATTTGTTGCATACGCTGAAGGGTAGTCTATTTTCTCATTTTAAGTAATCAATGAGAAAATTATCTCCCCAGTCATCTAAAAGTCTTCCCAGAAGTTCCAATCAATTTAACTAGACAAAAATAAGAAATAAGGCCTAGCAGTATCAGAAAGTACTCAAAGATAACTATTTAGGAGATGTGTAAATAGTTGTGATTACAGACATTTATAGGCAAAGCTAGACAACTAAAAGTTATTAGAATTGAAACAAGTATTTTATAAAATAGAAACATAAATATATAGTTGGAAATCATTTTCATATATAACAAAAATCACTAAGAAAATATATAGGACAAAAATCCTATACATATATATATATATATATATATACACATATATATATATATATGTGTATATATATATATATATATATATATATGTGTATATATATATATATATATATATATATATATATATATACTGTGCAGTCAAGGTTAACTTCAAGGCCTGGATTGCCCAAAACCTATACTTGCCTAAAGTCTTCCGGACTGGCCCTTGTCCAGCTCCTGGGATGTAACCTCTGAGCCTTTGAAATATCCTGCCTGATAAGTGTCTTTGTATATCTGATGCTTTGGGCCACACCAGATAGTTGATGGTAACAACACCGTTTATGGTAAATGTCTGTTTGCGTATGCCTGGAGCTCTGAGGTGTGCTGTCTCAGTTTGACCTCTGAATTCCACATCTCAACATACAATGGCACTCTTGCCATTTCTCCCTAGATGGATGAACAATATTTCAAAATCATACATAAAAGGCCAAACTGAGATTTTTATCTCCCAGCCCTGTTTTTTCTTATATACTCTACTATCTCTGTAAACAGTAGCTGTTATGGACTGAAGGTTGTGTCCTCCCAAAACTCATGCTGAAATCCTGCCTTAATGGAGGTGGGGCCTTTGGCAGATAACTGGATCATGAGGGTGGAGTCCTCATGAAAGGGATTAGTGCCTTTATAATAGGGGCCCCAGAGAGCTCTCTTGCCCTTTTTCTGCCACATGAGGATATAAGAAGACAGCAGCAGTTTGCAACCTGGATGAGGGCCCTCATCAGAACCTGATCATGCTAGCACTTTGATCTCAGACTTCCAGGCTCCAGAACTGTGAGAACTAAATTTCTGCTTTTTATAAGCCACCTAGTCTATGGTACTTTGATTAGCAGCCCTAACTGACTTAAGACAGCAGCCACTAAGCCATTCTGTTTGTTATACTAGCCAAAATCTAAGGGGTCAATCTTAACTCTTTTCTTTTACCTACTGTATCTAATCCATTATCAAGTCCTGTATAGCTCCCATATGTTAGCATCTCAACTGAAAAGATACCAAAGGTCAAGTATACCATAGCAACTGCAACTTCACACATGCAAAACTGATAAACATTAAAATTGAAAATCTCATCACTTCCTAAGAATTACAAAGCCTGATTGCTGTCAGTTTCCAAAATTCCTATGCTACAGGCTTTTATACAGCATTAATGTTAGCTCCTAAATAAAATGAATAATTAAGCTGTTATAGACATTTGGCTTTTAATAAAAATTATCCATTAGCTATTGCAATATAACAGGATTATGTGTCACTAAGAACTGATTTGGTTTCCACTAGTGGACCACCAGCAGTTACAACTAGATTGTTCTACTTCTTTAGTCATTTTTTTAATGCATGAGCACTCATGTTAATTATTGAGTTAACTTACATTTTTAGTATTTATCAAAATTAATATCAATTGCATGACTCAATAATTCAATAAATAATGCATATGATAAATAAAATGAAGTTTTTCATGAGTATGGATTTACTTAAAAATTAAATCAAATAATCTCATATGAAATACTTAATTAGCCTGTAGTGAAATTCCAATTCCTTAATCTGAGATTAGCAGAGGTATCTTGAAGGTGTACTGACTTGTAACTATACTGAGAAAAAAAGTTATATTTGAAGCAAATTTAACACAAATTTATGTTCAAATGATATTTTATGATTATTGTAATGCACTAAAAATCTTTAATATTTCATATTACAGTTGTTATTCTAGAAATTTAGAAGGCATGAATTATATACTTCAGTTAACTACTTTAAAAAAATATTAAAATCTTACTTTAAATAAAGGTAAGACAAGAAAAAAAAATTAATTTGACATCAAACATTACAGCACAAAAGTAGAAACAGCTTAGTGGATGAACTTTCTTGATCATTGGTTAAGTAAGATAACGTTATCTAAATCTTTCTGAACCTGGTGATAAAGGATTTTAGAATCTTAAGACTCTCATTGGTACTACAAATACTGAGCCTAGGGATTTCCCTGGTGGTCCAGTGGTTAAGACTCCACACTTCCAATGCAGAGGACATGAGTTTGATCCCAGGTCCGGGAACTGGGATACCACATGCTGCGCAGCCAAGAAAAAAAAAAAACAACAGCCTAAGTGCTTATCTAGATAATCTATTTTGTAACCTTTGTAAAGCATGGCACTGCTCATACCAATGCCTTTAAAAAAAATACTTTGTAAGCCACAAATTACCAACAAAATAAAATCCACAATGCAATAGCCGGCATTCAAGATATTCTGCCATCTGGTTTCCAATTGTCTTCCCAAAATTCTCTCTCACTGTTTTTTCTCACACACTTATGTTCCAGCCAAAATAAATTACCTAGTTTTCCCTGAACATACACTGAGTCTCTGCACCTCAGTGGCTTTATCTCAACTCTTCCAGTGACGCCATCTCATCAACCCCAAATCTAAACCAGCTGTCAAGGTGTAGCTCAGATACCAAGTCAACTATGAAGTCATACCAGATTGCTGTATATGACAGTAATTTCTCCCTCCTCTAAAGTTCCATCATACCCAGTGACACACTGACCGCATTCTAGTGTGCATTAAAAGTATTTATGCAGATATCTTACAATGTAAAGTATCCTTTAAGCAGAATCCTTTCTTGATTTATCATTTTTCTTTTCTTCCCCATTAATACTGCCTTACTCACTGAATATTAATTGAGTGAATAATTGTCTCACTAAAAGAGAGAAAAGGTAACATTTATGTGAACACTTGAAGGGAAATATCACTCACTGATTTCTTTTCATTTTAATGAGTGTCAGTGTTTCTTGGCTGAATATAAAAATATGACTCTTACATAGCCAGAAATCTTTATGCACCAGTCTCAGAATGGTTAAACTGTTATGAGCTACAATTTAACTGCCAGAAACAAGACCATAGTTTAATTCTTTGTCCTTATTCCTAAAAAAACACTGAAAGGAATATAATTATAATGATCTAAGTAAAGGTAGTATTATACTTAGATTGTTATATTTCAGTCATTCATGTTTTTGAGGAAAAAAACCTGTACTGTTTAAGTTGTACATTTTTTTCCCCAATGGAAGAAGGCCCAGTACTGAGGAACAGAATTTTTCCAAAAAGTGGTGATTCACTCTTCCTTTCCTACTCCTGCTGCCCAATTTGCTCTACAAATATCTCTTTTGAAAAGTGTGCAATTTGGTCCCAGTAAGATTACTCTGTCATTAACCCAAATGAATCCAAAATGAATGGGAAAGAATAAAGAGCAAAGCAAACATAACAGAACTTTGGAAATTGAGACTGCAAGGAACCTCGGCTAACAGATACTAAAATTATTATCTAATACAAATAAAAGTATGGAAATGGCAGGTAGATAAATTAATAAAGTGAATTAGCCTAGAACTAAATTCTAGTATATATAAAATTTTAAGATGTACATGTAAAACTTCCAGGTCAGTTGGTTAAAAATATTACTTATTAAATGGTGCTGGGACAAATAATTAACTACTGGAAAAAAATACTATTCACTCTTAACATAAGATACCGAAACATAATTTTGAGTAACTTAAAAGATAAATATAATAAAAACATAAATATGACTGATTGTTTATCATATTTTAGATATTTGAGCAACAGAAGAGAAAATGGTAAAAATCTGAATATACCAAAATAAATTTTCTACCCCTAAAATTCTAAATTCGTTTTAGGTCTTAAAGACTTTCATTGGACAAATAACAAAGATAGAAACAGAGTGACTTGATCTCTGATGCAAAGAAAGCATGATAACAACATCTACAGAAGGATAACTTTTTAAAATATGTACTTCAGGTCCTACTTAGTAAAAAATCCCTAAACAAACACAGAGGGAAGTGAAATACTTTCTTATCATGAAATAGTTATGACTATATAAGACTTGAGAGCAGCACAGAAAAAATACTGTTAGAAACATTTAAAGAAGGGGGAAAAGTGAAAGGATGTTTCCTTGTTCTAGGAAGGAGACTTTGAATTGATCATACTATTCTGGCTAATGATATAACAACAAATTGTTTTCGAGGACTGCATATATTCGTATATTTTCTCAGGCTGATGAGGAAATAATCATTGTCTTCACTTTGCCAATGAAGTTAGTTGGGGTGTGCAGAAATTTAATTATTTGCTTAAGGACTCATTAAGCCTCAATCCAAGGTTTGGACCCTTGTACTGTGACTGCAGGTATCATTACCACTACCTCAACAAGTCTGGATGGTTTAGTTGATTCATAGAAAAATAAACTATAACAAGTTTATAAAACAGAAAATGAAACTACAAATAAGATTATAAAATGCTGTACTAGTGTTCATAATTGGTCTTTTAGCGCATTCAAAACAAGTAGAAGAGATCCAGTTCCCAGTAGGCATCTCTTCCAGGGAGATGAGCTGAATCAAAACAGGTGAACCATATGTTATAGTAGTGATATGGTCTGCTTTTCTTTTATAGATCCTGTTCAGTTGTGTGTGTGTGTGTGTGTGTGTGTGTGCGCGTGTGTGTGTGAGTGTATGTGTACTGAAAAAGTGATTATAATTTGAACAAATCATATAAGATTCAATGACCCAACAAATTTAATTCTGTCACCCTAAAGACTGTATTTTAAAGAAAAAAATACATTACATTCTACATGAGAAAAGTATACTTTATTAATTGTTAGAACAAAAAGCAATATTTTGACAAAAAATTATGCAAGGAATTCTGTGTAGCAAATGGTAAACTGAGAAGATACAAGCTTGTAGTCATTGCTTAGCAACAATCTAGGATGAGTGTCCGGGAAATATTGCTAACTATTAGAGACAAGTAAAATTTAGAGGGGATAAAATGTATTGTTGCTGAAGCCTCTGAAGGAAATAATGTTTTGTTTCTGAGCTCAGATACCACTGTTGGATACTATATAATGGCATTTTTCTCCCCCTTGATCTGTTCCTATTCCAAGACCTGTTTATTTCTACTGATAATGTTTCAGTAACATTGTGCAAATCATTTTTTGACAACTAAATTTTGTTTATTCCCAAATTGCTATCAACTTGCATAAACACTAAGACTAACAGTAAAATCAAAATCTTAACTATATTCAGAAATATCAGATATACATAAATATATAAATTTCTGAATAGAAAGAATAATTTAATGATTCCATGATTCCTCAAAGTTTATAAAATACTTTCCTAAACAACATATCATTTAGTTGTAACAATAACTTAGAGTTGACACTTGTGTGTTTTCCTATTTTACGTATGTGCACATACACAAATGGGCATGGATGGAAGACACATTAGATAAATATGATAAAATAGTCAATATTCTGTGGTTTTTAACTACCTAAAGAACAGGCCCAGTAAGTATTTAAGGTGATCTTCCTGTTTTAAATCTGCTGTTGAGGAATAATTTACATTCATCTAAAATCATCAATCATTAAGTATGCAGTTTGATAAAATTTGACAAACTAGCAACAGAAAGGAATTTCCTCATCTTAAATGAATCAATAAAAAATCTACAGTTAGCATAATAAAGTAAAAGAGGGTTTCCATACAAATTTTAAAATTATTTGTTCTAGTTCTGTGAAAAATGTCATTGGTATTTGACTCTACTACAAAGCTACACTAATCAAAACAGTATAGTACTGACACAAAAACAGACACATAGATAAATAGAACAGGAACAGAGAGCCTAAAAATACACCATGCAGGGAGACTGGTTCAAGATGGCAGAGTAGAAGGAAGTGCTCTCACTCCCTCTTGGGAGAGCACCGGAATCACAACTAACTGCTGAACAATCATTGAAAGGAAGACACTAGAACTCACCAAAAAAGATACCCTACATCCAAAGACAAAGGAGAAGCCACAGTGAGACGGTAGGAGGGGTGCAATCAAAATAAAATCAAATCCCATAACTGCTGGGTGGGTGACTCACAACCTGGAGAACACTTATACCACAGAAGTCCATCCACTGGAGTGAAGGTTCTGAGCCCCACGTCAGGCTTCCCAACCTGGGGGTCCGGCAACAGGAGGAGGAATTCCTAGAGAATCAGATTTTGAAGGCTAGCGGGATTTGATTACAGGACTTTGACAGGACTGGGGGAAACAGAGACTCCACACTTGGAGGGCACACACAAAGTAGTGTGCACATCAGGACCCAGGGGAAGGAGCAGTGACCCCAGGGGAGACTGATCCAGACCTACCTGTTAGTGCTGGAGGGTCTCCTACAGAGGCGGGGGGTGGCTGTGGCTCACCACAGGGACAAGGACACTGGCAGCAGAAGTTCTGGGAAGTACTCCTTGGCGTGAGCCCTCCCAGAGTCCGCCATTAGCCTCACCAAAGAGCCCAGGTAGGCGCCAGTGTTGGGTCGCCTCAGGGCACAAAACCAACAGGGAGGGAACGCAGCCCCACCCATCAGCATACAAGCCGATTAAAGTTTTACTGACTCTGCCCACCAGAGCAACACCCAGCTATACCCACCACCAGTCCCTCCCATCAGGAAGCTTGCACAAGCCTCTTTGATAGCCTCATCCACCAGGGAGCAGACAGCAGAAGCAAGAAGAACTACAATCCTGCAGCCTGTGGAACAAAAACCACATTCACAGAAAGATAGACAAGATGAAAAGGCAGAGAGCTATGTACCACATGAAGGAACAAGATAAAACCCCAGAAAAACAACTAAACGAAGTGGAGATAGGCAACCTTCCAGAAAAAGAATTCAGAAAAATGATAGTGAAGATGATCCAGGACCTCGGAAAAAGAATGGAGGCAAAGATCGAGAAGATGCAAGAAATGTATAATAAAGACCTAGAAGAATTAAAGAACAAACAAACAGAAATGAACAATACAATAATTGAAATGAAAACTACACTAGAAGGAATCAATAGCAGAATAATTGAGGCAGAAGAACGGATAAGTGACATGGAAGACAGAATGGTGGAATTCACTGCCAAGGAACAGCATAAAGAAAAAAGAATGAAAAGAAATGAAGACAGCCTAAGAGACCTCTGGGACAACATTAAATGCAACAACATTCGCATTATAGGGGTCCCAGAAGGAGAAGAGAGAGAGAAAGGACCCGAGAAAATATTTGAAGAGATTATAGTGGAAAACTTCCCTAACATGGGAATGGAAATAGCCACCCAAGTCCAGGAAGCGCAGAGAGTCTCATACAGGATAAACCCAAGGAGAAATATGCTGAGACACATAGTAATCAAATTGGCAAAAATTAAAGACAAAGAAAAATTATTGAAAGCAGTAAGGGAAAAACGACAAATAACATACAAGGGAACTCCCATAAGGTTAACAGCTGATTTCCCAGCAGAAACTCTACAAGCCAGAAAGGAGTGGCATGACATATTTAAAGTGATGAAAGTGAAGAACCTACAACCAAGATTACTCTATCCAGCAAGGATCTCATTCAGATTTGATGGAGAAATCAAAAGGTTTACAGACAAGCAGAAGCTAAGAGAATTCAGCACCACAAAACCAGCTCTACAACAAATGCTAAGGGAACTTCTCTATGTGGGAAAAACAAGACAAGAAAAGGACCTACAAAAACAAACCCAAAACAATTAAGAAAATGGTAATAGGAACAATAAACAAAATTGATAAACCATTAGCCAAACTCATCAAGAAAAAGAGGGAGAGGACTCAAATCAATAAACTTAGAAATCAAAAAGGAGGGGTTACTACAGACACCTCAGAATACAAAGCATCATAAGAGACTACTACAAGCAACTCTATGCCAATAAAATGGACAACCTGGAAGAAATGGACAAATTCTTAGAAAGGTATAACCTTCCAAGACTGAACCAGGAAGAAATGGAAAATATGAACAGACCAATCACAAGTAACGAAATTGAAACTGTGATTAAAAATCTTCCAACAAACAAAAGTCCAGGACCAGATGGCTTCACAGGTGAATTCTATCAAACATTTAGAGAAGAGCTAACACCCATCCTTCTCAAACTCTTCCAAAAAATTGCAGAGGAAGGAACACTCCCAAACTCATTCTATGAGGCCACCATCACCCTGATACCAAAACCAGACAAAGATACTATAAAAAGAGAAAATTACAGACCAATATCACTGATGAATATAGATGCAAAAATCCTCAACAAAATACTAGCAAACAGAATCCAACAACACATTAAAAGGATCATACACCACGATCAAGTGGGATTTATCCCAGGGATGCAAGGATTCTTCAGTATATGCAAATCAATCACTGTGATACACCATAATAACAAATTGAAGAATAAAAACCATATGATCATCTCAATAGATGCAGAAAAAGCTTTTGACAAAATTCAACACCCATTCATGATAAAAACTCTCCAGAAAGTGGGCATAGAGGGAACCTACCTCAACATAATAAAGGCCATATACGACAAACCTACAGCAAACATCATCCTCAATGGTGAAAAACTGAAAGCATTTCCTCTAAGATCAGGAACAACACAAGGATGTGCACTCTAACCACTATTATGCAACATAGTTTTGGAAATCCTGGTCATGGCAATCAGAGAAGAAAAAGAAATAAAAGGAATACAAATTAGAAAAGAAGAAGTAAAACCGTCATTGTTTGCAGATGACATGATACTATACATAGAAAATCCTAAAGATGCCACCAGAAAATTACTAGAGCTAATCAATGAATTTGGTAAAGTTGCAGGATACAAAATTAATGCACAGAAATCTGTTGCATTCCTATACACTAATGATGAAAAATCTGAAAGAGAAATTAAGGAAACACTCCCATTTACCAATGTAACAAGAAGAATAAAATACCTAGGAATAAACCTACCTAGGGAGACAAAAGACCTGTACGCAGAAAATTATAAGACACTGATGAAAGAAATTAAAGATGATACCAACAGATGGAGAGATATACCATGTTCTTGGATTGGAAGAATCAACACTGTGAAAATGACTATACTACCCAAAGCAATCTACAGATTCAATGAAATCCCTATCAAATTACCAATGGCATTTTTTACAGAACTAGATCAAAAAATCTTGGAATTTGTATGGAGACACAAAAGACCCCGAATAGCCAAAGCAGTCTTGAGGGAAAAAAACGGAGCTGGAGGAATCAGACTCCTTGACTTCAGGCTATACTACAAAACTACAGTAATCAAGACAATATGGTACTGGCACAAAAACAGAAATATAGATCAATGGATCAGGATAGTAAGCCCAGAGATAAACCCACGCACCTATGGTCAACTAATCTATGACAAAGGAGGCAAAGATATACAATGGAGAAAAGACAGTCTCTTCAATAAGTGGTGCTGGGAAAACTGGACAGCTACATGTAAAAGAATGAAATTAGAACACTCCCTAACACCATACACAAAACTAAACTCAAAATGGATTAGAGACCTAAATATAAGACCGGACACTCTAAAACTCTTAGGGGAAAACATAGGAAGAACACTCTTTGACATAAATCACAGCAAGATCTTTTTTGATTCACCTCCTAGAGTAATGGAAATAAAAACAAAAATAAACAAATGGGACCTAATGAAACTTAAAAGCATTTGCACAGCAAAGGAAACCATAAACAAGACAAAAAGACAACCCTCAGAATGGGAGAAAATATTTGCAAATGAATCAATAGACAAAGGATTAATCTCCAAAATATATAAACAGCTCATGCAGCTCAATATTAAAAAAACAAACAACCCAATACAAACATGGGCAGAAGACCTAAATAGACATTTCTCCAAAGAAGACATACAGATGGCCAAAAGCACATGAAAAGTTGCTCAACATCACTAATTATTAGAGAAATGCAAATCAAAACTACAGTGAGGTGTCACCTCACACCAGTTAGAATGGGAATCATCAGAAAATCTACAAACAACAAATGCTGGAGAGGGTGTGGAGAAAAGGGAACCCTCTTGCACTGTTGGTGGGAATGTAAATTGATACAGCCACTATGGAGAACAATATGGAGGTTCCTTAAAAAACTAAAAATAGAATAACCGTATGACCCAGCAATCCCACTACTGGGCATATACCCAGGGAAAACCATAATTCAAAAAGACACATGCATCCCAATGTTCATTGCAGTACTGTTTACAATAGCCAGGTCATGGAAGCAACCTAAATGCCCATCGAGAGACAAATGGATAAAGAAGATGTGGTACATATTTACAATGGAATATTACTCAGCCATAAAAAGGAACGAAATTGGGTCATTTGTAGAGATGTGGATGGATCTAGAGACTCTTATACAGAGTGAAATAAGTCAGAAAGAGAATAACAAATATTGTATATTAATGCATATACGTGGAACCTAGAAAAATGGTAGAGATGAACCAGTTTGCAGGGCAGAAATAGACACACAGATGTAGAGAACAAACGTATGGACACCAAGAGGGCAAGTGGCGGGGGGCGGGGGTGGTGGTATGATATTATTTTCTTGGTGCTTTTTTGGATTGATGAGTGTCTCACTTTGTGCCCATGTTTTGCATGCAGTGACTCATGCATGGTTTTCTTAACTAGCTAATATTCATAACTTGTTCCATACCAAAAAAATTTAAAAATACACCATGCACTTATGGTTAATTAATCTATGATGAAAGAGGCAAGAATATTCAATGGAAAAAACGACAGTCTCTCCAATAAGTGATGCTTGGAAAAGTGGACAGCTACATGTAAAGGAATGAAATTAGAACATTCTCTAACACCATATACAAAAATAAACTGAAAATGGATTAAAGTCCTAAATATAAGATCAAATATTATAAATCTCCTAGAGGAAAACATAGGTAGAACACTCTTTGAAATAAATCACAGCAATATTTTTTTGGAACCATCTCCTAAAGTAAAGGAAATAAAAGCAAAAATAAACAAATGGGACCTAATTAAAGTTAAAAGCTTTTGCACAGTAAAGGAAACCATTGACAAAACGAAAAGACAACCTACTGAATGGGCGAAAATATTTGCAAATGATATGACCAATAAGGGGCTAATATCCAACATATATAAACAGCTCATACAACTCAACACCAAAAAACAAAAAAGAAAAGAAAAAAATCCGAATTGAAAAATGGGCAGACGACCTGAATAGACATTTTTCCAAAGAGGACATACAGGTGGCCAAAACATGCACATGAAACGATGCTCAACACTGCTAATCATAGAAATGCATATGAAAACCACAATGAGACAGTGCTTCACACCTTTCAGAATGGCTACAAAAGACAACAAATAACAAATGTTGGTGAGGATGTGGAGAAAAGGAAACCCCTGTACACTGTTGGGGGCAATGTAAATTGGTGGAGCCACTGTGGAAAATAGTGGAACTTCCTCAGAAAACTAAAAATAGAGCTACCGTATGATCCAGCAATTCCAGTCCTGGGTATATATCCAAAGAAAACTGAAACACTAATTTGAAAAGATACACACACCCCGATGTTCAGAGCAGCATTAGTTACAATAGCCAAAACATAGAAGCAACCTAAACATCCATCAACAGAAGAATGGATAAAGAAGATGTGGTATATATCTATTTATCTATCCATATATATATGATGGAATACTACTCAGCCATAAAAAAGAATGAAATTTTACTATTTGCAACAACATGGATGGACCTGGAGGGTATAATGCTTAGTGAAATAAGTCAGGCAGAGAAAGACAAATACTGTTTGTTATCACTTATATGTGGAATCTAAAAAAATAAAACAAACTAGTGAATATAACTAGTTTATATTCACTAGTATAAAGAAACAGAATCACAGACACAGAAACAAACTAGTGGTTACCAGTGGCAGGGGAGGGGCAAAATAGTAGTAAGGGATTAAGAGGTACAAACTACTATGTATAAAATAAGTACTCTACAATGATATATTGTACAGCACAGGGAATGTAGCCAGTACTTTATAACAACTATAAATGAAGTATAATCTATAAAAATTTGGATTCACTATATTGTATACCTGAAACTAATATAATATTGTAAATCAACTATATCTCAATTTAAAAAAAGGCATATCCTTTAACCCACTAATTCTGGCAATGTATCCTAAGAAAATAAAAACCTTTATGCACACACACACAGAAATAAATAAAGTAAAACCTGAATGATTTTCCACAGGTTTGGAAACAAGGCAAGGGTATTGGTTCTTAACATTTCTAGTCAAACTTGAAATGCAGGTCCTAGCTAGCTTAATAAGATAAAAAAAGAAAAGAAAATATACACAGATAGGAAAAGATTACTTATAATTGTTTTTTTTTTCAGAAATGGAATTACCATATATACAGAAAACCTGAAGGAATGTACAAAAAAGTAAACAGAACAGTAAGTGAATTTATCAAGTTTGTGGTACACAAGATCAGTACACAAAAAAAATCAATTGCACATCTATCAGCAAATAACCATCAAAAACCAAATTAAAATATTATCATGTACAATAGCATCAAGAAACATGAAATAACCAGAGAAACATTAGCAAAATATATGCAAAACCTGTGAGTGAAAACTACATACATTGCTGAGAAAAACAAAAGAAGATATAAAGAATTGTGATACCCTAATTTTCTTGGATTGGAAAACTTTAAGTGTTAAGATATCATTCCTTTCCAAATTGATCCACAGATTCACCCTCAATAAAAATGTCAGCAGGCTTTTCATGTAAACATTTACAAGACTATTCTAAGATTAATACGGAAATATAAAGGATCTATTAAAAACAACAACAACAACTAGTTGAAGGATCTTTAATACCTGATTTCAGGACTTCCTACAAAGGTCCAATATTCAAGAGAGTATAGTATTGGCATAAGGAGAGAATGGAACAAAATAGAAAGTCTAGAAATATGGCCAATTAATTTTTGACAAGGTTGTCAAGCTAATCTAATGGAATAAAGATGAGTCGTTTCAATAAATACTGTAGCAGCTGAATAATCATATGGAAAAAATGTATTTGGACATGAATTCCACACTACACAAATAAACCTGAAATAGATCTTG
Source organism: Eschrichtius robustus (assembly GCF_028021215.1). Lineage (NCBI taxonomy): Eukaryota > Metazoa > Chordata > Mammalia > Artiodactyla > Eschrichtiidae > Eschrichtius > Eschrichtius robustus. The sequence continues at coordinate 25,411,787 of NC_090845.1, forward strand.
GAACTTAATATAAAAGTACAAACTGTAAAACATATAGAAAAAAAAAATCTTTCAATCCTTACCATAGAAAAAAAATTCTTAGACACTATACCCAAAATAAACAAAATAAACTGTATTTCATCAAATATATAAACTTTAAATATATACACAACTTTAAATATATGCACAATTTCATTAAATATATAAAAGTTAAATATATGACAACTTTAAATATATGCACAATTGTCTTTAGTAAATACTTCACTAATGAATATCCAGTTAGCACATGAACAAATTCCCAACATCCTTGGTCCTCAGGGAAATACAAATAAAATCCACAATCAGATACCAATTCCCACCTTCTATAATGGCTAAATTTTAAAAGTGTCACAAAACCAAAAGTTGACAAGAATGTGGAAAAACTGGAACTTCATACACTGATGGTGGGACTCAAAATGGTACAGCAACTTTGAAAAATATGTAGGCAGTTTCTTTCAAAATTAACCATACCACACTATGTGATCCAACCCCACTACTCCTAGGTATTTACGCAAGAGAACTGAAAGCTTATGTCCATACAAAGACTTCCACAAAAATGTTCATAGCCACTTTACTCATAATAGCCAAAATATGGAAAGAATTGTAATCTCCATCAACTCATAAATGGGTAAACAATATGTGATATAACCATACAAAGGAATTCTGACTCAGCAATGAAAAGAAACTACTTTCTCATGCATGCTAGCACATGGATGAACCTCAAAAACATTATGCCAAGTGAAGGAAGTGAGACAAATCAGACCACATATTATACAAATCCATCAACATGAAATTACCCAAAAAGGCAATTGTATAGAGACATAAAGCAAGGTCATAGACATTTCAAAGTAACTTTTAGCAATATGCCATCATGTGACTATTTATTTCACTTTTATATTATTAATTACAAATATGGCATGTATTCAATGTAAAACTTCCAAAAAATACAAATGCATATCCCTTTGCAGAAAGAAACCATGATTATCCATCAAACATGTATATTAGCAAATGCAAACATATATACACATTTATATAAATAATACATTTATATATTTGTGCACTTCTCTGAAAGTCTACAATTTAACTTTTTTATTGGCACTGTGTATTGGAGATGTTTTCTGCAAGTGTATACAGATTTACCAGACTGACTGTAACAGTTGTATAGTATTCACAGTATAGACACACTGTAATTTATTTCATAACTGTTTTTCCTGTTATGTTTCCATACTTTTTTGTCTGTTGTTGTTTATTTGAGGTTGTGGAGTTTGCTACACTGCAGCTCAGAGAGGGCCTCACAACAGGCAGCCTGAGCCCCACATGGAACATTTGCTTTTTGCAAATGAATAGAGGAGCATGGCACAACCAGAAGCAAATTAAGGCCCTCCTGGTCCCATCCTGAACCTGGGGGGAAACTCAGAGGTCCCAGCTTAGCAGGCCTTCTCTTGGACAGGTCACCTCCGCTCCCTGGGTCTGGGACCCCCACCGCCACTCCTGCCACTCTAGCTGCCCACCTGAGGTCAATTCCTAAAGCCGGAGGGGAGTCTGACAAGGACAGCCCCAGCTGGGGCAGGCAGGGAGCAGGAACCCCAGAACCCGCCCCTCCCCCACACACGTTTAAGTAGCTGTGTCAAATACAGTTCTAGAAACAGAATTACTGTGCAAGGTAATGCAAAATAAATTTGTGGAACAGTGTCAAATTTCTTTCCAAGATGGGTGTAACATTTTAAAATCCTTCATAATCTAATACTAGGGTAAAAATATAAAAATTATCTTATTTAGTTTACATTAAATATTAAGCATATTTAATATACTTATTGGTCTTTTATACTTTTTCATATTTATTCTTTGATGTTTTTTACAAATACTACTTGTTTAAATAGGCTATCATTTCATTATTATTTGAAATACCAGAATTATTACATATTAAGCATACGTATATATGCATATTTTCATTTACTTTCACTTTTGTTCTATAAATTGTGTTAACTGCATTGATTATGGTTTGAACTATTTTATATAAATTACTGTATATAAAATGCTTTGCAAAAACTGAATGTTATTGGATATTATATAATTAGTGCAGATATAAAACTTTTTGCCATAGGTAATACAAGTGTCACTTCATTTTCTTTATTAAGAGATTTGGCTGTTCTTATATAATTTTTCATCCAAGTCAGCATTACCATCAGATCACCAATTATAACAAAAAAAGCTTTAATATTTGGAGATTTTGCTTGGAAATATGCCTAAATTACTTTAACTTGTATACAAATTACTCAAACAAATATTTTAATAAGAAAAAAAGAAAATTTAATTTTTTTGGTTTTTATTATTTTTATGCTAGCTTTTCTTTTTTGCTTTGTTTTGTTGTTCCTGCCAGGGAAATCAGTTTATTTATATAAATGAATCTGTTTACCTATAGAAATTAAATAATTTTGATTAAAAAATAGCTATAAATTTGTTGAAATATTTTACCATACTATATATTCATCATATACATGAAATATGAAGAATATTATGAAAATATGAAGTGATCAAATGTATTTCCACCAATATTGCCAGAGAAATAAGGACATATTGCCAAGAAGGGAACAATGATTTAAATGATGACTAACCTCTTGTTAGAAACCAAGCGGCATTCAGTGGGGGGATTTCGTCATGGGCTTTGAGAAGGTGGCTGCCTTCTCAATAGCGTCCACGGAAAACTACAACCAGGGTGAAAGAATAAAACCGCAAAGGCAGAATTCTACCCTCAGCAAAATTATCCTTCCAAACTGAGACTGAAATAAGACACATCCACATAAACGAATCTGAGATAATTTGTCTCTTAAGGGCCTGTGATTCACCAAGCTACCGGAAGTTCTACTGGCCAAAGGGAAGTGACACATGATGAGAACTGAGAACCAATGAAATATGAGGAAAGAATACTGGGAGGCAGGCCAAGATGGCGCCCTCCATTGGCAGCAGTTGGTAATGGCAGTTGATTGGAACCTCAGCCTAGGAATTTATGCAGCATCAGAAGTGCTGCAATCTGTCAATTAAAAAGAGTCATGAGGTTGATCCAGAATCCTAGGAAGAGCCATACATCTCATCTATTAACAGGAAAGCACATCAAAGAATGTGTGGAAGTGTTTTTTAAAAGCCTCAGATAAAAATGCAATAGAAGAACTTAATTTGAATAATAAAAAATGTTTAAAAAACACAAATGTAGGCACAAAAGCAGGAACAGAGAAATAAAGAGATTGGAAAACAGAAAATGAAGGGCAAGGTGATCAACTTTAAAACAAACTGTATTCATAATAACTAAATTTTAAAAGACCTAAACATTCTAGTTAAAAGTGGAGACTGTCAGACTAGATAAAAACAACAACAACAACAACTAAATCCCAATTATATGCAGTTTATGTGAGACACAACTTATAAAGAAATGGTTAGGTGTAAAACAGCAGTGTGAAAAAAGATACAGCAAACAAAAGTAAGCATAAGAAAACTGGAATAGGTACATTAATGCTAGACAAAATAAAATTTAAGAGGAGTATAACTAGAGATAAAAAGGGATGTTTCATTATGATTAAAGGATCCATTTAATAGGCATACTACAAACTTAAATATTTGGATGCCTAATAACAGAACTTCAAATACATAATTGTTTAAACTTCCAGTTCTCCACTAAATTCTTAATTTTGTATTTTCTTCTTTGTACATATTAGGCATTTTAAATTGCATATCTGATAGCTATGAGATGACCTGCCCCCATCTCTCAGAAACAAAAGCAAATATTCCCTGGAAGAAGACAAAGTCACCCAGAATCTCTAATTATCTTTTCTTCCTTGGGTCAGTTTGGATTTTTTTTTTTAATTGAAGTATAGTTGATGTACAAAGTTTTGTTAGTTTCAGGTGTACAGCAAAGTGATTCAGATATATATATATATTTCTACAGTAAATCTAAACCAAAACTCACCATATATGCAAAATATGAAGAATAATTGATCTGAAAACATTTTGAGAATAACTAAATTTGTAGCTAATTTGTAGCTTAATTCCACTCTGGATATGGAATATACTGTGTATTAGTTACATGAATTTTGTCAAATTTTGCCTAATGACTCAGTATCTGATCAAATTGTGTAGATGTTTTCATGTGTACTTGAAGAGAATATGTATTCTGCATTTGTTGAGTCTATTCTTCTATATCTCAATTAGGACACTATTGTTTAAATATTCTTCCTTGTGATTTTTTCCTCCTTGTTTTTCTTTCCTTTTTTAAAAAATATTTATTTATTTATTTTTGGCTGCACTGGGTCTTCGTTGCACGCGGGCTTTCTCTAGTTGCGGCAAGTGGGGGCTACTCTTTGTTGCAATGTGCAAGCTTCTCACTGCGGTGGCTTCTCTTGTTGCGGAGCATGGGCTCTAGGTGTGCGGGCTTCAGTAGTTATGGCACGCAGGCTCAGTAGTTGTGCCGCATGGGCTTAGTTGCTCTGCGGCATGTGGGATCTTCCTGGACCAGGGATCGAACCCATGTCTCCTGCATTGGCAGGCAGATTCTTAACCACTGTGCCATCAGGGAAGTCCCTCCCCTTGTTTTTTATTTTTTTTCAGAGATAGGTGAGTTAAACTCTCACACTGTGGTTATTCCTATCTCCTTTTAGTTCTATCACTTGTCTTGTAAATTGAGGCTATATTATTATCTAAATAGAAGGTTAGGATGTTTCTATCTTCCTCTTGCATTCAGCCTCTTATTATATTTAAATGTCTTTTTTTCCTCTAATAATAATTTCCTTCCTTAAATCTATTTTGTCTGATATAAGAGTAACAACACCAACTTGCTTTGGTTAACTGCCACATTGTGCATTTTTCCCATTCTTTCTTACAGGACACAGAATTCATCTTTAAGATTATATGTATGTTTTCTAATATTTCTTAACTTTTAAAATGGAGTATTTTGTCTGTTTATATGTAACTTAATACCTGATGTGTGTGGATCTGAATGTTCCATATTATCATTTCTTCTGTTTGTTCTTTAGAACAACATAGGATATGCTGAGTAGAAAACAACAGAAACAACAAGAACAACAACAACAAAACTGTGTACTACATTATTGTAGGTGGGGAAATTTATAGAATTACAATATTAAACTTGAAAACTTTGACATACTATCATAAAATGTAAGAAAAAAGCCTTGAATCTGAGAAATCACTTGAAGAACCATTAGACAAATGTCTTACTCAAAGACTATGTATGTCACATTTTAATAGCAACTGGGATTTCATATAAATCAATCTAATTATTTACAAGTTTGCTTGATTTAAATAGATTTCTTTTTGACTCTGAATAGCCAAAGTGATTTTGAGAAAGCTGTAGGTATCATGCCCCGTGACTTCAAACTATACTTCAGAGCTATAGTAATCAAAATAGCATGGTACTGGCACAAAAACAAACACAAAGATCAAAGGAATAGAATAGAGAGCCCAGAAATAAACCCATACATGTGGTCAATTAATCTACAACAAGGGAGGCAAGAATATACAATAGAGAAAAGACAGTCTCTTCAGTAAGTGCTGTTGGGAAAACTGGACAGCTACATATAAAACAATGAGATTAGAACATTCCCTCACACCATATAAAAAAATAAACTCAAAAAGGGACTTCCCTGGTGGCGCAGTGGTTAAGAATCCACCAGTCAATGCAGGGGACACGGGTTCAAGCCCTGGTCTGGGAAGATCCCACATGCCTCGGAGCAACGAAGCCCGTGTGCCACAACTACTGAGCCTGTGCTCTAGAGCCCGCAAGCCACAACTACTGAGCCTGCGTGCCACAACTACTGAAGCCTGCACACCTAGTGCCCGTGCTCTGCATCAAGAGAAGCCACCTCAATGAGAAGCCCGCACACCACAACAAAGAGTAGCCCCCACTCGCCGCAACTAGAGAAAGCATGCACGCAGCAACGAAGACCCAACGCAGCCAAAAATAAAAAAATTTAAAAAAAAAAGGATTCAAGACTTAAATGTAAGACCTGAAACCATAAAACTTCTAGAAGAAAACATAAGCAGTACTCTTTGACGTGGGTCTGAGAGATATTTTTTTTGGATATGTCTCCGCAAGCAAGGGAAAAAAAGCAAAGATAAACAAATGGGATCAAATCAAACTAAAAAGTTTTTGCCCAGTGATAGAAATCATCAACAAAATGAAAAGCAACCTACTGAATGAGAGAAGATATATGCAAATGATATGTCAGATAAGGGGTTAACTTCCAAAATACATTAAAAAAAAAATCTCATGCAACTCAATATCAAAAAACCCCAAATAATCCAATTAAGAAATGGCTAGAGGACCTGAATAGGCATTTTTCCAAAGAAGACATACAGATGGCTAACAGGCATATGAAAAAATGCTCAACGTCACTACTCATCAGGGAAACACAAATCAAAATCACAATGAGATATCACCTCACACCTGTCAGAATGGCTATCACCAAAAAGACAAAAAATAACAAGTGTTAGCAAGGATGTGAAAAAAAGGGAACCCTAACACACTGTTGGTGGGAATGTAAATTGGTACAGCCACTATGGAGAACAGTATGGAGGTTCTACAAAAAATTTAAAAACAGAACTACCATATGATTCAGCAATTCCATTCCTGGGTATTTACCTGGAGAAAACACCACTAATTTGAAAAGATATATGCGCCCCAATGTTCGCAGCAGCATTATCTACAACAGCAAAGATATGGCAGCAATCTAAGTGTCCATCAACAGATGAATGGATGAAGAAGATACAGTGTGTATCTGTGTGTGTGCATACATATACAATGGAACATTACTCAGCCATAAAAAAGAATGAAACCTTGCCATTTGCAACAACATGGATGGGCCTGGAGGGTATTATGCTTAGTGAAATAAGTCTGACAGGTAAAGACAAATACTGTATGTTTTCACTTATATATGGAATCTAAAAAACAACACAAATAAATATAACAAAAGGGAAACAGACTCACAGATACAGAGAACAAACTAGTGGTTGCCAGAAGGGAGGGGGCGGAGAGGGGCAAAATAGTTGAAGGGGAATAAGAGGTGCAATTTACCAGTTATAAAATAAATAAGTCACAGGGTGGAATGTACAGAGTGTAGTGTACCCATGGAATATAATCAATATTTTACAATAATTGTATGGTGTGTAATCTATAAAAATATCAAATCATTATGTTGCACCCATGAAACTAATATAATATTGTAAGTCAACTATACTTAAATTTAAGAAAATAGTTTTCAATTTTATGTTAGAAGTTATTTTAATTAGGGTGAAATCAATATTTAAAATTCTCATTGCAGATTACAGATGGATAACTCAAGAGCATAATATTGAAATCAATTTCCACTACAGAGATCGATCACCTGCAGGATGACAATCTTTAAAGTGGGTTGCCTAGTGCTCTATGTGTACCTTATTGCAGATAGTTATACTGAACTATGAGGCGATTTTTTCTGATGCAGGTTAGCTTATTTAACTTAAGAATTTTTATATGTCAGCAGACCAAATCCATTATTTTAACTACAATGAGATGTTCAAGCTCACTCTTCACTACGACTCTAATATAATTAACTTTCCTAAGCTTCCTTTCATTTTAAAGCAATTCTGGAGTGGGAGCCCATTCACTTATAATATTTCAGCCTTATTAACATCTTTTTTAGTGTAATAAATCTAGCTATGTAAGAGTTATTGATTCCAGGGAGGTGATGCCGAGTTTTGTTCTTATCTTGACAATAAAATACTACATTTCAATTTTAAGTTAATTTCTATTTAAATATGGAGTAACAGATATCAATACTCATATATCAATAGACTTAGCTGCTCCCAAATAACAAGATTTTTAGATTTATTTTTTGTTTTAATCCAAAGGATGACCAAGTTACAATTAATTTGTTTCAACCCAGAGCCTTGAAACAATGGCGCCACCAAATATTTTTACAATAGTCATGATATTTATCAAGATTATAAAAACAAAATAAATTTTATTCTTTTTAACTGTTAAACATATGGAGTGCATACAAGCGGAGGTTTTCATGTGAGGCTTGTGGAATTACTTCTATCTTATACATCTACTATAAGTACCTTTTAAGTGAGAGGAGATGTGTGAAGATCAAACACTATGACAGCTTTAAAGAAGTGTTCATAATGGCTGGTCTGAGTGCTATAAGTCAAAAGGTTTCAATACAAATGAAAGAAAACAACAAAAATTTTTTAAAAATTAAAAGATTAAAAAAATATATACATGTATACTTCAGTTATTAACATAGGTTCACGAATCCAATGCTAAATATGAATTATATGCTAACATTTCAAATCAGGCCCTTAAAATTCTGCTGGTGTTATCTGTACCATCAGTGATTTCTTTATTGTCCTAGAGAGGCTCTTAGCGCAATGTCTTGTAGTAGAAGACTTGGGGTTTCATTAATCTTTGAAAATAAATGCGGACACAGTTGAGTACTGGAATTTTTCAGGTTTCTACATAAAAAGAGAAAATAATTGGCTTCTCTGGAGATGAAAGTAAGATCTAGTATCAGGAAACAAACAGTTAAAAGAAAGTATAGACAAATAAAATTTAACATTAAACCAATGCATGTATATTTATTAATTTAAGCTTTTCTAGAGCTGCTAATTTGTGCTAGGCTTGGTGGAGCAAAAAGCAAAATATATAACTAAAAGACATTACAAAAATAGCACACAGTTCCTTTATCTTTATACAGCTCCCCCCCGAATTATCATATTAAATAATCATAGTACATCAGAACCAGGAAATTATCACTGATAGAACACTACTAGCTAATCTACAAAACTTAATCTAATATTACCAGTTATCACAATAATGTCCTTTTACTGTTCCAGGATTCAATCCAGAAGGGCACACTGCATTTAGTTGTCAGGTCTTCCAACCTGGGGAAGTGTCATGACCTTGACAGTTTTAAAGAGTTTTGACCAGTTATTTTGCTGAATGTTCCTCAATTTGGGCTTGTGTGATGTTTCCTCATAATGGATTTCAGTTATACATTTTTTGCCAAGAATACCACAGAAGTGATGGTGAGTTCTTCTCAGTGCATCATATCAAGGGATTCATAATATCAATATGTCTTATTACTGATGATATTGACCTTTATCATCACTTGGTTAAGGTGGTATCTGTCAGGTTTCTCCACTGTAAATTTCCTATTTTCTCCTTTGTAATCAATATGTATGTTGAAGAAGAATAACTATAAAACTGTGCAAATACCCTTTATTGAGGAATTTGCAATGTGTTACCTAGTTCATACGTATGTTAATATTATTAAAATATTATTTTATGTAGAAATTACAGTGAAGGCGTGATGAGGAAGTAATAAATTCCACTGAAAATAATAACTTTTAAATATAATTTCATTTTCCTGCCAACAGAATATTTTCCTTGGTAATATTCACTTATAAAGATAGTCTGTTGCTATTTCTTGCATACTTTATTAGTACATCTGCAAATGCAAAGAGAAACAGCTGAGTAGAGAAGTGTAACAGAATATGCAAGGCCTATAGCAGAATATCTTTCCCCCAGAGTATGCTGATCAGGGAAACAACACCACCAGATCTCAGGGAAACTGTGAAGCAAAAAATAGAGTATAGGCTTGGCCTTCTTTTCAGCCTCTGTATATTTCAGGAAGATTCTGCTTAAAAGCTAATCCTTTTCTTTGTTACTTTGAACAAAAACAATCCCTATTAACAGTGTCCATAACAAGTGCCTCTCCCACCCCACCTCCCACACACACACTCACACACACATATCATATGTATTATACACAAGCAAGGTTCCAATGAAACGTTATTAACAAAAACAGAGTAGGCTGGATTTGGCGAGCAGAGCCATAGTTTACTGATCCTTGATTGGACCACTTAGCGCAGGATTTCTCAACCTCGGCACTATTCATATTTGGGGCCAGATAATTGTCATGTTTGATGTTCTTTGTTCTGACAAGATATAAAACTGTGCTGAAAATCATGCTTCTCTGGAACAGTTATACTCAGAGCTATCTATCTCAGAAGCTGTGTCGGGGCTACAGTCTTCAGTTTGGCTTGAATAAAACCCTTTTCTATTCCTGTTACAGACTGTTTATTGATTCTTTCCATCAACCCAGTAGAACTCTCCCACTCTGGAAGCGACCACCACAAATGTCTCCAGACGTTGCCAAACATACCCTGGGGAACAAAATCATCCCTGATTGAGAAACACTGCCCTCGCAGTCTCCTGGCCAAAGAGAGCAGACTTAATCTGCTATTTTCCATTGTTCTTTGGGTCTTTTTCAACACCTGTTGTCATTTCTGGGTTGAGAACTTCTCTGGCACTCAGGTTGGGGATATATATAGGAGATGAAAAAAAAAAAAACCCTAAAAGACTCAACTCTGAGTCTTTCCTGGAATCCCAGTGTCCCTAGCTGGGTCTGACTTCTTTTCTCTCCCTTTCATACTCTTCTGCTGTTTGCTTTCATTTGTCTTATCCAGGTTTTAGGTGTAACAAGTGGGAAGACTAGAGTGAAATTTCTTATCCTTCCAGGTATATATTCTTAAAAGATGACTCCTGTCTGAGAATGTGTATTGTCATGGTTAAGAGTGGTTAAGAGTTCAGAAACCAAGTATCATGAATTATGAATTCAACTCATGGCTATAGTATTCAGGGCATGTGAACCCCTGGACAGGATACATAGCCTCCTGCTAACCAATTTTTTCAGATGTAAATTTGTAGTGGTATTAATATACAACTCATAGTTGTATGCAGTATAATCCAAATTTAACTCATGAGGACTAAATGAATTACTACACATAAAAAATATGGACCAGTGTTACATAGTAAATTCTATGTATTAGATATCATTGTATCATTTTTATTATAATTATCTGGACCTAGAGGGGTGGGATAGGGAGGGTGGGAGGGAGGCTCAAGAGGGAGGGAATATGGGGATATATGTATGCATATAGCTGATTCACTTTGTTGTACAGCAGAAACTAACACAACATTGTAAAGCAATTATACTCCAATAAAGATTTTTTTTTTTAATTAAAAAAAATAATTATCTGGAAAAGTACTGACAAGTGACTTTACAAACATCATGCCAATGATTATTAATGCTCCACACCCCTATCCCAAAGTGAAAGCAAGAATCATCAAAAAGGAAAGCTTTAGTAGATTTTTAAAAACTGGAAGAGATTCACTTGAATTTGAACTAATTTAATGCACTGTTTTAAAGGGTTGGAAAACTGGGATATTTGATATCTTGAGGTACATCAAATCATGAAGAATTTAAATGCCTGAACTACAAGGACCACATTACAGTGTTTTTCTTTTAAGGAATTCTTTTCCCCACTCAGGGACAATAACAGAGAAAGGGCTAGTGTTTCATTAAGGCTATACCTACTCTCATTCTCTCTAGAACAATATTTGCCTCCTGAGCAAGGGCACATATTAATCTCTCTTCAAGGAAGGTCTTTCACCCTTTGGCAACCTGAAGAAGAGAGGTTCTTTCCATTCAGAATTCATCATATGTCATCTAAGGTTATAAAGCTAAACACTAGAACAAAGAAGCCCACACTCACACAATTCCCACAGCAGACAAGAGAAAACAAAGGAAGCATTGAATATAAAAGGACCTAAAGTAAAATGAAAGAATTAAGACCAAATATTTGTATATCAATAAGTAGAAACAGGATACGGTACATATTAGAAGTAAAAGGCTAAGCAGATAAAATAACAGTAGCAAATATATACTGCATCTAATAGGTGTATCTAAAATGACTTAAAAGTGAAAGCATGAACCGAGTTGTGCCATGATATTAATCCTAGACAATGGAGACTTCTTAAAGAAGAAAAAGAAGGGCATGTGATAATGATAAACAGCACTGTCCACATTGATAGTAAAACTTTGTGATTAATATTTATATAGTGAAAAACCAAATGTCCAAAATATGAAACACAGACTGCAAGAACAAAATTAAGGGAAACAACGAATGAGAAACCGACTTTAAACCACCATGAATACCTAATGAAGAAGTCACATAATCTTTTTGAGCAGTTAACCATGTAATCTATCAGGAAAAATGTATTAATAAGATTGGTATTGTCTTATTTTGAATTCTCCCAGAAGCAGGTCTTAAGATAAGAATCCCACTGAAATGTGTTCATTAGGGAAGACTAGGGACACGAGTAGGGAACAGAGAAGCTATCTAGTTAAGGGAAAGCATCCAATAGAAGGTGCATAATTAAACTACCTGACACAGATTAATCACATGGAAAAACTCTAAGAAATAGTATAAAATATGACCACATTTTCATACACAAGTGGGGAGGCAACTAGGGTATTTATATACCATATCACAGCAGACATGGGTTGGGGGTTGCAGGGCATGTATTAACTCACCAGAACTTCTGGCCTGCTGCATGGGAACAGAACAGCCTTTTAAGAATTCAGGAAAAGCTTTGTGGCAGAGAGATACAGATACTGGCAGCTGAAAGTTCAAAGGCACACACTGAAAACTGTAGGGTCTGAGAGGTATGGGCAGGGGACTACTAGTATCTGCTATAGCCACATATTATTCTCTATAACCTGGTAACACAAAACTTTATGTGATGATAAGGCAAGTACTAAAATTGAGCATATGTTAGACCACAAGGAAAATCACAATTCATTTAAGAAAGTAAAAAAGAAAGAGCCATATTTTCTGACCACAATGGTGTAATATTTAAAATTAAGGGGGGAAAAAAAATCTGAAATTATCTCAAAATATTTTTAAATTACAAAGAAAACACTGTCATACAACTCTTAAAGATGAAACCCAAATCAACACTGCATAGTATAGACACAATCATGATTAAGGATACACATGTTTTAAAAATAGATAACACTAAAGCTATTTTCAGTGAAAAACAATTCATGCCCTTTGACTCATATATCCCTAAATAAGAAATAGTATTTTAGAATTGTTACATTTTCCATGTTAAATTAAAAAAAAAAATCCATGGAAAAAAGAAAAATTTTAAAGGATTAAATCAATAATATTATTCAAAATCCTACACTAGTTAGTTTATATATATTTTAATGATATTATAATGCTACTAGATTAATATATGAAAAAGGATAAAATGCTACTATAGCAAAATTAGAAATGAGGAAAGGAAAAAAGATAGGAAATTAAAAGATATATATCAAAATTCTTTGGAATAATTTGCACAAAATTCTTTGAAAATCAGGATTAAGTAAATAACATCGATTATCAAAATTAACTCCAGAAGAGATGGAAAATCTATACAAGCCAATCACTGCATGAAAATTAATTTTAAAATACTGATAAAATACCTCACTAAAATTAAAAGGCCAAGATGATTTCATAATAATTTCAAACCAAGAAGTTAATTCCAATGTAATTTAAAATTTTCCAGAGCAGTAATTAAGGTAATGCTTAAAATATTGTTTTGATGTCAGAATAATATTGACAACAAAATTCAAATCAGTATAATTTATTAATATCAATACCCAGGTAAGAAATCAAGTGTTAGAAAAGAGGAAATACTGATAACATTAAAATAACTATGTACCTTTAGGGCAAGGATTTTACATGTTTTGTTTAGTTCTGAATCTCTAGCTTCTGGGAAAATGCCTGCCACGTTTTAGGCACACACTAAGTACACGTAGTATGAATGAGTAATGACAGGACAAGAATACAAGGGTGGTTCAAAATGGCCAATTATATATGTATGTATGTGTATATATATATATATATATATATATATATTTATATTTTAAGTCGATCAGAGTAAAAATTTTTGTTTATGATTACCATGTGGCATTAAAAACACACAAAAAATAATATTCAGTCTTGATTTTTTTAACTGAAATATAATTGACACATAACATTGTATAAGTTTAAGGTATACAACGTGTTGACTTGACACATTTATGTACTGCAACATTATCGCCACCATGGCGTTAGCTCACACCTCTATTATGTCACATAATTACCATTTCTTTTTTCTGGTGGGGACAATTAAAAGCTAGTCTCTTAGCAACTTTGAAGTCTGTAATACAATATCATTGACTATAACCACTATGCTCTGCATTAGATCCCAGGACTTATTTATGTTGTTTAAGGGTACAAACTTGGAGCTAGTAGATAAATAAGTCCTGTAGTCCTAATTTTTAAAAATAATTGTCTTTATTTATCTATATCTATAAAATCAAGGAAAGCATCATGCTTAGTGAAAAGACACTAGAAAAATTCCATGAAAATTTAGAAAATCTAAAGAGCCCTGAATAACAACATTATTATTTAGATTTGTTCTAAAATTCCAAGTAATATCAAATGTAAGCTGTGTGTGTGTGTGTGTGTGTGTGTAAGACGACAAAAAATAGAAAAAATGTGCAAGGTTTATGATCAGGCAGTTAAAAGAAATACAAATGGCTAAAAATATAAAAGGATGTTTAATAGTGAAATGCAAAAAACATTTTTCAACTGTAAGATAGGTAAAATTTATAAAATTAAGTAAAATTACAATTTGGCACAGATGTGGAAACAGTTAAAACCACATGAGAAGATGCTGAATATCACTAATTACTAGAGAAATGCAAATAAAAACTACAATGAGGTATCACCTCACACCAGTCAGAATGGCCATCATCGAAAAACCGACAAACAATAAATGCTGGAGAGGGTGTGCAGAAAAGGGAACCCTCTTACACTGTTGGTGAGAATGTAAATTGATACAGCCACTATGGAGAACAGTATGGAGGTTCCTTAAAAAACTAAAAATAGAACTACCATATGACCCAGCAATCCCACTCCTGGGAATATACCTGGAGAAAACCATAATTCGAAAAGATACATGCGTCCCAAAGTTCATTACAGCACTATTTACAATAGCCAGGACATGGAAGCAACCTAAATGTCCATCAACAGAGGAATGGATAAAGAAGATGTGGTACATATATACAATGGAATATTACTCAGCCCTAAGAAGGAACAAAATTGTGCCATTTGCAGAGAGATGGATGGACCTACAGACTGTCATACAAAGTGAAGTAAGTCAGAAAGAGAAAAACAAATATCATATATTAACGCATATATGTGGAATCTAGAAAAATGGTACAGATGAACTTATTTGCAAAGCAGAAATAGAGACACAGATGTAGAGAACAAACATGTGGACACCAAGGGGGGAACAGGGGGTGGGATGAATTGGGAGATTGGGATTGACATATATACACTACTATGTATAAAATAGATAACTAATGAGAACCTACTGTATAGCACAAGGAACTCTACTCAGTGCTCTATGGTGACCTAAATGGGAAGGAAATCCAAAAAGGAGGGGATATATGTATACGTATAGCTGATTCACTTTGTTGTACAGCAGAACCTAACACAACATTGTAAAGCAACTGTACTCCAATAAAAAACAAAACAAAACAAACAAACAAAACTACTCATGAGCATCTAAATAAGTTCAACAATTTTGGAGGCCTATTTTTCCATGTACAAGAAAATTTAAACTCCAGAAACTGGCTGCCTTACCAATTTTTTTTTGGGGGGAGGGTGCTGGGAAACTACCCCAAATCCCTCTTCAAAAACTATGACAAGAACTAATTATATTGCTATTTAATTTTGTATTGATTTTAATAGCAAAACCCAACCCATATGTTCAACAACTTGGGAATGATAAAAAGCTAATTTTAATAAAAATATTAATAATATCTTTTAGGAAGGGAGCTAAGGATCCTTGCAGTGAGGTATGATAGAGAAGCTTAAAGTTTTTAATTTATAATTTCATAAACATTTTGTCCTTAACATACATCATATATACTTATACTCATATGTGTGTGTACATATCCACCTACATATGTACGTAATGTTTTTAGAGACTGGGAAAGAGTTTACTATGACAGATTAGTAGAAAAAGATTAACTGAGCATTCTATTTTAAATACTTACATTACTTGGTATTGAGAATAAAATAAATATGACACACCATCCTCAGGATCTACTCTATATATGTAATCATATTGCCACAACACAAGCGATCTCAAATTATTCAAGTCTAGAAAATCGCAATTAAATTCCTCGGTAACTCTACTAGGGGATGGAAACTATGTGTTGTGATGTTGATGTGAAATTAATTATCTAACAAGAGCCACTTACTTTTAAACTTCACAATCTGAAGTTTCAGAGGTTGTTAAATGTGCGGTAAGGTCTTCTAAATGAATATACGCCAATGGCTTTTTCAGATATTTTGGAAAAGTACACAAAAATGCACTTAGCATTTTTTAGTAAAGCCATGGAAATGTCATCGCTTTTGGGGGAAGATTATCTAGATTCAATTGAGAAATAAAATTCCTCAGTGATAGATATAAATGAGGCCCTAAAGTTAGCACAAAAGATTTAGGGATTTGATTGTGCACTTGCAGAGGTAACTCAGAGTAGGGAAGCTCTGGACTTCAGTGATGTTTCAGACTTATTATTCCATTCTCTATTCTTAGTATTGCATCAGAAATCCAAGTATTAGAAAGAATGAAGAATATAATGAACAAATTACAATATCATTTATTTTACAAAAACGTGTTTAATTTCCATTAATATCATCAATATTATAGTCGTTATCTGCCCTTAAAATATTGCTACATAGTTTCATCTAACTATAGCTAAAAACAATAACTGGAATATCTGTCCTCAGCCAAAATGTTCGAAATAGGTATTTGCCACTTATGAATATAGCTATAGCGAGATGTAGAACTGAGTGAGACCTTAAAGAAGAATTAAATGATACATCCCAGAAGGTATGAAATATGAAAGGTGGCTCTGACTATACCCTAGAACATACAGTTCTAAGTAAACTACAGATGGATAAAATGTAAAACAAAACCAATATAATTACAGCAAAACTTGTATACTACTAATAGGCCAGGAGAAAAAAAGGAATGCATTTCTAATATCCTGTAATATAAAATACTAGCTGGACAGTACTATGGTATTTTGTCTCCTATAAGTATTTCTATGCAGTAAATTTAAGAGGTTGATTTGAAGATGATTCTGCTCTCCCACGTTCAATGCAAATAGCCTTGTGTAGTTGAAATGATAAGTAATACTAAGACATCAGCATATTTTCATTAGTCTTCCAATCAGAGAATAATTTTAGCTATAGATAAAACCATTTTATGGTTTTGTCCATCTTTTCTGCTATCACTTGATTAAAATACTCTCAAGAATCTTAAAATATCAAAAGTTTAGAAATTACATTCTAGAACTGCAAAATATATGAGGCTCAAAATTATTTTCTATGATAAATGTAAGTCCACATTTTTTAATATTCACTATGATGAAAAATAATATAAAATAAGGTAAGCATATTTTTCACTCAAATTTCTCGTACAAATGAAGTCATTTGAGGCACAACATGGCTTTGGGGGGCAGCTGTACTATTAAAACTATGTTTGTCCAGATATGAAAATATGTTTAAAGCATTCTTCATATAACATTTATTGTTTGTGTCTGTCAAAGACAAAAAAAAATTCCTGAAAATCTAGTCGGTATCATATATTAACCTCCATGAGAACACAAACCAGATAAATGTTTTTTCAATGCATTTCAAAAAGCATGGTACATAGTAGCTTATATTTGTCAATTACTTTCACATTGCATTGGTCTTAATTATGTGAAACAAAAAAATTAAGAATTTGCTCTATTTTTAAGGAAATAAGACCAAAAATGAAAATAAATTTCTTATTACCCTCAAACCAATATGTGGATTAGAGAAGAGTAAGGAATTTAAGAAGTGTGTTACAAATCATTGTACACACATTGCGTGGCACAATGCCTGCAAAGAGAAGACATTTATTGAATGAATGGATGAATGAAAGCTGAATCAGGAATCAGAAAAAAATAGCCAAAGATTGTTTTACTAAAAGAGTCCAATAAGTCAACACAATGAGTTAAATTTAATAGTAGGTAAGTCAAACGCGCTATGGGAACACCTATGAGACATGTTTAAATGAGAATGAGGTTCAGGAAACCCTACCAGAGGGATATTAGCATGAGCTAAATTTTGGTGGATGAAATTAAAGAAGATATACGGAGAAAACAGAACAGTGCATTTGAGAAACTACAATTGTTTGCCATGGCTGAAGCAGATAATTTAACAATCATCACACAGAAGTTAATTTTTTTAAAAAACTGAAAAAGATCCATTAGATATGGCAATATGGAGAGCACTGGATAAACAATGTTTCTGGGTGTTTTGTTTTGTTGCTTTTATTATTCTTCTTCTTCTTTTAACATCTTTATTGGAGTATAATTGCTTTACAAGGTTGTGTTAGTTTCTGCTGTATAACAAAGTGAATCAGTTATATGTATACATATATCCCCATATCCCTTCCCTCTTGTGCCTCCCTCCCACCCTCCCTATCCCACCCAAAGCACCGAGCTGATCTTCCTGTGCTATGCAGCTGCTTCCCACTAGCTATCTATTTTACATTTGGTAGTGTATATATATCAATGCTACTCTTTCACTTCGTCCCAGCTTACCCTTCCCACTCCCCATGTCCTCAAGTCCATTCTGTACGTCTGCATCTTTATTCCTGTCCTTCCCCTAAGTTCATCAGAACCATTCTTTTTTTTTAGATTCCATATATATGTGTTAGCATACAGTATTTGTTTTTCTCTTTCTGACTTACTTCACTCTGTATGACAGACTCTAGGTCCATCAACCTCACTACAAATAACTCAATTTTATTTCTTTTTATGGCCGAGTAATATTCCATTGTATACATGTGCCACATCTTCTTTATCCATTCATCTGTCAATGGACCCTCAGGTTGCTTCCATGTCCTGGCTATGGTAAATAGTGCTGCAATGAACACTGGGGTACATGACTTTTTTTTAAAATTTAATCTTATTTTTTTATACAGCAGGTTCTTATTAATTATCCATTTTATACATATTAGTGTATATATGTCACTCCCAATCTCCCAGTTCATCACACAACCACTGCCGCGCCCCCCCTGGCCACTTTCCCCCCTTGGTGTCCATACGTTTGTTCTCTACGTCTGTGTCTCTATTTCTGCCCTGCAAACTGGTTCATCTGTACAATTTTTCTAGGTTCCACATATATGCATTAATGTATGATATTTGTTTTTCTCTTTCTGACTTACTTCACTCTGTATGACACCCTCTAGATCCATCCACGTCTCAACAAATGACCCAATTTCGTTCCTTTTTATGGTTGAGTAATATTCCATTGTATAAGTGTACCACATCTTCTTTACCCATTCGTCTGTCCATGGGCACTTAGGTTGCTTCCATGACCTGTCTATTGTAAATAGTGCTGCAATAAACATTGGGGTGCATGTGTCTTTTTGAATTATGGTTTTCTCTGGGTATATGCCCAGTAGTGGGATTGCTGGGTCCTATGGTAATTCTATTTTTAGTTTTTTAAGGAACCTCCATACTGTTCTCCATAGTGGCTGTATCAATTTACATTCCCACCAACAGTGCACGAGGGTTCCCTTTTCACCACACTCTCTCCAGCATTTATTGTTTCTAGATTTTTTGATGATGGCCATTCTGACTGGTGTGAGGTGATACCTCATTGTGGTCTTGATTTGCATTTCTCTAATGATTACTGATGTTGAACACCCTTTCATGTGTTTGTTGGCCATCTCTATATCTTCTTCGGAGAAATGTCTATTTAGGCCTTCTGCCCAACTTTGGATTGGGTCCTTTGTTTTTTTGATATTGAGCTGCATGAGCTGCTTGTATATTTTGGAGATTAATCCTTTGTTAGTTGCTTCATTTGCAAACATTTTCTCCCATTCTCCGGGTTGTCTTTTCATCTTGTTGTTGGTTTCCTGTGATGTGGAAAAGCTTCTAAGTTTCATTAGGTCCCATTTGTTTATTTTTGTTTTTATTTCCATTTCTCTAGGATGCATATCAAAAAGGATCTTGCTGTGATTTATGTCATAGAGTGTTCTGCCTATGTTTTCCTCTAAGAGTTTTATAGTGTCTGGCCTTACGTTTAAGTCTTTAATCCATTTTGAGTTTATTTTTGTGTATGGTGTTAGGAAGTGTTCTAATTTCATTCTTTTACATGTAGCTGTCCAGTTTTCCCAGCACCACTTATTGAAGAGGCTGTCTTTTCTCCATTGTATATTCTTGCCTCCTTTATCAAAGATAAGGTGACCATATGTGCGTGGGCTTATCTATGGGCTTTCTATCTTGTTCCATTGATCTATATTTGTTTTTGTGCCAGTATATTGTCTTGATTACTGTAGCTTTGTAGCATAGTCTGAAGTCAGGGAGTCTGATTCCTCCAGCTCTGTTTTTTTCCCTCAAGACTGCTTTGGCTATTCAGGGTCACTTGTGTCTCCACACAAATTTTAAGATTTTTTCTTCTAGTTCTGGAAAAATGCCATTGGTAATTTGAGAGGGATTGCATTGAATCTGTAGATTGCTTTGGGTAGTAGAGTCATTTTCACAATATTGATTCTTCCAATCCGAGAACATGGTATCTCTCTCCATCTGTATCTTCTTTAATTTCTTTCATCAGTGTTTTATAATTTTCTGAATACAGGCCTTTTGTCTCCTTAGGTAGGTTTATTCTTAGTTATTTTATTCTTTTTGTTGCAATGGTAAATAGGAGTGTTTTCTTAATTTCACTTTCAGATTTTTCATCATTAGTGTATAGGAATGCAAGAGATTTCTGTGCATTAATTTTGTATGCTGCTACTTTACCAAATTCATTGATTAGCTCTAGTAGTTTTCTGGTAGTATCTTTAGGATTCTCTATGTGCAGTATCATGTCATCTGCAAACAGTGACAGTTTTACTTCTTCTTTTCCGATTTGGATTCCTTTTATTGGAATCTTTTATTGGATTCCTTTTCTTCTCTGATTGCTGTGGCTAAAACTTCGAAAACTATGTTGAATAATAGTGGTGAGAGTGGGCAACCTTGTCTTGTTCCTGATCTTAGAGAAAATGCTTTCAGTTTTTCACCAATGAGAACGATGTTGGCTGTGGATTTGTCATATATGGCCTTTATTATGTTGAGGTAAGTTCACTCTATGCCTACTTTCTGGAGAGTTTTTATCATAAATGGGTGTTGAATTTTATCAAAAAATTTTTCTGCATCTATTGAGATGATCATATGGTTTTTCTCCTTCAGTTTGTTAATATGGTGTATCACATTGATTGATTTGCATATATTGAAGAATCCTTGCATCCCTGGGATAAACCACACTTGATCATGGTGTATGATCCTTTTAATGTGCTGTTGGATTTTGTTTCCCTGTATTTTGTTGAGGATTTTTGCATCTATGTTCATCAATGATATTGGCCTGTAGTTTTCTTTCTTTGTGACGCCTTTGTCTGGTTTTGGTATCAGGGTGATGGTGGCCTCGTAGAATGAGTTTGGGAGTGTTCCTCCCTCTTCTGTATTTTGGACGAGTTTGAGAAGCATAGGTGTTAGCTCTTCTCTAAACGTTTGATAGAATTCACCTGTGAAGCCATCTGGTCCTGGACTTTTGTTTGTTGGAAGATTTTTAATCACAGTTTCAATTTCAGTGCTTGTGATTGGTCTGTTCATATTTTCTATTTCTTCCTGGTTCAGTCTTGGAAAATTGTACCTTTCCAAGAATTTGTCTATTTCTTCATGCTTGTTCATTTTATTGGCATATAGTTGCTTGCAGTAGTCTCTGTTCATTTTATTGGCATAGAGTTGCTTGTAGTAATCTCTCATGATCCTTTGTATTTCTCTAGTGTCAGTTGTTACTTCTCCTTTTTCATTTCTAATTCTGTTGATCTGAGTCTTCTCCCTTTTTTTCCTCATGTGTCTGGCTAATGGTTTATCAATTTTGTTTATCTTCTCAAAGAACCAGCTTTTAGTTTTATTGGTCTATGCTATTGCTTCCTTCATTTCTTTTTCATTTATTTCTGATCTGATCTTTATGATTTCTTTCCTACTGCTAACTTTGAGGGTTTTTTTGTTCTTCTTTCTCTAATTGCTTTAGGTGTAAGGTTAGGTTGTTTATTTGAGATTTTTCTTGTTTCTTGAGGTAGGATTGTATTGCTATAAACTTCCCTCTTAGAACTGCTTTTGCTGCATCCCCTGGGGTTTGGGTCGTCGTGTTTTCATTGTCATTTGTTTCTAGGTATTTTTTGATTTCCTCTTTGATTTCTTCAGTGATCTCTTGGTTATTGAGTAGCATATTGTTTAGCCTCCGTGTGTTTGTACTTTTTACAGTTTTTTTCCTGTAATTGATATCTAGTCTCATAGTGTTGTGGTCAGAAAAGATACTTGATACAATTTCAATTTTCTTAAATTTACCAAGGCTTGATTTGTGACCCAAGATATGATCTATCCTGGAGAATGTTCCATGAGCACTTGAGAAGAAAGTGTATTCTGTTGTTTTTGGGTGGAATGTCCTATAAATATCAATTAAGTCCATCTTGTTCAATGTGTAATTTAAAGCTTGTGTTTCCTTATTTATTTTTATTTTGGATGATCTGTCCATTGGTGAAAGTGGGGGGTTAAAGTGCCCTACTCTGATTGTGTTACTGTCGATTTCCCCTCTTATGGCTGTTAGCATCTGCCTTATGTAGCAGCAGCCTTAGAAGTTCATGCCCATCTCTGGGGTCTGAGCTGATAGCCATGGCTTGCGTCTATCTCTGGAGCTCGTTTAGGTGGTGCTCTGCCTTCTGTGGGCACATGGGGAAGGAATCCCCTCTCCTTGCGCACCCTGAAGTGCTCCTATGTTGGGTGCATAAATATTTACAATTGTTTTATCTTCTTCTTGGATTGATCCCTTGATCATTATGTAGTGTCCTTCTTTGTCTCTTGTTATAGTCTTTTTTTTAAAGTCTGTTTTGTCTGACATGAGTATTGCTACTCCAGCTTTCTTTTGATTTCCATTTGCATGGGATATCTTTTTCCATCCCAACACTTTCAGTCTGTACGTGTCCCTAGGTCTGAAGTGGGTCTCTTGTAGACAGCATATATATGGGTCTTGTTTTTGTATCCATTCAGCCAGTCTGTGTCTTTAGGTTGGAGCATTTAATCCATTTACATTTAAGGTAATTATCGATATGTATGTTCCTAGTACCATTTTCTTAATTGTTTTGGGTTTGTTATTGTAGGTCTTTCCCTTCTCTTGTGTTTCCTGCCTAGAGAAGTTCCTTTAGCATTTGCTGTAAAGCTGGTTTGGTGGTGCTGAATTCTCTTAACTTTTGCTTGTCTATAAAGGTTTTAATTTCTCCGTCGAATCTGAAAGTGATCCTTACTGCGTAGTGTAATCTTGGTTGTAGGCTTTTCCCTTTCATCACTTTAAATATGTCCTGCCACTCCCTTCTGGCTTGCAGAGTTTCTGCTGAAATATCAGTTGTTAACCTGATGGGGCTTCCCTTGTATGTTATTTGTTGCTTTTCCCTTGCTGCTTTTAATATTTTTTCTTTGAATTTAATTTTTGATAGTTTGATTAGTATGTGTCTTGGAATGTTTCTCCTTGGATTTATCCTGTATGAGACTGTCTGAACTTCCCAGACTTGACTATTTCCTTTCCCATGTTAGGGAAATTTTCAAATATAATCTCTTCAGAATTTTCTCAGACCCTTTCTTTTGCTCTTCTTCTTCTGGGACCCCTATAATTCGAACGTTAGTGCGTTTAATGTTGTCCCAGAGGTCTCTGAGACTGTCCTCAAATCTTTTCATTCTTTTTTCTTTATTCTGCTCTGCGGCAGTTATTTCCACTATTTTATCTTCCAGGTCACTTATCCATTCTGCCTCAGTTATTCCGCTATTAATTCCTTCTAGAGTATTTTTAATTTCATTTATTGTGATGTTCATCACTGTTTGTTTGCTCTTTAGTTCTTCTAGGTCCTTGTTAAACACTTCTTGTATTTTCTCCATTCTATTTCCAAGATTTTGGATCATTTTTACTATCATTACTCTGAATTCTTTTTCAGGTAGACTGCCTATTTCCCCTTCATTTGTTTGGTGTGGTTGTTTTTTACCTTGCTCCTTTATCTGCTGCATATTTCTGTCTTTTCTCATTTTGTTTTAGTTACTATGTGTGGGGTCTCCTTTTCACAGGCTGCAGGTTCATAGTTCCTGTTGTTTTTGGTGTCTGCCCCCAGTGGGTGATGTTGGTTCAGTTGCTTGTGTAGGCTTCCTGGTGGAGGGGACTAGTGCCTGTGTTCTGGTGGGTGGGTCTGTATCTTGTCCTTCTGGTGGGCAGGGCCGCGTCCAGTGGTGTGTTTTGGAGTGTCTGTGAACTTAGTATGACTTTAGGCAGCCTCTCTGCTAATGGGTGGGGTTGTGTTCCTGTCTTGCTAGTTGTTTGCCATGGGGCTTCCAGTACTGGAGCCTGCTGGCCGTTGGGTGGAGCTGGGCCTTAGTGTTGAGACTAAGATCTCTGGGAGAGCTCTCGCTGATTGATATTACATGGGGCCGTGAGGTTCCTGGTGGTCCAATGTCCTGGACTCGTCCCTCCCACCTTGTAGGCTCAGCCCAACACCTGGCTGGAGCACCAAGACCCTGCCAGCCACAAGGCTCAGAAGAAAAGGAAGAAAGAAAAACAAAACAACCATCAAAAAACAACAACAGGGGCTTCCCTGGTGGCGCAGTGGTTGAGAATCTGCTTGCCAATGCAGGGGATACGGGTTCGAGCCCTGGTCTGGGAGGAGCCCACATGCCGCGGAGCAGCTGGGCCCGTGAGCCACAATTACTGAGCCTGCGCATCTGGAGGCTGTGCTCCGCAACAAGAGAGGCCGCGATGGTGAGAGGCCCGTGCGCCGCGATGAAAAGTGGCCCCCACTTGCCACAACTGGAGGGAGCCCTCGCACAGGGGCGAGGACCCAACACAGCCATAAATAAATAAATGAATAAATAAATAAATAAATAAAAAGACCCTCTGATCACCAAATACAACTACTTAAAAAAAAAAAAAACAGAAAGAAAACAAAACAAAACAAAACAAAAAAACCAAAAAAACGGATAGCCAGAACCCTAGGACAAATGGTAAAAGCAAACCTATACAGACAAAATCACACAAAGAAGCATACACATACACACTCACAAAAAGAGAAAAAGGAAAAAAATATATATATAAAAGAAAAAAAAAAAGGAAGAGAGCAACCAAACCAATAAACAAATCCACCAATGATAATAAGCTTTAAATACTAAACTAAGATAAACATAAAACCATAAACAAATTAGACTCAAAAAGCAAACTGTAAGTCTACAGTTGCTCCCAAAGTCCACCGCCTCAATTTTGGGAACATTTGTTGTCTATTCAGGTATTCTTCAGATGAAGGGTTTACCAAGTTGACTGTGTGGATTTAATGTCCTGCTCCTGAGGCTGCACAGAGAAATTTCCCTTTCTCTTCTTTGTTTGCACAGCTCCTGGGGTTCAGCTTTGGTTTTGGCCCCACCTCTGTGTGTAGGCTGCCCTCAGCAGTCTGTTCCCGCCCAGACAGGAGGGGGTTAAAGCAACAGCTGATTAGGGCTTTCTTGCTCACTCAGGCCAGTGGGGAGGGATGGGTACGGTAGTCATAATTGGAATGTGGGGCAAGCCTGAGGCGGCAGAGGCTGGCATGATGTTGCAACAGCCTGTGGTGAGTCATGCGTTCTCCCAGGGAAGTTGTCCCTGGATCGTGGGACCCTGGCAGTGGCATGCTGCACAGGCTCCCAGAGGGGTGTGGATAGTGATCTGTGCTTGCACACAGGATTCTTGGTGGCAACAGTAGCAGCCTTAGCAGTTCATGCCCATCTCTGGGGTCCGAGCTGATAGCCATGGCTTGCGTCCATCTCTGGAGCTCGTTTAGGTGGTGCTCTGCCTTCTGTGGGCACATGGGGAAGGAATCCCCTCTCCTTGCGCACCCTGAAACAAAGGTCTCTCGCCTCTCCAGCAGGTCCAGACTTTTCCCCGACCCTGTCCCAGCTAGCTGTGGCGCACTAGCTCCCTTCAGGCTGTCTTCATGCAGCCAACCCCAGTCCTCTCCCTGATGTCTGACCTCCAAAGCCCGAGCCTCAGCTCCCAGTCCCCACCCGCCCCGGTGGGTGAGCAGACGAGCCTCTCGGGCTGGTGAGTGCTGGTCGGCACCGATCCTTTGTGCGGGAATCTCTCCACTTTGCCCTCTGCACCCCTGTTGCTGCGCTCTCCTCCGTGGCTCCAAAGCTTCCCCCCCCCCCACCATCCCTGTCCCCGCCAGTGAAGGGGTTCCCTAGTGTGTGTAAACTTTTCCTCCTTCACAGCTCCTTCCCAGATGTGCAGGTCCCATCCCTATTCTTTTGCCTCTGTTTTTTCTTTTTTCTTTTGCCCTACCCAGGTACGTGGGGATTTTCTTGCATTTTGGGAAGTCTGAGGTCTTCTGCCAGCATTCAGTAGGTGTTCTGTAGGAGCTGTTCCACAAGTAGATGCATTTTTGATGTATTTATGGGGAGGAAGGTGATCTCCACGTCTTACTCCTCTGCCATCTTGAAAGTCTCTTCCTGTTTTTTTTTTTAAATAATGACAGACTCAATTGTGTTCAGCCTATAGGCCAATATGGGGAGAACTGACATCTTTACTATGGTCAGTCAGTCTTCCAAGAACATGGCATGTTTGTCCATTTACTCAGATTCTCTTTATTTCATTAGGATTTTGTAGTTTCCTGCATACAGATCCTGCACAGATTTTGTTAGTTGTACACAGTATCCCCTTATTCATCTGTAACGATATCTAGTGATTCATTCCTGATACTAGTAAAATTTTTTCCTCTCCATTTTATGGTTGTTATAAATTTTATTGATCTTTTCAATGAACCAGCAATTGCTTTTGTTGTTTTCCTCTATTGTTTTGTGTTTCCAATTTAACTGATTTCTGGTCTTATCTTTATTATCACTTTCTGCTTGTTTTGGATATATTTTGTTATTTTCTAGTTGCTTGAAATGGGTACATGGATTATTGATAAGACTTTTCCTCTTTTGTAATGCAAACATTTAGTGCTATAAACTTCACTCTCAGTACTACTTTATCAGTGCCCTACAAATTTTGATATCTTGCATTTTCATTTTCATTCAGTTTCATGTATTTTTTTACTTCTCTTGAGCTTTCTTCTTTGACCTATAAAATACTTAGAAGTGTGCTATTTAATTTTAAGTGTTTGAAGATTTTCCTGTTTCTGTTATTGATTTCTAGTTTGATTCCCTGATGGTCAAAGAGCATACGTTATATTTTAATTCCTTTACATTTTTTGAGGTTAGTTTTGTGGCTTAGGATATGGCCTGTCTGGGAATATGTTCCTGTGGACTTGGAAAAAAGGTGTATTCTGCTGTGGGCTGAAGTATTCTAAAAATATTGATTATATTCTCTTGTTTAATGGTATTGCTCAATGAAGTAGATAGACCTGAATCATGCCGTTCAGTAGGAGTCCTAGCAATGCAGAATGATTGAGTTAAGAAGGTTTATTTTGTGTGTCCTGTAGTGTTTTACAATTCGAAGTTGGATATATAGTTTATGACAGCAAGGCAATTTACCATGATTGTCAAAATAAGGCTCTAGTTTAAAATATTTAAAACCAATATACACTTTATTTGCTGCTGGATATTTTCCATATCCTATCCCTACTTTTGTATTTAATACAGTTTAGGGGAGATAAAATAAGAAGCAACAGTCAAGGTTGCACAGGGTAACAAAATCATTTTTCCGTTAAGTTTTTCTACTATTGCAGTGGATAGTGTCAGTGGAGACTAGAAAAATCATAAAGGAATTCACCTTTATCTCCATTTAGTGGCTAGTATTATATCTCCCCCCCCCCCCAAAAACGTGTTTACACTAAATTAATTTTGTTTGTAGCCAAGAATGGTTAATTTAGCATACCTAAGTAAACTGAATTGTACCCAGTTTGCTCATAATAATCAAAACACAGGAAAAATTAACTAAGCTAATATTAAATGAAATCTGGGGATAAGAAATATTGAAATGTAATAATTTTTGAGTCTTCAATATCTTGGGTGAGATGAAAAAACTTTTTAACTTAACCAAGATATTACATTTTTAGAAAAATATTTAACGAAAGGCATCATTTATAACTTAGTCATAAATATATCTGGTAGCGTTCTTTGGCTTCTGTAGTTTTCAATGCAGTCAGCAAAAATCGAAGGATTCGAGGAACTGCATTGTATTGTCATGCCTCTTCCCAATTAAACATAAGCTTAATTATAAAGCTCCTCACGAAGTACTATAAAATACACTGAAGGTTTTATTTGGGCTAAGGCAGGCCTATAAAACAGATAAATCTGTAATAACTGTTTGTACATTAGTAGTACTGTTCATTAATATATGTAGTTGCAATCAGCCATCACTGAAGAAGCTTACTGAAATAAATTTGCAGTAATATACAAACTAAAGGATAGTACATAAGCCTTCTTAATCAATTAGAGTTTATTTTGTCAATAAAGCACACAGGACCACAACAGCACATTTCATTTTTTCCCTAGGAAATCAATATCCACAATAGAAAATAAATGTCAAATTGAAGGCTTGGATTTTGTGGTCATGAGGAATATTGGAAATAGCTCTGCACTGGTACACAAGGCACAAGGGTTCTATTCCAACTAGTCACTATCATTGACTTTGAAAAAGTAACACCTTTTTAAAGACTTAGTTTCTCTTCCTAATTTAATTCATGGTCTTGTTATTGAAGTGTCATTGAATGAGTATTTCTAAGAGAGGACCATAGGATTTAACCTGTAGGAACATATTCACCATAATTATTGCCTGTAATTTTTCAAAGTCCTAGATCTGTCTACCAAGCTGTGGGATTTTGTTATTGATGCTAAGCTCAACAGTAGAAATATGTATGAAAGCGTAGTCAGCATATAAAACTCCTTATTACCTGGCTAGTGTAAGAGTAAAGAATTTCTGTGAACCTAAAGCCAGATGTACATATATATATATATATATATATATATATATATGAAATGTATTATATATATCTGGAATTAAGTATAAAAATAGGTCTGTTTCTGCCCATATCCTCACTCTGACTTCACATGTCCTTGTACATGACCTGTGATATTATTATTTAGGACTTACTTTTCTTTGCTACTTGTATTCCTTACCACTATCTATGTGATAAACCTCTATTCATCTTTAATACACAAATTAAAAATTCTAGGTTGATATTAAGATATTTGAGTGACTGAAAGATTTACTAGTCTTATTCCTAACTGCCCAACAAGAGTAGTGTTTGAAACCAAAAAATAAGAAAAGAACATATTCTAAGACCAGAAGTATTTTATATGGCTTCTTATAACAACAGAGATAAGACAAAAATGTTCACAGCTCATTTGATATTAACCATCCTAAATAAATCTGTATAATTGGGACAAAATATTAACCAAGAATACTATTGAGCTTTTTAAATATCAGCAGATGCCCCATCTTAATAAGTAAGTTCTTACTGGCCTCAGTGATTGAGAAAAAGCCAAAATCAATCAACACATTTTGAGTGTCTTAAAACACTGGGTGTAGGTAGATTTTGGCTGTTGATTATGTTCGAGCATGAATCTACAAACAATAACTAAAGCATGGGTTCTATGACAATACACTACAGCTGAAGTGAAGAGAAATAGTCTAGAAATAGTCATAAATACCTACGCATGAAAAAAGTAATAAGGGCATTTTCACATTCCACAGGAATTAATGTGTACTCAAGTTGCCATTCAAGTGTGAAAATTTAAAAAAAGTTATGCTTAGATTTCCAAGATTTCAGTAAATGGAACAACCAGGTACTTGTACTAAGGAAGTTGATTGAAAATATTTTCAAAGGTCACCAGAAAACAAAATAGCAACACAAGAATGGGAAAGTGCAGTTGAAAAATACTGGCAGTTATTAATAAAATCATCCTGAGTCTTTGACAGTCGTATATATCCAACTGTCAACTTGACATATCTACTTGGATGTTTAATCGACATCTCACACACAACATGGCCCAAACTAAATTCCTGAAATCCCCCTCAGAAAACTTCACTTATTGCCTTTGCCGTCTCAGTTAACAACAACTCCATCCTTCTAGTTGCTCAGGCCAAAAACCTTGGATTCATGCCTCAATTTACCTTATGCCCTTTATGTCATCAGTGAGAAAATCCTTTTGACTCTATGATGTTGCGATATACCATCTGGATTCCCCTTCAGGACAGAAAGACTTATTCCCCCAGCTGCAATGAGCAGTGTTGACAGACAACCCTAATCTCTTACTCTTAAAGAGGAGCCCTCCTTAAGAACTGTCTCCACTGATGGAGTTATCTTGCTCAAAGTCATTCTCACTGATCAATACAAGGGTATGCTTCCCTTGTTTCAACTCTGGACAACTTTACAGGGCCATCCCTCTCAGCTTCAGAGCTCCATTCAGTTGTATGAAGCTTTCATTGACACTGCATCACAGCCCAACCTCCCCTTCTGACAAATCCTGCTTCCTCCTCTTCCTTCTGACAGATGTTGATGCCAAGAGCACTCCCTAATAAAATTTTTGCACGCTAATCTTCATCTTAGAGTCTGCTTCTTGGAGAACCCCACCATTGATAGTTGGGCCAGGAGTGGTCCGAGAGACCAAATACTAAGATAGGATCTTCAACTGTTCTGCTGGCAATGAGGACTCCATCACTTTTGGTATGTAGAGCACACATATTCCCTGGAACAGGTAACAGTGAAATTTTAAAAACTTTAACTGTGGTTAACTGGGGTGGTATTCTAGTGAAAGGAAATGAATGAGTAGGTGTGATTGTGTACCAGGCATTTGAGAAAAATGAAGGGAGTAGTTTCTATAAAGACAGTGGAGGGACTTCCCTGGCGGCGGAGTGGTTAAGAATCCACCTGCCAATGCAAGGGACAAGGGTTCAAGCCCTGGTCCAGGAAGATCCCACATGCCGTGGAGCAACTAAGCCCTTGCGCCACAACTACTGAAGCCCGCGCACCCTAGAGCCCGTGCACTACAACTACTGAGCCCGTGTGCTGCAACTACTGAAGCCCACACGCCTAGAGCCCATGCTCTGCAACAAGAGAAGCCACTGCAATGAGAAGCCCATGCACCGCAGAGAAGAGTAGCCCCCGCTCACCACAACTAGAGAAAGCCCACGCGCAGCAATGAAGACCCAATGCAACCATAAAATAATAATAATAAATAATAATAATAAACAAATTTTTAAAAAGACAGTGGAAATAGATAATGTTAAATATAATTGACATTTGGAGAAAAGTTTTTAAAAGAGGCGTAGAGTGATTAATTGACAATTAAAAGCTAAGTGTGAAAACCAGAAAGCCTCTTGGGAAGCTTATAAAAAGGCTCCTTCCAGGAGCTGGGGGCAGCCAGACTCAGGAATTACTCCTAAAACTATCAGAGC
This sequence comes from Eschrichtius robustus, assembly GCF_028021215.1. Classification (NCBI taxonomy): domain Eukaryota; kingdom Metazoa; phylum Chordata; class Mammalia; order Artiodactyla; family Eschrichtiidae; genus Eschrichtius; species Eschrichtius robustus. The sequence continues at coordinate 25,443,233 of NC_090845.1, forward strand.
TCAGAGAAAGATTAAACCCAAAAAAGGGTAGGTCTGCAAAACCAAGATGAATGGATGAACAAAAGGTGATATATACATACAATGGAATACTTTTGAGCAAAAGAAGAATGAAATCCTGATACATGTTACAACATGGATGAATACTGAAAACATTATGCTAAGTGACAGAAGACAGTCACTAAGGACCATAGCTTGTTTTTTCAATTTATATGAAATTTTTAGGAAAAAAAAAAAGACACTATAGATACAGAAGGTAGATGAGTAGTTAGTTGCCTGAGGCTGGGAGTGGGAGTGAGGATTGGCTGCACAAGGGAAAATGGAAACTTTTTGATGTGGTGGAAATGTTCTGAAAGTGGATTGTAGTGATAGATTCACAACTGTACAGATTTACCAAAAATGATTGAATTGAACACTTAAAATAGGTGGCATCAATGATATGTTAATTATTCCTAAATGAATTTGTAAACAATAGAAATAAAATCCAAATAACAAAAAATCAAAACGAGAGAGATTAAATGTTAATACTATATGTGAATTTTTCTCTGACTACTTTTGGCTATATTAGTCATCCTTCCTCTTTGCTCTCATCTTTTATTCATCCATTCAAAAACATTTATTGAGAACTACTTAATATCAGTCTTATGCTAGTATCTGGAATGCAAGGAGAACGGGATGTGATTTGCACTCTAAAGGCATTTACAGACTAGTGTGGGAGACATTCAAGAAAATCATCCTGTATGGGGCACTCTATTACATTCTCTGACACTGCTATCCACAGGAGCTAAAGGAGACAGTGGAAGGGGTTTTCAGAAATACATATATTATACTATTTACCTGATTGAATATTTATTAAGCATCTAGTATATTTCAGTCTATTACTGATGACAAATATTATACTGGAACTTTAGAGTGGCAGTATCTGGGAATTATCTTAGAAGTAAAATTTGCTTTATTTTTCTTGAGACCATTGAGATGTGAGCATGACATGAGATAAGGCATTAGATTTGAGAAATAGTAAGCAAACTCCACGTGGACATATTGTTACCTAGGGAAGAGCTGTGTCATTTTATATATCCCAAAATATATTTATATATTCATATATCATATCCACATATCCACAATACTATAACATTTCATTTATTCTTGTTTCACACTTCTTAGATTTCATCTTTCTGGAACTCAACAGGAACCAGGAGATAAATAAATAGTAGATGATCCAGATCATTCCAAACAAGGCTACCAGTTTACTGCACAATTATTGCCTCCTGTTTTACACCAGAGTCTTTAAATTACAGTCTTATTTATTTAATGCAAAAATTCCAACAAGCAACTCAGATAGTTGCCTTTTTGTTTAATTTTGATTCTTAGTGCCCAGCATATCAGAAACAGCAGACTATAAGTAGGCTATAAGTGCAGGAACTGTTTAGATACCAGTCCTATGACAGCAGCAGTGACAGAGGCACAAAATGGTAGAAAGGAAGGAAAATAAAGCAGAAAAGCAGAAAAACTGTTTTCCAGTATAGGTTGGAGATATGTGTTAATAACCAACATTTGCATAGTACTTTTCAAGTTCCAAATTATTTGCGAATGTGTTGCTCATTTAACCCTCACAACTGTCCTTTGAGGCAAGCGTCATTACCTTTGTTTCACAATTGTTGATTTGAGCCTCAGATCACCAGACCCTGCACAGCCAAAAATAGGAGCTCCAGGTCTAGGTCAAGTCCAAGATCAGTATTCTGCCCTCATACCCTAACAATGACCCACAAATTGTTATGAAAAATTGAAAGTGGAGTCAATATTATATGCTTATAGAGCATAAAATCAACACTATATACTGATTTCTAAAACAATCTGTTCTGATTTCCACCTAAACAGGTATATGTTAGATAACTTAAAATTTGTTTTATTGAATAGCTCTTCTGTCATTATTGACAGCCAAGATACCATTGCAGAAATTTGAAGTAGTTATTCATTATACCACATAAAAACCATGATGCTGCCTTTTTTATCATCCAGTATTTTTACCTAATCTGGACATCTTCAATGGTCATTTCCACTTTAATAGAACTCCCTTTGGGGAATATCAGCATGAGCTATAATTCATTTTCTTCATCTGCCATGAGAGTTTTTCTAATACAGAGTTTTGGTAATTGCTCTAGAAAACATGAAAGTGAACTCTGTCACAATAGAAAGATAAGCATATATATGTTTTACTGTTAACTGTGTGATTAAAGATCATACACACAAACACAACACACATCCATAATAATAAGGATGTGGGAACTATATGTAAGCTGAAAAAAAATTGTGACATTTAAAATAGAACAAAATCTATTTTCCAATTTTCTTGCCTTTTTCTCCTCAGATTCTGAATTCTTCCTTCTGTCTCTATCAATCACAGATGCCATTAACTTAATCTGTGTTAGAAATGCACCTCTATTTTCTCCAAGTTCCAGAAATTATAATATATACTGTTTTCCTTTTATATTCCTTAATATTCAACCCACCTCTTTTTTTCTCAATTGGTGAGCCACCTACATGGGAATTATTTTTATAGTTATGTTCTTCCAACTCCTACTTTTCTTTTGGCAAATATTGAATATATGGCTAAAAATGGGAGACCTATTGTACATTCATGAGAATCAAGGTAGGACCACAATTTTTATGTTTTTTTTCAAACAAGCAGTAAGAATTAAAATTTTACCCATACGGCTTTCTTTGGGGTCCTCTTTACAGTGGGTAAAATGACTTAAAGATTATTATGATGACATTTTATGCAAATTACATTTTTACATTATCTTAATGTGCCTATAATGATAGCTACTAAGTACTCAGCTTGAAACAATTATACCACCTGCCCCTCAACACTAACTGAAATAAAAGAAGATCTTACCATTTCAAGTCAAAGATACACAGAAAGGACATTTTCTCTTTTCTCTCTTGATACAACTTGAAAATAACACATATTCCAATAGTATATCATTTTCTCTTTCACTGAAACATCCTGTTACCCACCTTTTCCCTTGATACATACAGTGTTTTTAAAAGAGTGTTTCCTTCCAGTTGTAATGAGACCCGCAGATTTGCTTTTTTGACCCATACAGTGTTCTAAAAAGTATAAAAAGAATTACCTGAGTAGGGCATTCACTCACCAGTTCATCTCAAGCCTCCCCATTCTCTACTGTGCTTGTGGTAGCTACAGGGATGCTCAGATATTCTCCAGGGATCCCCTTCTCCCAGTATTCACGTCCACACTGCATCAGAGTTGCCTTGTGTGACCAATAGAATACAGCAGAAGTAATGGTACAGCACTTCTGAGATTCAATTATAAAAGACTGTGGCATTTTCTCTCTTGAATCATTTGCTATGGGAGTAGCTAGCTGCCTTGTCGTGAAGACTCTCATAGAAGCCTATGGAGTGACACACACACGGCAAGGAAGTGGAGTTGGCCCACAACCACATGAGTGAGCTTGGAAGCATATCTTCCAGCTTCGAATGACTGCAGTCCCAACCAACCTGATGAACACAACCTCATGAGATCTTAAGACAAAACCACCTACTGAGGCCACTCTTGAATTCCTGACCCACAGAAACTATGAAATAATCCATACTGTTGTTTCAAGTTACAAGTTTTGGGGTAAATATATTATGCAGCAGTAGATAATGAGTACAATTTTACACCTAGAACATTCACCTGCATAGTATTTAAAGGATTTTGAGAATGTAACTTTGTATTATTTAGGATAATTAATGTTAGTGGCCACAATACACAAATAGACCAAAGTCTACTTCTTGCTCATGTCACAGTCCAATTCAGATCCATTGGTTCTGCCTGGTGACTTTCCCTCAAAAGTGCATTGTGGATCTGGATTTCTTTTTGAAAAAAACCCACTACTAAAATATATTCACTTTCAGCTGTACATGAGGGAGACAGAGTGAACATGGAGAACCCATACCCATCCTTAATTGCCTTGAACCATAAATAACACATCACTTCTCTCATATCCTTATAGGTAAAAACTCAAGTATACAAGTCTAGCCAAAATGCAAAGGAGGAAGGTAAATGAAGTCACCTGGATCCAGGAAGAGGAAATATTTTACAGGTAACATTGTTTCTGCCACCTGGCTCCTGCTTTAGAGCCAAAGTAATGAAAAAGGGATGTTCAATACATTCAAAGAGAGATTCTGTACTATTAAATACTCCTTCAGTTTCTATTTTTTGTGGTTTATTGACAGGGTCAGAATATTTTTTATCACTTTGTTCAATTATTTAAAGAAAGTGAGTTCAAGTTTGCCACTTACATAAGAGTAACTTTTTAATGTTTCTTCAGAAACTACTTTGAATGAACTTTGAATATAGAAATGATTACAATGTACCAGTTATCTTTTTCTGCATAACGAACTGGAAGTCAGCTAAGCAGCTCTGCCCATCTTGACGGGCCTCACTCACGTGTTCTGAGGTGATCTGGTGGTCAACTGATCTAGGCTGACTTTGGCTGGGGTGTATTGGGTGACTTGGCTGTGCCCAAATGTCTCTCATCCTCCAGTAGACTAGGTCAGGAATGTTTTCATGGTAATAACAGAGGCACAAGAGAGTGCATAACCTAATGTGCAAGCTCATTTCAAGTCTCTGCTTAACATCACATATGCTAATATCCCTTAGGCGAAAGCAAGCTAAGAGCCAGGAGGCTACAAAAAACACAGCCAAGTGCATGGATATAGGCAGAGGTGAGGGATCAGGACGTTAATGTAATCAACCACAATATACGCATACTCTGAAATATGAATAAATAAATAAATATAAGGAGCACACAATCTTCAGTAAAGGCAATCACTAACTGTCTATTCCTAAAGATGGCACCAATGGAATGAATTGGATTTCTTCATATTCAATTGCATATGTAATGAAACTCAGTATCTCAATTTGCCAAAATTGAGGGTGGGTATACTCTCATTTAAATCTAAGTAATAGGTCTGGTCAAAAAGACTACATTGATATTAAATTTGCCTTAATTAGAAAATAAATAATGAAAATGTTGTATGGATTTATGACTAAAGAAAAATAAAATTTAAAGACATATTGGCTAATAGATTTCCCAATAATATTAAGAATTTCTCCCCTTCATCTTTTGAAGTTTTTCCCCCCAGGAGAATTTTTTAAAGGAAATATAATATGTTCTGTCTCTTTTGGACTATGATAATCATTGGCAATGATAACACCTAATAAATCACTTAAGATGTTTTCTCTAATTAATTTGAGCTATTTTTATTGAGTGCACTATATTGCCATTTTTGCTAGTTGCTAGTTTTTCAACGACTAGCAAGAAAGATTCAGTCATATACAAAGTTTATAATCTAGTGGAAAGTATGAATAAGTCAATATTTGCCATTCAGTGCAATACACTGTAATTATACACAGATGTCTGTGGTGCTTAAGAAAACAGGAGAGCAACCTAAGCCAGGCACAAAGAAAATTTTCAAGAAGAGATTTAAATCTCAGTTTGAATCTGGTCATGAGTAGTCAGCTCATGAGAAGGATGTTGGTTTCTTCTGGGCAGTAAATATTGAGAAAAGAAAGATTTATAAAGACATTTAAAATGTATAATCAACAGACTAGGTGATTTATTGGAAACTGGGCATAAGGTAGAGAAAAGAGTTAAGAAAAATGCATAATTTTATTGTTAGGGTAACTGAATTTATTATTCAATAAGATAGAGAGACTTGTGAGGAACAGTTCTGATAGTAACTGGATACAATCAGTTTGAGGCTTCTGTAAGAAATACAAGTGAAAATATCTATAAGGCTATTAGCTTCTTGCCCCTGAAGATGAAGGCAAAGTCCTAGGCTGGAGGTAAACATTTGGAAATGTTAGCTTATCTGTTAGCTATATGACAGATGGCCTATAAAGTCCTGGGAGTAGTGGAACTGCCAAAGAGAGGGTTGTCCACTTAAGCAAAGGAGATAGCCTAGAACTGAAACCCAAAGAACTCCGACGTTCAAGGGATGGACAGAATAAAATTCACCCACAATAAAAAACCAAAAGGGAGCAACTAGAATTTGTAGAAAGAAAACAGAATAATATGTTGTGATAAAAACTGAAGGAAGGGGCTTCCCTGGTGGCGCAGTGGTTGAGAGTCTGCCTGCCAGTGCAGGGGACACGGGTTCGAGCCCTGGTCTGGGAGGATCCCACATGCCGCGGAGCAACTAGGCCCGTGAGCCACAATTGCTGAGCCTGCGCGTCTGGAGCCTGTGCTCCGCAACAAGAGGGGCCGCGATAGTGAGAGGCCCGCGCACCGCTATGAAGAGTGGCCCCTGCTCGCCGCAACTGGAGAAAGCCCTCGCGCGGAACCGAGGACCCAGCACAGCCAAAAATAAATAAATAAATTTATAAAAAAAAAAAAAAAAAAAACTGAAGGAAGAGTTTTTTAAAAGGAAAAGACAATGATCAACATTTTGGAATGCTTATGTTTTATCAAATAAAATAAGGTTTGAAAAGTTGGCTTTACCAACAAGATAGCTGTTGATGTTCTTGACAAGAGTATTGGCAGGAGTGTGACTAGAGACTAGAATGTAGTTGACTGAAAATAGATGGATTTTTTGAAGCAGATACTGCAAGTGTATTTAACGTGTTCAATAAAGAGAGATATGAAGAACATCTTGGGAACAAGGAACTTTTTTAAAAAAATTAATATGAGAAACTCAAATGTTTAAAAACACTACTGGTTTGTAGAGGAAAAGGTTAAAGACCCAAATGCTGAACTAAGTAAATCAGACAGCATCTTGCAGAGAAATGAGAGCAGATAGGAGGCAGAGCATGAATGTAGAAATTAACCATATTAAAGAGGATCACTAATTACATGGCATCAACAGTGAAACAGGAAAGCATCTGTGTGAGGACAAAGGTGATTTTATGATTAATGTGATTAATGGGGACACCTAAAAGCATTCCACTAAGAGTTATGTTGAAGAAAAAAGGTTTTCATGGTCAGTACTACTAATTAATATTGCTTTGGAGGTAATAACCAAAACAATTGGATAAGAGAAATGAATATGGCTTATAGAAAATACTCATAATGCTTTCGAGCGAAAAAAAGGGACCTTTTCCCATAGGATGGCAATGAACTTCTCAATAGCAACAAAGAAACTAGAAGAAAATGAAACAAAAAGTTTGAGGGACAGTTGTTGCAAACTATATTCAGCCCAACCGTCGATCAAGGATAAAGAAAACAAAGATATTTTGACATACAATAACTCATACTACTTTTCTCTCATGTTCTATTTTTCAGGAAAGTATGTAAGTAAACTAAGTAAGAAAGAAAGCAGTAAACAGAAAGCACAATAAATAATAATAATAATTCAAGAGAGAGAGACTAGGAAAATTATCTAACACTTTTGCCTATATAGAAAATAATATTGAAAAACATTTTACTGAACTCGTGGAGTATTGAGGAAGGATTAGCAAAAGGTACTTTGAAAAATAAGCAAATGAAAAAATACTATGATAACATTATTAAAAGGGTTCTGAGACTCAATTTCCAATGTGTGGAGGGGAGTTTTCTCACACAGCACTAGGTAATTCTCCAGATACCAGGTGGGTGTCCTACAATTCAACTTCAATTCCGATACTACCTACCCAGAGATAGCATGAGATTCCACAGGTTAAGGGTTCAGCCCTACAAGACTCCACCCTTCCCGACTTCAGCTGCCACTCACAAACCGAGGTTGTTACCTGTTCTTGGGACCAACTGGCTATAGATAGAGGTTCCCAAGACTCCCTCCTCAGGTTCGACTAATTGTGAGAGCAGCTCACAAAACTCAAGAGAAACATTTTACTTACTAGATCACTGGTTTATTATAAAAGGATATAACTCAGGAATGACCAGATGGAAGAGATACATAGGGTAAGGCATGGGGACGGGGCATAGCTCTTCCACGCTCTTGCCAGGCCTACTTCTCTCCCTGAATTTTCATGTGTTCACCAACCCATAAGCTCGCCAAACCCCATCGTCTGGGGGTTTTATGGAGGCTTCACTACATAGGCATGATTGATTAAATCATTGGACGTTGGCAATTATCACTAATTATTAGAGAAATGCAAGTCAAAACTACAATGAGGTATCACCTCACACCAGTCAGAATGGCCATCATTAAAAAGTCTACAAATAATAAATGCTGCACAGGGTGTGGAGAAAAAGGAACCCTCCTACACTGTTGGTGGGAATGTAAACTGGTACAGCCACTATGGAGAACGGTATAGAGGTTCCTTAAAAAAGTAAAACTAGAGCTACCATATGATTCAGCAATCCCACTCCTGGGCATATACCCGGAGAAAACTCTAATTCGAAAAGATACATGCACCCCAATGTTCATAGCAGCACTATTTACAGTAGCCAAGACATGGAAGCAACCTAAATGTCCATCAACAGATGAATAAAGAAGAGGTGGTATATATATACAATGGAATATCACTCAGCCATAAAAAGGAATGAAATAATGCCATTTGCAGCAACATGGATGGACCTAGAGGTTATCATACTAAGTGAAGTAAGTCAGATTGAGAAAGACAAATATCATATGATATCACTTATATGTGGAATCTTTTAAAATGATACAAATGAACTTATTTAAAAAACAGAAATAAACTCACAGACATAGAAAACAAACTTATGGTTACCAAAGGGGATAGGAGGGGTGGCGGGAGAGATAAATTAGGAGACTGGGATTAACAGGGACACACTACTATATTTAAATAGGTAAACAACAAGGACCTACGGTATAGCACATGGAACTACGCTCACTATCTTGTAATAACCTATAATGGAAAAGAATCTGAAAAAAAAATATACATATATGTGTAACTGAATCACTTTGCTGTACACTTGAAACCAACACAACATTGTAAATTAACTATACTTCAATAAAAAAAAGAATAAAGAAAAAATAATCATTGGACTTTGGCAATTGATTCAATCTCTAGCCCCTCTCCCGTTCTGGAGGTTGAAGAGAGGGACTGAAAGTTCCAACCCTCTAATCTTCCCTCCCTCGCCCCCCCCACCACCACATTGGTTCCCCTAGCAACCAGCCCCCATCCTTAAGTTACCTCAAGGCTTTTCAAAAGTCACCTTATTAACATAACAAAAGACATTTAAATCAATATTATCCCAGGGAATTCCAAGGGATTTAGGGGTTCTGTGCCAGGAGTGGGGTCAAAGACCAAATATATTTCTTACAATAAATCACAATATCACAATTATAAAATGAGATAATGGAGGCACAGGAGGCTGCCCTGAAAGACAACCAAGATAAAGGACTGAAGCTTGGTATTAATGGACAAAAGGGGTAATTCAAATGATCAATTAGAAACAAAAAGACTGTTCTTGGTTATTGTGCTCTGAGGGTTAATTCCAACAGGCCTGGAATTGGCCTGAGATGTTTTGCTGAAGTATGAGATGCACCTGCATGGTACTGACCCAGGATCAATGAAATATAATGATTAATAGTACTGTTTTGTAACATGGGTCCAAGGCAAGTTTCAGCATGTTTTGTGCCAGCTTGCCAGCACTGTTTATAAAGTGAGATTGATGGTTTGCCGGTGATTGATGGTTCACACCTGATAACAGCAGCAGTACTGATGGTTTGCACAAGGGCTCTGCCACTGGGGTTGGTCAGCTAGGATTAATATGACCAGAAAGCTGTAAGAAGCTCTGGCCAAGACTCCATCTTGAGCTCATTGGCTGTATGCAAATGTTGATGATTCCTGATCCAAAAAAAAAGCAGGACAACTGGAGCCTGCTTCCAACCTTTCAAAACTCTTGCTGTGAGGTAGCCTGTGGCTGTGATGCATATCCTAACTAAAACTTTGACTTATTGTTTCCTTTCCCTGCAATAAATGGCAGACTTGTAAATCTTGTCTTTTTGGGTCTTGTGAGTCTTAAAAATCCAAACTTGTTTGACTGCCACCATTGACACAGTTATGGAGAAGTATATAGTTATACCTAATTCTGTACATGTCTATGTGAGAACTGTGGGGAGGATGGTAGTGATGGGGTAACTCCAAAACTGCAGTTCCTTTCTCTGACACAACTGCAGGGGTACTCTCTTGAATTGGAATAAAATCCCATTTTCTCAGTTTTCAAAAGATTTTCTCTCTGAACTCAGGGTGAGAATTCAAAATATCAATTACGTCCATCCATTGTAATTGAAGGTGTCCTGGACTGGCTGTTGTATCTGAGTATCATGTCAGTTTTCTGGTTCAACTGATCTGCATCTGCAGATACTGGTACAATTTACTTCTTTTTATCTTTGTATACATCTCAAGTCACTTTTGAATGTCTCAACTTATGTCTTTCTTATGGTCTCAAATATCTGTCGCCCCTCAGTATCCACAGGGGATTGATTCCAGGACCCTCCCGAGGATACCAAAATCTTCGAATGCTCAAGTACCTTATATAATATGGCATAGTATTGGCATATAACTTATGCACATCTTCCCATATACTTTAAATAATCTCTAGATTACTTATAATACCTAATACAATGTAAATGCTATGTAAATCGTTGTAAATACTATGTAAATAGTTGCCAGCACACAGCAAATTCAAGTTTTGCTTTTTGGAAATTTCTGGAATTTTTTCCCTCAATATTTTTGACTGGTTGAATATTCAGATACGCAGGACCAACTGCATCTTTTTTATCACCCTCAACATGTCCAAAGCCCCGCTGCAATACATTATGCTTTCAAGCATGTGGGTGCTCACCCAGTCTGTTCTTCCCTAGAGATCCAGTTCATCTGCACCTAGGCCATCTCTCAAAGATCCTAGTCTCAAATTACCAATGATTCTCCTTTTTGCACAAGAGTATCTCTGCTTTTAGCTGGGTCCATTCTTTCAGGAGGTGGCTATAAAGTGTCCAAATTTCTATCTCTTTGCTAATGCCTCACACCCTGAAATGTATGGGTATACTTGTCCTTGATATTTATTTTTTGTAGAAAAAAATCCTCATATTCTAACCCAGCACTAATCAACAAGTAAAATCATACAGTTATTTATAATCCTAGTGTGTAGACTTCAAGTTAGACATTCCTTGTGTGAAGACTTGCATAGTAGCACTGTTTAAACTGTGCACATTGGGAATTCCCTGGAGATCCAGTGGTTAGGACTCTGCGCTTCCACTGCAGCGGGCACGGGTTTGATCCCTGGTCCGGGGAACTAAGATACCACAAGCTGTGTGGGCTCGGCCAAAAAAAAAAAGTTAAAATAAAAAATTAAATTAAATTAAATTTAAAAATAAAATATAAAATAAACTGTGCACATCAGACAGCTTTTCTAGTGATGGTATGATAGAAAGCAAAAAGAGACCATTAAATAAAAGGACGCAATCAGATTAAATTTTATATATAAATTCTTTTTCAGCAGTTTCCAGATTTTTTTTTTAATGTGCAAGCATTTCGTTTTAATTATCGCTATTTGAAAGTTCTTATTTTGGAGAGCAGAAAACCATTTCATTATACATTCACTCCATTTCTCAAGGGCTTCCACAAGTTTTATCAAATTTATGTTTCAGTTACTCCAGGTGTATTAGTAGATTCATCATCAATCTAGCTCACCTATTCTCCAAATCGTTCTACAATATTGACATGAATAGCACACTGTAACTTACCTAAGTAGATGGGGCAAATGTCTAGAAGCCCATGGTCTGGTTCTTCCAGGTGGCTAGAGCCTTGCATTAGACTCACCAGCCAATGGTAAAGTCAGAGTCCAAATTTGTGTCCAGTTTCATGGATTAAACACTTACAGGACTGAAGTAGCAAAATACCCAAGATTTCAGGAATATAATAGTTATTAAAAATTGAAGAGTCACTTGAAGATTTTTTTTCAAGTTTTTAACTTTGCATTCACAGTATGAAAGATAAATATCACTGCCATATCTGGCAAAGCTGACTATTCCTGTGCCATCTGCCAAAAAGCCTTGTCCAAAGACAAAATTTCAGGAGTCTCTTGGGGAAAGACAAATCATTGTTATGCCCATGATACAGAAGACATCTGAAGATTTTTTTGTTTTTAAGCACTTAAGAATGCCCCTGTGGACTTCCCTGGTGGTCCAGTGGTTAAGACTCCGTGCTTCCGCTGCAGGAGGCATGGGTTCAATCACTGGTCGGGGAAGTTCCGCATGTCGCGTGGTGTGGCCGAAAAAAAAAAAATGCCCCCCGTATGAATTTGTAGGTTTTGTGTGTTGTCACTGAATCTAAAGGAACACTAAGTTTGTAGAAACAGGAAACTTTTCTACAAGTTTTACTGGCAAGCCATAGAAAAATATTTCATGGTAGCCCTTGAGCTCTTTAACATATTCTTCTCTGATAATTCTGGTGTTCCCTAGAGTTCCAATGGGCTGCATATAAATATTACATTTCTTCATAGAGATTATTGATAAACTGTTCAAAGTCTTCAGGAGGGGTGCTCAGAATGGGAGGTGATCCAATCTGAGTGTGAATGCAAGGTAATGGGTCCAAAGAGATCACTCTCTGGCTGAAAGTCTTTGTTCATAGCTGTTCCCCACCTTCTCAGTTCTTATACTACAACATAAGCACTGGAATCTTTGAGATGAAGGCTGTTTGTAATGTCTGTTCAGAATTATGCATTGTTTGCATAATGACAGGAATGTTCCATTCATACTGTGTTCCTATGCAGAGGTTTCTTTTTTTTTTTTTCCAATTTTTTTTTTAATTGTGCTAAACTTCACATAACAGAAAATTTACCATCTTAACCATTTTTAAGTGTATAGTTCCGTGGTATTAAGTATATTCATGTTGTTGTACAACCATCACCAACATCCATCTTCGAAACTCTTCTCGTCTTGTAAAACTGAAACTCTGTACCCATTACAACAATGTTTTCAACCCTTCAGTTTGGAGAGACTGAATATACAAATAGACAATGGCCAGGCCATACATAAAAGTAAAGCTCTGACCCCCAACCTGCAGCAACCAGCCCAGGAAATCAACTCATTATCTATAGTAACCAGCCCAGGAAGCCAGCCTGTTGTCTATTTGTCAGACTTGTAGGCATTCAGACCATTATCTCTGTCCAGTCAGGGAGGGCATACCTGAAGCCTTCCCCTTTTTCCACTATAAAGCGTTCCCACTCATCTGCCTGCTTTTGAGTCTTTGCCAAAACTCTAGTGACAGTGGCTGACTCCCCTGCTATAGCAAGCTCTGACTAAATAGCCTTTGAATGTTCTCATTTGGTTGGTATTTGTTATTTCTACAGCTTGAATGGGTTAAACAGCTGCTCTACCACAAGGTTTACAAGGACCAGCGTATTTAAATGTGTTCATAGAAGTGATATGGAGGGTGCCTTCACCTGCCACTAGGCCAGAAGAGAGCCCATCCACTGCCAGATTTTTTTTTTAAATCAAGTTGTTACCTTTGAACATCATTAGAGTTCCTCCAGGGCCTACATGTGGAAGCGAGCCATACAAAAATAAAAAGAGAGAGGAAAATAGGAAGAAAAGAAGGAAGAATATATGAAAGACAGAGAGAGAGAGAGAAAGGGAGGGAGGGAGAAAAAAAGGAGGGAGGAAGGAAGGGGTGGAGGAAGGAAGGAAGGAAGGAAGGAATGAAAGGAGAGAGGGAGGAAGGAAGGGAGGAGAAGCTTGTTGGATCCTGGATGGTGTTTTTTCAGAACAAGCATTGACAGCCAGTTGGCCTTTTGAATTAGAAAACTGCCTAGATATCAGAATTTTTAGTAACAGAACATTAACTTTTAGACATAAACTCTAATCTGTGCCTTGAAAAATGAAAAGTTAATACCATAATGCACATTTATTTAGTTTTTTTCCCAGGCTAGCAAGTTACTTCAATTTTATTTTCAGTGTATTAGAATTGGTAGGAGCTTTTGTCATGTCACAGCTTAGAAACTGTTTGTTCCTGTTTCCAAAAAAAAAAGAAGGAAAAAAATTAAAAAGCCTTGAAACCAATCTGCCAACTACATGGAAAGTCTCATTATAATTTTCAATAATAAAACCCTGCTTGGGGTGAAATTTCAATTAGAGATTAAAATAAAACAAAATCATCCAAAACTCAATAATATAGTGATGGAAAATGGATTGCAGATAGGTCCATTCTCACTACTAGAATATGAAGATAAAAATGGATTTAGGAATTAACAGGCCTTTTTGAAATGTTGCTTCATAATTTAAAAACTGTATATAACTTGTTGATTCTTTTCCTTTTAAATATTTCCCTAAAAGAAGATGGGGAAATGATGAAGTAAATGCCCATGTACAATTCTCACTTTCCCCCAAAATTAGTGACAACAATGAGAAATAGAGACTAAAACGTCATTTATAACTAAAACAGGAAAAGGCTCCAATCATCATGTTGGGAAATGCCAAATATAATACAATTTGGTCCCAGTTGAAAGAGGACATTGGGAGCAGACACAAAATTGTTGAGAAAATCTAGCAGATTTTGTCCTGAAGGATCCTGCTGGGCATCTTCAATATTGAAGGGCCTGAGGCTGTTAGGCTTATAGGGCTTCTTTCCCAACCACATATCAACAGTAAAAGCAGCAGAGTGGGTAAAAACACAAGGCTGATCAGTACTAGCTTTTGAAGTGTGGAAACAAAACTACTTGGCACCTGTAAACCAGAGATGAATTTTCTTTGAAAAATATGTGTCCGCTACCACAATAAGTTTCTATTACATACCCAGAAGAATGGCTAAAATTAAAAGAATGACAAAACCAAATATAGATGGGGGTGTGAGCAACCATAACTTGCATACATTGTTGGTGGGGGTGTGAAATGTTTTAATCAAAAGTTCTGGCAATTTGTTATAAAAATAACCACATATCATCTATCATATAGCACAGCTCTTCTCTCCCCAGGTACTTAACACAGAGAAATGAAAACATATGTTCACAATAAGATCTAAAAATTGTTCACAGTAGTTTTATTTGTAATAGCCAAAACTCAAAACATCTTGGGTGTCCATCAATTGGAGGATGGACAAACTGTGGTATATCCAGGTAATACAATAGACTACTGCTTAGCTCTAAAAAGGAATAATTTAATGAAACACTCAACAGTATGGATGGATCTCAAAATTATTATGCTGAGTGCAAGAGGCCTTAAACAAAAGAGTGCATACTCTTTCCCATATTATATTCTGTCCTGTTTTCGTAAGTGGTGTAATATATACTCCACTATTCAACTTACGTAAAATTTTAGGACAGGTAAAACTAATGTACAGAGAAAAATATCAAAACATTATCTCTGGCAGAAGATCTAAACAGACACTTCTCCAAAGAAGACATACAGATGGCCAAAAATCACATGAAAAGATGCTCAACATCACTAATTATTAGAGAAAAGCAAATCAAAACTACAATGAGGTATCACCTCACACTGGTCAGAATGGCCATCATCAAAAAGTCTACAAATAATAAATGCTGGAGAGGGTGTGGAGAAAAGGGAACCCTCCTACACTGTTGGTGGGAATGTAAATTGGTACAACCATTAGGGAAACCAGTACGGAGGTTCCTTAAAAAGCTAAAAATACAACTGCCATATTATACAGCAATCCCACTCCTGGGCATATATCCAGAGAAAACTCTAACTCAAGAAGATACATGCACCCCAATGTTCACAGCAGCACTATTTACAATAGCCAAGACATGGAAGCAACCTAAATGTCTATCAACAGAGGAATGGATAAAGAAGATGTGGTACAAAGATGTGGTAAATATATACAACGGAATATTACTCAGCCATAAAAAGGAACGAAATTGGGTCATTTGTAGAGACTGTCATACAGAGTGAAGTAAGTCAGAAAGAGAAAAACAAATATCATATATTAACACATATATGTGGAATCTAGAAAAATGGTACAGATTAACCAGTTTGCAAGGCAGAAATAGAGACACAGATGTAGAAAACAAATGTATGAACACCAAGGGGGGGAAGGGGGGTGAGATGAATTGGGAGATTGGGATTGATATATATACACTAATACGTATACCTGCTGTATAGCACAGGGAACTCCACATCTCTGTACAGTAGAAACTAACACAACATTGTAAAACAACTATACCCCAATTTAAAAAAATTTTTTTTTAAATTAAAAAGTAGCCTATTCAAAGGGAAAAAAAATGACTTGCAGTCAATTAAAAATAGTTGGACATAAAAGGAGATCAAAGAATGCAACCAAAAAAAAAAAAAAGAACCAGAAATGACAGAAAATATAAACAGAAGCACTAATGAAAGAGATAATGATGTTTCAATTGTGAACTTTATATTCACATCTATTTATTTTACATTGAATATTTAAGTTCCCAATTTGCATCATTCTAAATAATTTTTAAAAAAAGATGTGGTACTTATATACAATGGAATATTACTCAGCCATAAAAAAGAATGAAATAATGCCATTTGTAGCAACATGGATGGACCTAGAGATTATCGTACTAAGTGAAGTCAGACAAAGATAAATATCATATGAAATCACTTATATGTGGAATCTAAAATATATGATACAAATGAACTCATTTACAAAACAGAAATAGACTCACAGATGTAGAAAACAAACTTATGGTTACCAGGGGGGAAAGGAGGGGGGAGGGATAGATTGGGAGATTGGGATTGACATATACACACTACTGTATATAAAATAGATAACTAATAAGGGCCTACTGTATAACACAGGGAACTCTACTCAATACTCTGTAATGACCTAAATGGGAAAAGAATCTTAAAAAGTGTAGATATATGTATATGTATAACTGATTCACTTTGCTGTACACCTGAAACTAACACAACACTGTAAACCAACTATACTCCAATTAAAAAAAACATTATATCTGGGAGGGTAAAGGCCAGGGTTTTCTAGGAAGGGGCATGAAGGAACTTATTGTGGTTTTGTGATATTTTATGTCTCAATAGAAGACTGGGTTACACAGGTATATGCACTTGTCAAAATTCACCAAATGTGTATTTAAGATTAAAACAAATTTCACATCAAAAGAGAAAACTTGTTAAAAAAACAAGCAACAGGCCCCAAAAAGGAATCACTTGTGCTAAGCCCCACATCAGAAAACGAAGACTTAATACCTAACCTAATTGCAGTTTCAACCTTTCCCAGGAGTGTAACCTAAACCTGTCAGTCTGGAACTTTCTGGTCAGCACAAGTGAGGTAATCCCCCTAAGACCTTGCTGACTAAAGAATGTTGCTGGCCATCCAGCTCTATAAGGATTGAGTCATTAGCTACTGCAGTCACTAACCTTTAACACACCCTGAAAGGAGTTCAAGGTGGAAATCAGGAATGGTACACTGTGTGCTCTAGAAAAAGTGTTAGAACAGCCCTTCAGATAGTTAGATATTTTCAGAAGAAATTTTTTTATGAACCTGGATGGTTGTATCTTCTCATACTTAGAAAAGAACTAAACCCATTAACTAAGATATCTGTTCCTGTGACTAGCAGCAATTTTCTACCGAGATGTGTGCTTGGTTGCACACACACCATTCACCAGAATCACATATATACTGACCTCCCCTCTTACCTCTTCAGAACAGTTTCTCAGAGCTATCTGAGTGGGTGCCTCCCAGGCTACAGTCCTCAGTAAGACACTGAATAAACTCCACTCACGCTTTTACACTGTGCGACTCTTTTAAGTCAACAACCCTTTCTATCCCCCAAAGAAAAACTAAGTAATCTGCTTTTCCTTGTCCCTGTCTCGGAAAGCCTTCCATTTTGCACAGCTCCTTGGAGCTCCTTTCTATTTGCTGAATGGGATGCTGCCTGATTCATGAATTATTGAATAAAGTCAGTTTGATCTTTACATTTACTGAGTTGAATTTTGTTTTTTAATGCATGGCAAACAAATTTCACTTTAGTTAAGGATATACCTGCTGAAGTAGTTAGACAACCAAGTACTAATATCTGAATATCAATTCGAAATGCATAAAAATTAAGATGGATTAATCGTGTAGACAGATGAATTGTTAGATGTGTAATTTTAAAAGTATAATTAAATGTTAATACTACAGTCTTGGGAATATGGAAGTTCACAGTAAAATTCTTTAAACTTTGCTGTAGGTTTAAAATTTTTCATAATATAATTTGTAAAATATTGAGACAGAAAATATAGGAAGACAAAGACCCCAGTAGGAAGGAACCAGGTAGCGAATTTTCTTTTCACTGACCTTGAATAACTTAACAGCTAAACATGGAAAATAAATTATCAGCTTCCAATTTCTGAGCTCAGATTTAAAGGTTGTGATCTTAAAAATTGTTTGCATCACCTGGAAGAGGTGTCAAGCAAATGCCACCCACATTTGTGTGGAATCCAGTTGGGTACAGTAAACAAAACGATTGCCCTCTGCTCCCCCTCCCTCCAAAACAACAACAACAACAACAACCACAGAAAAAAAAACAGAGGGAGAAGATTTTTATTTTTATGTTTCTGGTGTAGGGGAGCAGAATTTGCCAACCTAATATATGTCTCTTTGGTGTACTGATTGTTTTAAGCTGGTTATTTTCTGAGAAACAGCAGACAGAGGAATGACTCTGAAAACCAAGGAGTAGTTGCCCATTTGTATAAAACATTTACATTTGTAAGGGAAATCACCATTTGTAAGCATGTCTCCCTCTCTGTACCTGGAAGAGGAGGATGACCAAATGTCAGAAACTCTTATCAAGGAGAAGGCAATGACTTAAATCTGCTTCACAATCACCCTTGTTTATCATACTTTTCCTGGTAACCTCCCACAACTATCCCCATCCTCAGCATTCTTTTTTGTTTGTAGCTGAGGATGGTATTTAAGGTGAGGGCTTTGGCCATTTTGGCAAGTTACTCAGTTTTTCTGGGTCTCTCCCATGTATATATGTTATTAAATTTTGTTTCATTTTCTCCTGTTAATCTGTCTCATGTCAATTTAATTCTCAGACCAGCCATAAGAACCTAGAAGGGTAGAGGAAAATTTCTTCCTCCCTGACACTGGATTCCACAAAATAGACAGGGATGAGTTAATAATTAAACTAGAGAGAAAGTATAGGGGAGAAAAAATAATTTTTCCTGAGATCCCCCTGTGAAAAAGACATATTTACAGGAGAAAAACAAACAGAAGTTTAATAGCATAGATACTTCCTATATACGTGGGAAATACCCAGGGAAAGTGAGTAACTCCCCCAGATGGCCTAAGCCATCACCTTAAATACCATCTCAAGCAAAGATGTTGGGGGAGGGGTGCTGTTAATGGGACACTATCAGGAAACCCACAGTAACAAGTAACAATGCTAAGCTTGATATGCAGATTTAGGTCCTTGACTTTTCCACTGATAAGAGTTTATAGAGATTTAATCATCCTTCTCTTCCATTACAGACAGGGAGGACACCCTTACAAATGGAGATTTCCCTTATACATGTAAAAATCTCTTATAAAAGGGTAACTTCTACTTGGCTTTCAGAGTTTCACAAGTGACTGCTGTTTTTTAAAAATAACAAGGTCAAAATAACCCTTAGCCAAAGAAGCATGTTTTGTGGTGGCAAACTCTGCTTCCCTTCAAGAGCAACTGGTAAATTATGAAAATCAATTTAAGAATAAAGACAATAATATTGCAAAACTTTAAATTAAAAGCATAAATCAGTAGTATCAAAACTATTATTAAGGGGCGTCCCTGGTGGCACAGTAGTTAAGAATCCACCTACCAAAGCAGGGGACACGAGTTCGAGCCCTAGTCCAGGAAGATCCCACATGCTGCGGAGCAACTAAGCCCGTGAGCCACAACTACTGAGCCTGTGCTCTAGAGCCTGCGAGCCACAACTACTGAAGCCTGCATGCCTAGAGCCTGTGCTCTGCAACAAAAGAAGCCATTGCAATGAGAAGCGTGTGCACCGCAACAAAGAGTAGCCCCCACTTGCCGCAATTAGAGAAAGCCTGCGTGCAGCAACAAAGACCCAACGCAGCCAAAAAAAATAAATTAATTAAAAAAGAAAGATGTTAAAAAAAAACTATTATTAAAAAAATAGAAAAATCAGTGGTATTTAAGGTATACTAGAGAAAATTCCATGGAATTTGAGGACAAAAATGTGAATACTCCTAGAGAAAGGATGATAGGAAAATGAGTATGCTTAAAGAAAAAACTAAGAAAAATGGAAAATTTTTCTTTTAATTACACAGGTATACTGGAAAAACTTTTCTTAAATGAAGAAAAACATAAATATGCACAATTGAAAGTCTTAACACTTAAAAAGATTATTTAATAAACATTAACTATACCCAAAAACTGTATTATGAAGTTATACATTTCCAATATTAAGAATGAATACTATAATCACCCAGAGAGAATCATATTAACCACAGGAAGGATAGAAAAAAGGCTGCATTAACTGCAATTCTCTCTTCTACAACTGTAACTGTTAGATGCCAATGAAGTAATTTCTACAGCAGAATCAAAACAAGAAAGCTTTTACCAGAAAATTCTATTCTGACTAGTCTTTCAGAAAATAAGAGAATAGAAAAACAATCTTGAATTGCAAGGATACAAGCAAATTGTCACTTTTGTACCACAAAGAGCATATTTTTAAAGAAAGACTCAGAATTAAAATGAATACCAATTGTGTAGATAAGAAGGAATGGCTAACTTAACTTAAACAAGAATTCATTCTTAACATCTGGAAACAAGGGATATCAAACAGGATGTATTGGTCCTAATTCTTTTTAAAAAAAAAAATCTGTGAGATAAAAATACAAAAATTACAATTTACATAATTTAGAGCGCAGCAATAGAAAACAAAACAAAGGAAACTTAAAGTCACAAAATAAAATAAATGGGCCTTTCAAAAGAAAGACCAGTCATATCAGTTTTGACAATAAACACAAAGGGGATACAATTTATATATAAAATTAATGACTTTCAAGGTCAAGGAAAAAAACAAAGCAAAAAATTAAAAAGGTGAACATATATTGTCTCAGAGATTGCCTTGAAAGAACTGATTATAAATGAAAACAATAAAGACACACCATGCCAATGAAACAAAAAGATACAGTATTAACATCCACAATAATTTCAAGGCAGAATTATTAAGTGGGACAATGAACTTATTTTATGATGATAAAGGTCATTTAACATTATATTTATAAAATAAAGCACTTGTAAAAACAAGAAGAAATTGACAGAAACATTAAATTTTTATGTGATTTTTATACCAATATCTCAATTCTTGATAGATCATAATTTAAAAAACCAAGAATATAAAGATTTAAGTAATATTAAAAACAAAACTATGAGAAAGATTTACATTTAAAATTAATGCCCTACAAAATTAGAATAAATTATTTTTCACTTTTAAGAAACAATTCAACTGAGTGAACTTGAAGATCTATTTTTCTTTATTCAACAATTCATGAATCAGGCAGCATCCAATTTAGCAAGTAGAAAAGCACTTCAAGGAACTGTACAAAATGGCAGAAAGGGGGTGAAACTGGGAAGTAAAAAACAAAAGAATTCTTTCAGGCCAGGCCACCTTCCTTTGAGGGAAGGTTGGGGTGGGGGAGGGAGAGTATCATGCAGGTTACCTCACTAGTTTTGATCAGGATACTCCAGACTGATTGTTCAAAAATTCCACTCTTCAGAGAGGCTGAAACTGTAATTAGTTTAAATTAAGTTGTGGTCTGTTGATGTGAGGCTTAGCACAAGTGACTCCATTTTGAGCCTGTTTCTTTTTTAAACATCAGATATCAAAGATATATGTACGAAAAAAAAAAAAAAAAAGATATATGTACGGAAACAAATGACCATATCATATGACCAAAGACAACTGCAATGAATTCCAAAATGTAAACATGAAGCAGATAAAACTTTGTGGTCACAATGGTATCAAAAGCTCAACAAGCATGAAAAGAAGAAACAAACCAAAGATACAGGATCCTAAATAAATAAGTTAAAGAAAATGTCAAAACTTCCATTGAAGAATATCCCCAAAATAGTGGGAATAAGAACACATAGTAACATCTAAGAGGATGTTGTTCTATATAGAGAACAACTGAGTCCGTCCAATAAGAATAAAGAAACTACAAAACAAATTAATAAAATTTCACTTTAAAATGTTAGCAAATAAACAAAATGAATATAAAGAAATCAGAAGGAAAGTATTTATACAGATTTGACCCCTATAAAAGTAGAAATCTTCTCTTTACGACATACAAAACAGTAGCATTGAAAACTAATTCCCAAGCAACATGCATAAACTAGCCTAATCAAACTAGCTTAATCAAAGGAAAGAAGCAAGACCACACTAAACTAAACCTTATAAACTGCTAATATCCTGGCAAGCCCAGTCTAGAGTTTTCCATTATCCCAACTTTACTAACCTTTTCAATAACCTTTAAAGGAGAACCAGAGTAAGTTGGAAGCAAGAAGTGAATGGATATTAGTTGTTCCTATATATTAATTTTTAGTCATTGAACATCTAAATTTCCCTAAGGGTGTCATCATCATCATCATCATTATTTTGCATTAACTCCTTATCAAAGAATATAGTTTTAGTTTTATTGTTGACCACCAAGATGGGGGAGGAGGAGGGGAGTGGAAAAAAATTGTGTTAAAAGATAAATCTCCCTTCCCCTCCCCTCTCCCTCTTTGTTTTGGAATCCATTTCCTAAGAAACCCGTTTAACATTAAGCTATGGCCGATGCCTGCCCACTTCTGGCAGGCTAGGAAAAGAGTCATCACACTTACAGGGGTAACTGACCCAAATCATCAGCAGGAGGTCGGATTACTTTGTGTCTTAGAGATGTGGAAAGACCAGTAAAGACAACCACGATATTCCTCAGTTAGTCTCTTATTGACTTTCATGGAGAAGAAAAAGCACCTTAGAGTAGGGATACATTGGGGTGGGTGAGGGAATATAAACAGTGCAGAGAAGATAAAAGCACAATGCCTGAGAGATAATTTGAGGTATATAATGGAGAAAGGCATCACTTGCTTTCTTTGGTATGGGAAGGATGGCAGCTGACTCTTGAGATATGGTTAGAAAATACAGAAAATCAGATGAAAGAAAAAATATCATTTTCCCACCCTGACAAAATATTTGTGCCTTGATACATTTTTCTCTGTACCTCTAATGAATATCATTTGTAATCAATTGGATATAAATTACTTTTATTATAAAAGTAATTTCTAAAAACATGGGAAATTATAATGATGAGAAAAACCATCACACAAAATCCCACCACCCAGATATAATGACACATCAATTTAGTGCATTTCTTTATTATCCTTATTACTGCATATTTTTATATAGTTTATATTACTCATACTGGATTTTTAAAAATAGTTAACTTGGGAATATTCATAAACCCTACATTGAAGATTTTTAAATGGTAGGGACAAAAATAAAGTAACAAAAAATGGCTCAACTTATCCAATATAATATTTACAGTTGCAGACAATCATTATATGTCTCTAACAAGAGTGAGGCTAGGGACTTACCTGGTAGCACAGTGGTTAAGAATCCGCCTGCCAGTGCAGGGGATATGGGTTCGATCCCTGGTCCGGGAAGATCCCACATGCCATGGAGCAACTAAGCCCATGTGCCACAACTACTGAGCCTGCGCTCTAGAGCTCATGTGCCACAACTACTGAAGCCTGCACACGCTAGAGCCCGTGAGCTGCAACTACTGAGCCCATGTGCTGCAACTACTGAAGCCCGCGTGCTTAGAGCCCGTGCTCTGCAACAAGAGAAGCCACTGCAATGAGAAGCCAACGCACCGCAACGAAGAGTAGCCCCCGCTCGCTGCAACTAGAGAAAGCCCGCATGCAGCAACGAAGACCCAATGCAGCCACAAAAAAAAAAAAAAAAAAAAAAAAAGAGTGAGGCTATTATAATTTTCTATTCAAGTGGGCTCTTGTGGATAGAGAGAAAACTCATTTTGGGCGCAATTTCATCCAGCAAGGTCTCCAAAACAGTTTAGTCATTATTACCAGTTACTGGTTTAGGACAGCAAAAGTAATTAGTTTATGTCATCCTCAAAAATGACAAGATTTTTCCACTGAACTGTGAGATAATTAAGCAAAATAAAACAAATAAAAAACCTTCTAGTACTAGACCAATCCTGTAATTATTGTTGGGAGAAAACTTCAGCAGGCATTGAAAAACATGCACTTTGAGCAGCAGAACTCATTTGGCAATAAATCATCCAGAGATATATTGCATTCAGGGCATTCAGCCTGTTCAGGAAAGTCAATTTATGTCATGATTTAACTAGTGTAGAATTTAGTATTAATTAATTTTGGAAAAAGTCTTCAAGTGGTATTTTGAAGAAAGATGCATGGGTAGTATATTTTCTAAACTCTTTACTCTTCAAGGATTAAATTATTTGTGTCCATGAATGAAAAACAATTTATCTTAGATCTTAACCTGAGATTCTCAGGTTACCATATTTTCCCCCTAGGAAGTCTAAAAGTATGAATTCACTGTCTTTTGGTACTTCACATTGAAAAAAAAGTCTAAAGGCAGTCTTGCTTTCATTCTTTTCTAGATAATCTTTCTCTCTCCCTCTTCCTGGATGTTATAGACTTTTACACTTAACTTTGTAATGTATCTTATTTGACAAAGTATCTAGACATAGTTTTCCTTACACTGATTTTGCTAGTGTTCAGCAACTGTTTTGATGTTCACCCTCAGGTTGCTTTTTGTTGTTATTGTTGTTCAAGAAGCAACTTGAACAACAAGTTGTATTTTGTATTTACGTTACCCACCCTTGTCATAACAACCATCTCTGCATATAGTAATCTCTTTGTCTTTTTCTTGATGTCTTATAACTTCTCAAGCAGCTCATGTATAATAGAGCATTGCAATTACAATCTGGTTTTACTTCTCATTAACACTACCTTGGTTCATATTGCCTAATTCATAGATTGTTGTGAAAATTAAATAATACAGCAAATATAAAGCAAAAAGGCTTATCACTGAACAAATGTGAATATGTACAATATTGTATATTCTGTTTTTTATTTTTTCCAGAATGGATTTGTAAACTGCTACTCAATTTTATTTGCCCTGCAATCTTTTCTTATTTCTAATTTCACTTGTTTCACCTACTTTTATCTACCTCTTCTTTCAGTTACTTTTGTCTTTTCATTAGAGCATGGTGAATCCTGGCTTTCTTACACTTCAGCACATAATATTTGTCTTCTTGTATTCTTTCTGACTATCAGGTATTTCTGAAATGTTGGTTGCATTAATGTGGGCTATTTTTTCCTTATGTATGCTCTGTCTTTGATCTTTCAGGATCTGTTTCCTTTATTCATGAGAATATCCTTACAGATCACCTATCTTTACTTTCCCCCACAGAGATGGGTTGGATTAGGGACAAAGAATTGATATTTAATTCTTCCAGAAACTCTTCTTCCAAAGAGACTAAGCTGCTACTCTTCAGCTCACTTCTCTAATAGGAACAGGGAGACAAATTAACAAAAAATTCTCCTATAAATAGTTATAGCTATTACATGCTAGAGTAGTGGTGCTTGGTCAGTGGCGATTTGGCCCTCCACAGACCCTTTAGCAGTGTTTGTAGACATTTTTGGTTATTTCAACTGGGTGGAGATGGGTGGTACTTTCATTTAGTGGGTAACAGCCAGAGATACTACTAAACTTCCTACAACATAGGGAAGAACACCACACAAGAAATAATTTTCTGACCCCAAATGTCAGTAGTGCTGAGG
The DNA here is from genome assembly GCF_028021215.1 of Eschrichtius robustus. Classification (NCBI taxonomy): domain Eukaryota; kingdom Metazoa; phylum Chordata; class Mammalia; order Artiodactyla; family Eschrichtiidae; genus Eschrichtius; species Eschrichtius robustus. The sequence goes on from NC_090845.1 coordinate 25,468,957, forward strand.
AAGAGAAGCCCTGTTCTTGAGCTTATGGCTCCCTCCTACCTTAATTATTTTAAGGAGAAATTTCAGGGGTTTAAGATATTTGTGCCTGAGTAAGAACTATGACTCCACGAAGATTATTTTTTTCCTCAGGAAATTTTCAGTCTGATTGTGCAGATTCTGACAACAATTCACAGTCCATTTCAAACTGTCAAGACCTTTTGATCAAGCACTTTACTGAAATCTTCAACGGAGACAGGGTTTGAGATCAAAGTTCACTTTATTTTAAATAAAATTTCTGTGATGTATCAGAAAATTACGCAGGATGTTCTCAAAGAACTGAAATGCCAGTTTGGCTGCTGAAAACATTTCGAAAGTGACAAGTAACATCTGATCTCAGACATGATAACCTAAGGAAAAAAGTAAAGTCTTCTCTGAACTTGTTCTTTTTGAACAGCTGAAGTTTGAAAAAGAATAGCTAGGCTTTTATCTGCTAAATAGACATAAAAGCTTTTTAACCAAGCAATGAAGAGATAAAACTATTAAATGATAACTAAAATATATTTACTGGAATCATTGGAGGCAAGTCAAAATAATTGCTGCTTTAAAAAAAAAATGCTCTTCCTCTATTCTTTCAAACATTAGTTCAAATGATTCAGCATTAATCTAAGCAAAGCAAGCCCAGAGGGACAGATGGAAAGAATAATAACATGAGGAAAGCACAAGGCTATGTCAGAATCTATATGGTTTTAGAGACAATTAATTTAGTGAAATAAACACTGGAATCATGAATCATGTAGATATAGCTAGAGACAAAAAAACCCAAAAACCTAGTAACATCACACTAAAAATAGCTAGCTATTATAGTACAGTATCCTAATCTAACAGGCAGACACACCATAAACTTTAATGGAGTCATTTGGTGATTGTACATTTTGTCTCCCTAAAACTTTAAGTGTATCGTATCTACCATCATTAACTTTAATGGAAAAATCCACAAGGGTCTGGGATGTAAGAATGGAAATTATTTGGGGATAACAGGAAAACCACGTGTAGGCAGAAAATTATGTTAACTATTAGAGTATAATTTTATATTTAAGAACAAAAATAAATAATTGACATAATGCTATCTATAAAAAGAAAAATTGGAAAAAATCACTTTAGCAGACAGAAATACTTGAAATAGTCGTTAACTAGGAAGAATGTGTATAATGGATTGTGAAGGTTTATGTAAATCAGAATGAGCCATGTATTGGAATATCCAGCATTATAGGTGTGACAATTCTTCCCAAACTGATCTGTAGAACCATTAAATTTACAATAAAAATCCCAGTAGGTTTTAATTTGGTTTTCTTTCTTTTTTTTCTGAGTGGAAATGAACCAGCTGATTCTAAAATTTATATGGAAAAAAACCCCTAAGTCAATCTTAACAAACTGGGAGAAGTTATTGTATATCAACACTTACGACAGAGCTAAAATATTTATGACAGCATAGTATTGGTGAACAAATAGACTAATATATTGGATTATATTCATGCACTGAGTGAACACAATGAATGTGACCAAACTAATGCTTCTTGCATCATCAAGGATGAATCTCACAAAAATAACGTTGAGCAAAAACACCCATCCACAGAAGGATATATACTGGACAATTCCATTACCTCAAGCTCAAAAATAAGGAAAACTAATCTATACTGTTAAATCATGATAGTGGTAACCTATGGTAAGGAAGAAACTATAGAGATTGGTATTGACATATACACACTACTATATATAAAATTGATAACTAATAAGAACCTACTGTATAGCACAAGGAACTCTACTCAATACTCTGTAATGACCTATATGGGAATAGAGTCTAAAAAAGAGTGGATATATGTATATGTATAACTGAATCACTTTGCTGTACAACAGAAACTAATACAACATTGTAAATCAACTATACTCCAATAAAAAGTAATTTAAGAAAAAAGAAATTATAGAGATTAGGGTGGGACAAAAAGGGGGACTTAATAATATTTCATTATTTTTTTTAGAATGGGTGAGGGTCACATAAGCATAATCACTGTGATAATTTACTGATATGTATAGTCAGGAATTGTGAATGTGTCCTTAAGAATTTTACATTTAAATTTCAAAAAATAAAATAAAGGGCCTCTGATGGCCTTTGAGGGACAATTTGTTTTAGTTGCAAATGCATCAAACATTAAAAAAAAAAATCAGTTCATAATGTTGTTCAAAAAATCCTTACTGGTCATCACTGGATGCTGCTAGGGCACAATTTCATTGCTCTGAAAATTCATAAGTAGAAGGAAATTATCCAAATTTATCCTCCATTTCCCATACAAACTCTATGTCAGAGTAATCAAATACTTGATGAGGGAAGTTCTTTGTAAGAGAATTTTAGCTAATAAATACAGAAAGGAGAGTATTATAAAATTACAATTTTAAAATCCAATGAAATAATGGAAGTAGTCAGTAAACTTCAATGGATGCTCAATCCTTTAGGTAAGGTTCTGATGGAGAAATTTATAACTGAGGGATAACACTGATACCACATGAACTCAGTGATTAGTCTTACTATAACTAACAGTTGGACAACCCTACATTGTATGTCTACTGATAAGATATAGTAGGAAATACACAGTACCTCCAAAAGATATGTTGTTAAAATATTGTTCCAGAATATAAGAAAGCCCATAGATCTATCTGAAGTTTACAGGAAATATGGGGGGTAATATGTAGAAGAGAAAGAAAAAGCATACCATAAGAAAAGTAAAACTTAGAATATAGGTCTTTTTACAGAACAAATGACCTGGTTTAGCCAATAAACCAATGGCATTTTTTTTTAAAAAGTGAGGACAGTGTTATGGAATAAAAGACTTTAGAGACCTAGTAACCAAATGTATGAAATTTATTTGAATCCTAATTTAAAAGAAAAAAATTTATTTAATTGTCTTTGAGATAATCAGGGAAATAAATACGGATTGAGTTGTAGTTGATTTAAGAAACAATTGTTAATTATGTTTAAGTATGATAATGGGATGGTGAATGTATTATTGTAAATGCCCTGATCAGTTAGAGATGCCAACTGAAAATGCTGCAGTAGAAATGACATGATATCTTTGTTTTACTTTTAACTTCTCCAAAAACTGTTTACTTACACACATACACACACACACATCATACATGTGGGCACTGATTTCCACAAAGTAACACCTGACAACCTGTTAATAGAGCAACACTAAGTTTGTTCAAAATCATTTTGGTAAGGGAGATCGCCATGTTGAAAAACTCTTACCAGTGTCTCAGGCTCAAGTGGTTTAAAGCAGAGAACTGAATGAAATTGGACAAAGATCATAATATAATAATTTAGGACTAGTGGACACAGTAAGGTAGCAAGGGTCTTGAAGCAAGTATTCATAAGGAAATTGTTATTTAATAAGTGAGATGTTTGCCCAGATGAACAGATTATTATCTTTGATAAACTGATTTGTAGGGATTTCCTGAGGCAAATAGTATAGTTATTTTAATAAATTTACAGTCTTATCTTTCCAAAGCAAAGTTTTCCTGGAAAGAAAATAAAACAACTAAGTCATGTTGATATAGATGGTCTTAGTTCTCAAGAGAACTAAATAGAGAAACAAGATTTGCAAAATGTTGATAACTGTCGAGGCTACATATGGTATAAAGAGTCAGTTAATTTTACTTTCTCTATAGTTCTGTATTCATCTGACAATTCCCATATTAGAAAGCTTTTAAGAGTGGTAATGTTGAGATCCTCTTCTTTCATAAAATCTAAGGAAGCCACTTGGATATGGAGGAACATTTGGAAAACTAAGAACTGGTTACAAAGGACCAGGCAAAAAAGGGACTGGATAAACAACAGGAATAATAGGAAATGTACTAATGTGGTGGTTAGAAAATAGTTATCTGACCTGGATGTTTTTGTATTAAAACACCTGCAAATTGGTATTTTAGCTAATACTTAATATATACCAGCTATTCTTTTAAATGCATAATATACATTATGTCATCTGATCCTCACACAAACTTTGTGAGATAGGAATTCTTAGTAGCAGCATTTTACAGTTGACTTTTATTAAGACTTGACAAGGTCCAGTTAATGTGTCTGAGGACAGAAAGCTAGAAACAGGTGGCATAAGATTCAAAGACCGCCTCTTCTGGTTTCAGAAACTGAAAGCTAAAGTGCTGCAATAACCTAGTTTAACTTAACAAGACGGAACGGAGGGTTTTTTCCTAAATTATTATTTTCACTTTTTAGGGTATAGAAACCTCATACTTCATACGGAAGCCAGGGCTTCTGTATGTGTCCAGCATACATGAGAAGAAAGTCTGAGCCCAAGACCTATCTAAAGAGAAAAGAAGTAACTCCCCATAAATAGTGTTTATGCTTAAATGCTCAAGTTGGACAAACACATTGCAGCTGAATTTCAGTTACAGTCTTGATAAATGGATAAGGGCCCCTGACTTTGAACCACCAGTACCTAGAAGCACCTGAGAATGTGGTCATTTGTCAACATTACTGCTTGCTTTGGTTTTAGAAACACAAGCAACGTGCTCATGCACTGACGGTAGTGCATACAAAATGTGCAATCTATCATCATCATCAACAAATATTTACGGAGTTCTCACTGTATGTGTGCTGGTTTCAGAAGTTGCAATGGGGATTTATATGGCATAGAGAAACCATCCTACTGTGTTTTCCCTTCCTTTCTCTTTCAGCCGTATGTAATGTTTCTATAAGAACTGTGAATGTTAAAAAAATATACTTATCCATCAGAAAACTGATAATTTTACAAAACTGAAAATACCTTTTTGTTCCCTGTTATAATTTATATTGAGTTCAAGGTATTCCATGGTCATGATTCTTTTGCAAACAAGGTGGGGTCTTAAAATATGACTCAAATGGGTGATCAATCAGGCATTAGATTGGAGATCATCACACTCTGTTTTGCCTTTGGGAAAAATGGAAAGAAATATAAAAGATGAAGCCATAAAAAGGAGTGAAATAATGACATTTGCAGCTACATGGATGGACCTAGAGATTATCATACTAAGCGAAGTAAGTCAGAAAGAGAAAGACAAACACCATATGATATCACTTACATGTGGAATCTAAAATATGACACAAATGAACTTATCTATGAAACAGAAACAGAACTCACAGACATAGAGAACAGACTTGTGGTGGCCAAGAGGGAGGGGGTGGGGGTGGGGTTGGATTGGTAGTTTGGGACTAGCAGATGCAAATTATTGCATATAGAATGACTAAACAACAAGATCCTACTGTATAGCACAGGGAACTATATTCAATATCCTGTAATAAACCATAATGGAAAAGAATATGAAAAAGAATATACATGTATGACTGAATCACTTTGCTGTACACCAGAAACTAACACAAGTAAATCAACTATACTTCAATTAAAAAAAAAAAGAAATACAAGAGATGTTTTCATTTGAAGATATTGACAGCTATAGCATACTGTTTTGAGTAGACATGCAAAGGAAGATGCTTGTTTGTTTTCATATGGTCCTTAATTTGTAAACTTTCCTGAATCAACATTTAGTTAGTTCTGCTATGGTTTAGATACCACAACCCTATTAATTAAGCAAATATTATTTTTACCTGATGTAATCCCTATACAAACAAATGACAAAGGTGTTTTAATTTTATTGTGCAAAGGAGAAAATTGTAATAGTACTTGTATAAAATATGTAGTAATTCATCTACCTTTGAGCAGAATTGGTGTTGGACAAAAAAGATATATAATTGGGTTACTAGGCAATATATGCTAACTAATAGTTTTAGTTTTTAAAAAGTCATTAGCAATTCACTTCCCTCACTGTAGTTTAACTTAATGACTGTCAACTCATACCTAACACTTGAAATTGGAGAAAGTGGATCACAAGTTTTAACGTTATTTCTTTATTTCAAGACACTGTTGACTTCAACTTAATAATAGTCTTCCATGCCTTAGTAGAAGAGATGCAGTATAAACACCACCAAATTAAAGACTCATGTTGATTATAATACTGTTTCTAAAATAGAAAAGCTAAAATATACAAAAATATGACATATGGGGATCCTACCAACATTTCTTCTTCTGGGTAAGGTCAGGGATTAGAAGGAAAATATCCATAGGCTGTTGGCTTTTGAAACCTACTTCTGGCTAAGAAGAGTACAGCAGAGAAAAATCAGCAATATCTACACTTGCACCATAAGATAAGTAATAATAATAGCTAATATTTATTGAGCTCTTAACATGTACCAGTCATTTTTCTAAGTGCCTTCCATTCATCTTCTCATCTAATCTATAATCATATGGGGTAGGTACTATTTTTTTCCTAGTACACAGATGAGGAATCCTGAAGTTCAAGTGCTAGTAAGTGGAGGAGCCAGAAAGTAAGTAAAAACATGCAACTCCAGACACTGTGTTTTTGGTCACTATGCTCTATTTCCTTACATATCAGCAAAGTGGTACCTTCAAATCATAGAGCAACAAACACACTGCCTGAGTAGGCAAGGACCAACATACTATGAGAAAATCAAGTATTTATTTTTCCCAGCATTTTGTTATGAAAAGATTTGAAAGAATTATACAATGAACTCTCAAATGTGTACCACCTAGATCCTACAAATAACATTTTGCTGTATTTGCATTATCACATTTTTACCCAGCCATCAGTCCATCCATACATCTTATTTTATTTTTAATCCCTTTTACTGTAAATTCAGGCCTTTGATTTTTTTAATATAAATTTATTTATTTATTTATTTATTTATTTATTTATTTATTTATTGGCTGCACTGGGTTTTCATTGCGGTGCACGGGCTTCTCATTGCAGTGGCTTCTCTTGTTGTGGAGCGTGGGCTCTAGGCGCGTGGGCTTCAGTAGTTGTGGTACAAGGGCTCAGTAGTTGTGGCACACGGGCTCAGTAGTTGTGGCTCACAGGCTCTAGAGTGCAGGCTCAGTAGCTGTGGCGCATGGGCTTAGTTGCTCCGCGGCATGTGGGATCTTCCCAGACCAGGGCTCGAACCCGTGTTCCCTGCATTGGCAGGTGGATTCTTAACCACTGCACCACCCAGGAAGTCCCAGGCCTTTGATTTTGTTAACTATAATAGTGCAGAAAAATGGAAGTCCTGTTTAGAGACAATGTTAGAGAGCTAATTTGTTATTTTTTAAAAAATCATACCAATTGTTTAAAAACAATCGGGCACTCGTTTTTAATTATCTATTAAATACCAGTTGCTTAACTTCTAAATCTGTATTTTGCCTCCAAATATGCAGTTGTAAGGATTTAATGAGAAAAAAGATGTACCATACTTTCTACTCTACCTTGCACAGAGTAAGTAGGTATTCAATAAAGAATAGGCAAAATAATGAAGCGAATGGGAAAATGCAAATGCAACTAAGCTTATACTGCTCTGAATCAGTTAACATACTGGAGGGCTTAGGATAAGATAGCAAAAGATAATCCTCCAACCAGGGAGAAGAGAGTATTGACCAGATATTTTATATCTGTATCTAGAACTGTTTGAAAAATGTTAGGCTGTTAGAACTAATCAAGTAAAATAAAGATGAAAGTAAAGATCAGAAGCTATTTAGAATAAAGAGAGATGAAGGTATGAGGGATTGTAGAAATATTATCAGATGAGTATGTTTACCTAGCTCTCCATGAAAACAAAAGCATTTCTTCAGGGAGCTGAGTTAATGTAGTCCAAGTGCATTGCTCTTTGGGGATCTAAACGGGAACACCCAGAATAACCAATTATCTCTTAAACTGTCACTACAGCATGGATTTTGTGAACAGTACTTTTCTCAAGTCCTTAGGGACATTAAGGGAAAGTTATACGTGTACCTAAAATGCAAATAAACAATTACTTACTGCAAATACTTCAGTGCTCCAGATAAGTAGGTAATAAATATAACTTCCTCTTGTGAAAACTGAGGCACTTAACACATTTCTTATTCCAAAATTTACCATATCCTAACACAGAAAAATGTCACAAATATAAATATAGGCAAAATCAACAATATCCTTAAAATAAATTTGGATTTTCATCCATGTAGGTGTAATCAACCACAATACCACAGCATAAGACAGAAGGAAAAGATAAAAAAAGTCAATTTAGCCTGAGTAAGTTCAAAAAGCAAGTGAAGAAATTCACTTAATTGAGAATAAAATCATAGAGTATCAAAACCATCTGATTTAGTGTTGGAGGGTAGAAAAGAAAAGGAAAGAATATTGCCCTAGTGTGGGTCTATCTGAATGAATTGGGCACAAACTACACCCTTAAACATCTTAGTGATGGAACTGCTTACAATTTTTATTTCAATGCTTAAGAATGCTGGCCCAGTGGTTTCAATATAAGCATAGCTATTGTCAAGCTATTCTTCTGTAACAAACTTTGGTAAAAGTAAACTGAAATCTGCTCCTTAGGTCATTACCGTTCTGGGATATAAAGAGCCAACCCAAATCAATGGGACAATGAGAACCATTAACTATCATATCAACAGTCCTGAAGTCTGATCTTGATACATGTAGTAATAGATAGTTTGTTTTTACACTTTTGTCCATGAATGATAAATAATATTTATGTAAAGAAAGGCTAATCATAACTGTATATATAACATTAATTTGATATTGTTCTTATGAATAAAATTCCAAATAAACAGAATGAAATGTCCTTTGAAATGGAATATAATTAAATGCCTCTGGTAACTTTAAACAGGCATTTATATTAATCCAAATATTAAAAATTATATTAATCCCAATACAAAATATATTCCCACATCTGCCTATCTTTCATTAGGAAGTATAGAGTGTACATCTGTCCTGATAAACATTCCAAAGTGCTGATCCAGATAAACAGCATGGATGCATTCATAAACCTGGCAGAGTCCCAGTTCCAAGTGGTTTTATATTATGAAAAGTATAAAATGTTTAGGTAGATTTTGCTTCTACACTTACATACATTAAAAAGATGGTCTTTAAAAATGTTTATGTTGTGAGGCAATAGGAGAAAAAAAATTATCTCCAAATATTGATGTTACATGTTTTGAACAACAATGCTCTATTATTATATTGATCTTATCAAAAAATAACTCTAATCTAAAACATAATGAAAATGAAATGAAATGAAAATACGTAGGACACTGAGAAAATCTAATCTCTCCTTCTGTTGAAATTCAGCCTCTGTTATGTACCTGTTTTCAGACAGAGGAATTAAATTCACAGTATTACAAAGACTCTACTATCTTCTTGTATAAATTTAAAATTTGGAGAATGTTTCCAGAAATTTCCCAGGTGGCTTCAATAATGATGAAAGTTTCTCTAACTATACTGAGAGAGAGAGAGAGAAAAAAGAGAATACATAATATATGAAACCTAATCTAATCTAACCAGGCCAAGTATAAGAATAAAAATGTATTTTAACTACACTAAAAATGAAAACAAAATTTATGATTTTACCAAATCATCCATCAAAACTGAGTAGACACACCAAGAGACCTAGGAACCAGAGACTTCATCAAGCTATAGGAAACACGTTCTGAGAAGTTTCTGGCAATTAATAGTGAGAATCTGGACTGGCTACTTGAGTGTTAGGGGATTTGCCAGTAGGCAGTAGGCAGAAAGATAAGCAAGCAGGCAGCCTGCCCACGTAATCAGCAATGTCCACTGGAGGGCAGCCAGTGGATGTTCTGGCAGGAAAACAGTGTTAGTGAAATCTGTTGACTGGTAATCAATAGAAGTACTAAAAGGCAATGCTCAACATGATGGAGGCTTGGCTTAAGGTAGTACCAAAGCAATTAAAGGGACTCAGTACTAAAATGTCTGCTCAGAGATGGGGAAATGACAAAGATCTAGTGAATTAACTAGAGTAAGAAGAAAAAGCCTTTGCCAAGTATATAGACAAGAGCCAGTTATTAGAAATAAGAGCAGAATCAGCATCAAAGGTGAACTTGAAGCTGATCAATAGAATCATCAACTGAGACAGTAAGAAACCCTCCAATAGAAAGGAGATTATTCCAGAGGGGGATATTGATTTGAGCCTGAGTTTTAAAATTAAGCGTCCCCAAATGAGGGACCTTGACAGATGAAAGATCAAGAAACCAGGTCATTTATTACTATCTTCTGCAAAATTAAGACAAAGTATGATGATTCTTAGAATACGATTGTAATGTAAGCCAGGGTGCACTGAAAACAATGGTATCATTAGGTATATTGCACACAATAGTACTTTCCTATTGAATTCCCTACTGAAAAGTTTTCCTGCTGCATAATAAGAAAAATTTCCATTATTCAGCACCTACGAGTCTGTTCCAGTCAGGGTTCTTTTTTTTAAGGCAACAGAAGCTTACTCAAAGTAACTTCAGCCGCATGTAAATTTATTGGAAGAACAGCTTCAGCTTACAGAATCAATAGGAAAGCTTAAGAACCAAGCTCAGAAGATGAGTAGAAAACAAAGGGATCTGAGTAATGGAGACACAATCAACGCCATGCTACAGAAACTGCCAGGATATGATACTGACTTGGCAACATTTTCCCGGACTTAGATGTTGTCAGCATGTCATCAAGGGCATGACTAAATTCTCAACCACCCTTCCATCACCCCATCATCTCCTTAGATTCAAATTCCTGAAGGGGAGTACATGATTGGCTAAAAGTAAAGCAGGCTTACACTCCAGCTTCCAGAAGGTCGTTTTCCTCTTACCCACTCTCAGCCTCAACCACTGGTTTGTTCTTGGTCATTATAGATTACTTTGATGTTTTCTGGAATTTCATATAAATGAAATCATATGCACTCTTTTCCATGGCTCCTTTTGCACAGCATAATGTCTTTCAAAACTTTCCATGTGTTGCATGTATTGGTAATTTCTTCCCTTTTATTGATGAGTAGAATTCCATAAACACAAAAATTTGATTATTTATTCACCTACTGATGGGCTTTGAGTTGTTGCCAGATTTTTGCTAATATGAAAAAAAGCTGCTATAAACATTCATACAGAAATATTTGTGTGGACATGTGTCTTAATTTCTCTTGGGTCAAAAACTTGGAGTGCAACTGCTGGATTATATGGTAAGGGTATTTTTGACTTTGTGAGAAACTGCCAAGCTATTTTCCAAAGTGGTTACGCTCTTTGCATTCCCGCTGGCAATATATGAGGGTTGCAATTGCTCCACGTACTAACACTAGGTCTATTCTATCTCTTTAATTAGCCATTCCAGTGGGTGTGTAGTAATAATTTGTTGTGCTTTTCATTTGCATTTCTCTGATGACTAATGACCCTGGTGGTCTTGTCTTCTGTTTATTGGTCCATTTGTATATTTTCTCTCGTGTAGTGTCCCTTCAATCTGCCTGGGCCAGATTGCATTTTCCATAAACAGCCACAACAGTATCTTCTATCCCACATGATTTTCTTACATCGTGATTGTAACACACGGACCAGCAAGCGATAGGGTCTATATGTCCCTCTTCTTTGAATTTGGGCAATCTTGTAACTTCTCGGGATATGTCATTAAAGTTCATAGAAGATGATACCATTTTCACCTAGTTCTCTCGGGATGCTTGCTCTTGGAATTCAGTCATCACGCAGTGAGGAAACAAAGAATCACATGAAGAAGCCCTGTGTAGGAGTTCTGGCCAAGAGCCCCTTCTGAGGTCCCAGGCAAAAGCCACCATTAAACACCAGACTAGTGAATGAATAAACTTTAGATGATTCCAGCCTCCAGCTGTGGATTTATCTTGCAAGTAAGGTCTCTGACATTATAGAAGAGAGACAGGCTGACCCTAAGGAGCCCTTTCCAAATCCCTGCACCTCAGAATCCATGACCAAAATAAAATAGTTGTTACTTTGCACCATGAAGTTTAGGATGGTTTTCTATGCAGTAATATTCAATACATAAGTAAAACACAGGCTTTGAGATGCCACCAGGTATTTAAAGAGTCCATGAAGAGAAACACAGTTTAGATTGATTTTTTTCTTTTTCTAAAAGACATTTTTTGTTTCTTAGTATATAGGTACAATTAAATCTTTGAGAATCTGAAATTTTCCCTAAAGTTTGACCATGTTAATATATATACATATACATAATTTTTATATAGAACTCTCACTTCAAGTGTTACCTGGCCATTATTCTGTCATTATCATTTGTTTCATCGACTTTCAGAAGGCTGATAAAGTTCAAGTAGACGCCTATTATGAGGTGATGAAACGTAAATGTCACTAGTATTTACTGATTTCTCACAAGCTTTTTCACAGCTCTGATTTTCCTATAGTCACATTTGTAGGTGTGGAAGGACAAAACAAGAAAACCAAATCAAACAAACAAGAAACATGCTGAATTTTATTTTTATTAACTCAGAACAGATGCCAAGGTAACGGGAGCCCCAAATCACTACTCATCTAGCCAGGTCAGCACACAACCATAATTACCTCAGTAATTCAGGGTTACACATGTGCTTGTATTCAAAATCCAGGACAGTAAGATTAAGAAGACGTATATTTGGATATATTTAGGTTGGCTTAAAATATCTTGATAACCGTGGATTAATGGATATGAGTTCAGCTAATCAGCATCTCTAAACTTATCATCATATGTCTGAATAGTCTTGTATTTTTCCACTAAAGTTTTATGAACTTTAGTTAGAAGTAGATACCTTCTGAGTATTTGCATAGGATAAAGTGCTGGAGATAACGAGTTAAGACAAACTTTCATCCTTCAAAAATCTCAAAATAGCGAAATGATACATTTTTCTTTTGTCTAAATTTTATTTGCAATCACTAAGAGGTTTAGCATACTTTTCAGAATAAAACTTTGTTTTGAAAAGTCAATGCATGTGATCCACATTAAAATTATAATGTTACAAATTTATAAACTAATGTATTTGCAGTTACTTGCTTAAATATAGAATGCACTGTCCATTTTAGAACTTTATATATAAATTATTATGTAGTAAGACAGTCTACTTATGCATTTACACATCCTTCCTCTTTTTCATGAATTCATCAACTACAATTATCTTTAATGAGATGATACAACTTTTTCTCAAATGACACTGGTCAATAAAAACACTGATAATATATTAAAAAGATATATAACATGTACAAAGTAAAGCTGACATTTGAGTTAACATGAAATATTTGAAATATGAAAATAGTTTTAGCTCAGAGTTAAAAAACAGAGACTATCTCATTATGTATCAGAATATATGTACAATTAGGAATATTACAATAGTTTCTAATGAGACTACTATGTGTCCATTTCATTCCTTTATTAATGGAAGTGGACTTGCTTGTAGAGTTCCTCTATTTTTTTGGAGAACTTAACCCCAGCTTACCCAAAAGGCAAACTAAATGTTTAGAGCAGCAGAAAAATATACACAGTGATTTTGGTTAGTGTTCTATTAAGAATTTTCAATAAAACACCAACTTTGTAATCAAAGGAAAAAGCAGACCGCTGTTATACTTGCTTACACTTGTTTTATGGCTTAATGCATTTTTTAATATATTATTACATATTAAGGGTGTACCATTAACTTTGTAGTATCTGGGCCTTCTCAATACTTTAATCTGATCAAGATGGAGCTTTACGAATATCACAATTTCATGACATTGTGATGTTTTTGGATTTGTTTTTAGATCTATTAGAAAAAGAAATGTGATGAAAAATGGTAATATTTTATAATCTAATTCTGAAGGTAAAAATAAAATTCTTAGCACTGTGTTTGTTCCCAATCACATACATGGTTTCTCCTCTGAATCCTTCAGGTTTTACTTTGAGTTGAATAGATGGCAAATTGGAAAAGATTTATTTCAATCTTTCCATTATCCTGTTTGTGGCAATTGATGCATTCTAAGATATATGATCTTTTAAAAATAGCCCTTTAAGCTTTATTTTTTGTGTCCTATTTAATTGTTTCTCAGCACCTAAATATTGACCAGTAAGTCCAGGAATGAGGAACTAGGGAACTAGTGATGGGTCATGTGACTTTGATGAATGAGGGCTTAGGAGCCCAGATATAAATTGTCAACTTCTCATATATTGGCAAAATAAGTTTTGTAAATGAAAACCAATACTCTGAACTTTATGTACCAAAGGCTTCTCCTGTCTGGGCTATGAAATGTTTCTTCACGTACCATTAAAAAACTTAAATATATAAAGCATCCAGGCAGGATTTTTCATTCCTCAAATTTTGAGGGTGCTTATTAACTCTATGGATAAGGTCCAGGTTGCTTGGACCAAAAGATAAGTTTGTCTTATTTCTAAAAAATCTGCTCATTTATTATCACAAAGCAAAGGTCCATTGGCTTAACAGACAAGCACACCATTTAAATACATATTCAAAATTTATTCTCGAAATGCAACATTGATGGTCTCTGATCAACATTTCTTTACTTGACCACACTGTGAAAACAACTTATAAAATTTGTGCTGTTTTTATTTAATTTTAAATTTGTTTAAATTAAGTGACACACACATATATCTTGTAAAAATGAAAACTTTATATATGAAAAAAATTGCCTTGATCTCATCAAAATTCCAGTCCTCTCCCCAAAGTATCTACTGCTATCAGTTTGGTATTTATACTTTTAGATCTCTTTCTAGAGACTTAAATACATTTATTAAAATAGCTATAAGACAAACACGTTTTTTACATTTTACAGGAAAATTAAATAATATGGTTTATGTCAATCTGCAATTTTTCCCACTCAATTTGTATTGAAGCTATTGTCATTCTGTAGTATGAAATATATCTCATTTATGTACAGGGGTACAGTGATCCAAGATTTCTAAATGCCAAGTCTTTAGCAACTTCTATGCTAGTTGTCATTTAAGTAGTCTATTGTTTTAAGCTTTTAGAAAAATATTGTTAGGAGGATTCTTGTATATGCCTCTTGGTGCACTTGTACAATGATTTCTTTAAGATAATATTATGTGCCAAGCACTGTGTTATGTGAGAAAGGTGTTATTATTATCCTTTCATTGCACTGAAGGTAAAAAGTGACTTGTCTAAGTTCACACAGCTAGTAAGTGCTAGATCTGGGAGTTCCACACATGCTATCTAGCATCAGGATCAGTGTTCTTAATAACTATTCTCTATTCCTTGCTTTTAAACAAAATAACTACTGGATCAAACTGTATTCATATTTAAATTTTAATATATGCTGTCCATTTGCCTCCAGAAAGGCAACAGCCATTTACATCTACACTAAGAGAGACATTTTTATTGATATTTCCCTGGCATATCCTTCCAAAGGTGGAAATTGTTTGTTTGTTTGTTTTTAGAAGGAAACAATGTAAATATTTTAATAAAAACAATCCCACAGCATTTATTGTCATCTGGTAATAACATAACGGTGAGCAAAACAATATGAATAAATGCTTTAGAACTACACTTCCAACAAAGGACACCTAAAAAAACTGTATTGCCTTCTCAACAATTTCTCACTTCATTGATCATTTCTAGTTGGAGACACTTTGGAGCAGAGTAATGTTATCTCCTTTTAGCATGATCCGACTCAGCTGTTTTCTTGACTTTGTTTTAGAATGAATCTCTTCTGCATCATCTAATATGAGGTTCATATACCCATCAAAACCAATGATACAGCCCTCTATCCGCATATTCACTTGCTCATAAAGCCACACCTGAATCTGAGATCTATTTTGCAAGTATCTGAAGATGAGATTGATGGGCTGCACCATCACCTTCTGCACCTTCTGGCCCTGGCCCCGGTACGTCATGGTGGAAGCTCACAAAGACCCCACTATCCTGCACACCCTGGAAATTGGTTTTAAGTAAAACAGTAATGGAGAACTCAATATAGATCTTCAGTTACTGATGATGATTAGAACCTGTGCCTTAACGCTATTGTGAGAGAAGGCTGAGTAGGTATTGCCTCTGGAGGAACAGATTGTAGCGTCCTATAAAGCGAACAGGAATGCGTTCATTCTCACCCACCACACATCTCTTTAACTATGCTTTTATGACTTTATAACAGTTTGAATAAACTATCTGGGTACTTCTGTATTCTCATTTGTCCTGCTTCTGGTATAGGAAATAGAAGGATGAGCAGTCTCTCACAGACTGAAAAGATAATTCTGTTGTCATAGATGTATATATTTTGTTGTAATATATATGTAAGTGACTGTAACAGAAAACTGGATCCACTTCCTAATTACTGTCAGAAATAATGGTTCCTGATTAACTATCCCTAAATCAAAACCACCATTCCGGTTAGATGCCCTCCATCATTTCACTAGCTCATAGAAAAAGTCTATTAAAAAAAATTTTTTTTTAAAAAGGAGCAACTTAGTTACCTAGTAATATATATTGCCCATGGTTAAAATATCCTTGGGCGTTTGACATTTTTTGAATGGTAGAGTTTGGCGTTTTGTTATTTGGAAATAAATCATTTGTACTCCTGCTATAAAAGAAATTTCGGTTAAAAACCTAAGTTAAAATTTAACCTATCAACTTAAGAAAAAAATTTAACCAAACAGTAATGATGCTTTTCTCCTCTTTTTCTATTTTCTGAATCACTCTGTATAACAGAGGTTATATTTCCTTGAATAATAACTAATATAAAATTATATAATCCCAGCGCTTTATTTGAATGGTTCATTTTGATTGATTCACTTTTAAGGTTTTTTTCTGTTTTTATTCTGAATTTCTCTTTTTTAAGTTAAACTTCTAAGCTATACTTTTATACACAGTTTTTCATTTTTAACCTTTTTGTCAAATGTATGGGCATAGTTTTTCATGGTATTCTTAATATTTTAAATATCCATTATATCTCAGGTTACTAACTCTTCCGTGGGTTGAGCCATTCGTCTGGCTCTTTTATATAGCTTCTATTTCTTTGCTGATAATTTCTTTGTTTCATTTGTTTTAAGCATTGCTCATTGAAGCATTTTTATGATAACTGCTTTAAAATCCTTGTGAGATACTTCCTACATCTGAGTCATCTTGGCACCAGCATCTACCTTTTATCATTCAGGTGGTAATTTTACTGGTTCTTGGTGTGACTAGTGATTAGCAATTGTATCCTGGATATTTTGACTATTATGTTAGGAGATTCTGGGTCCTATTTAAATCTTCGATTTTAGCAGGTAGTCACCCTGTGTAGGTTTAGCCTGTAGGTCTTGACCTACTTTTGAGGGTTGTGGATCCAATGACAACTTAATTTTCAGAACCTTTGCAGTGCTATTCTGATCGACTCCTTTTACGAAGTATACCACTAAGATATCACTCTGAAAACCTGGGTGTTATTCCACATTACAGTTCAGTTCTTGATCCCTTAGGTGTGATAATTTGGGTCATTTTCACATGTGGGTTGCTCAAGGATCTGCCCAGGGCTTCCTCTGTAAGTTTAAAGAATCTCTTTCTCCTGCTTCTTCCTCTCTTCAAGATTCTCCAACTCCCTAGTTAAGAAGGTGAAGGGCTCCCCCTGCCACCACCAGGAGAACAGTGTGAAGTCCAGGCTCCTCACTCAGTCTCCACTGACCCCACAGGGGAAGGGACTTGGGGGGGCCACTCATGGTGTTTGCTTGGGGTTGGGCAATTATTTGTCAAAAAATCTCTATCATCCTAGGCTGCCCCTTTCCTCACCTTTTGGCTGAGAAATCAGGTTTTTCTTTGGGCTTTTTTGGGTATGTGCCCATTTGGTGTTCCATATTACACATTAATCCAACGCCCAGTCAGGATATATAAAATATTTATTTAAAAAAAAGATAAGAAAAAGAAAAGAAAAAAACAGAGAACTTGCCATCATGTCATTCCTCAAGACCAGAGATTCCCTACCCAGTATGCTCTCTTCTTTCCACCTTTCAGAGTCCTCTTATGATTGTCTGTTATAATTAGTCCAGGGTCTTCAGCTATATTTATCAGGGAGAAGCAGAGAGAAATGAGTCTATTCCATTCTATCTGTAACCAGTAGCCCAGTACATAACCTTTTGAGTCGTGTTTTTTCACTTAGCATAAGGCTTTTGAGTTTCATTCATGTTGTAGTAATTCTAGCTTCAGGTTCAAAAATTAATAATTTAAACCTCTGTGGCGTAAGGCCACTCTCTTATTGTTGTATTTTTGTTCTTTACTCTTTGCTGATACTTTGGGAGTAGACTTTTTTTTTTTTTTGAGATTGGCTTTAAATTGCAAAAATATTTGAATTTTTTTGAATATATTTCATCCGACACTTCTATGTGCTTGTAATTGCTAGTGGTGGAGGTAGATGGGGGTCAAAGCGGATTTGCATCAGTTCAATCCGCTAAGATTGTAAGCTGCATCCAATCCTCTTTGTAATAAAGCAAAATATACATAAATAAGCAATTTAAAATATGTACTTTGAGGTACACAACCCCTGCAGTACACACTGTAGTAGGTCTGTAGTATCAGACAACTAAAAGACGACAGACATTATCTGTCACTGTTTGAAGTCTGAAGATGAAGACAATTTGTGAATACTAAGGTTTGTTCAGTGGCTTAGATAAAAGAGACTGGTAATAATAGTTTTGTATTAAAATATGTATAATATTGCAAACTAATATTTAAGCCATTTGAAATAGAAACATGATTCTTGTTAATATACTCACATCCAGATGCTTGCATTTGGATAGTCCAGTGAAATTAATAGTGTTGGCTTATACTCAAATTCCACATTTGGAAGAATTCAGTTTCTCAAGCCAAATAGTTTTGCTATTTCCCAGTTATTTATTCAGGAAGATGATATAATAAGTGAGCATATTTCAAAAGCAACATCTTTGGAGGGGTTTGGAAAAGTGTGTGTGCACGTGTTTTTACATGCCTATATTTTCTGCATATTATATAATGTATTTAAAGTGCTTAGTACAGCACTTTTTCTTCTAGATTATTATGATGATAGTATAAAAATAGTAATTGATCTATTTAGTACAACAGCTCTTCCTAAGAGCGAGTTTAGATTTTGAATGAGAAATTATCAAGTAACTATGTTTCCAGAATGATATCCTGTGATTCTACAATCACTGATCACTAAAATGCCTCTCCATACAAACCATCTCCAAGGAGTGGGATTGGGGTATGGGAAAAGCACATGTGTTAGAGTTCTAGGTAACTATCTGATATATAACTAACTCCCAGGGAAAAAAGAAGGGGGAGGAAGAAGAAAATAAAGTATTAAGACGTAGCCTACAATCACGTTTCTTACAACAGTTGTCTCTATACAGCTACAATGCCTAAAGCCCTAAGATACATATTCCAAAAATTTTATATTTTAGAGAGTTTTACTTTCCTACCATCTTCTTTGCCACCAGCAGCTACTGCATGTCATGACTTAATTCTAACAAGTTAGGTGAGCAAATTCTAAATTTTATATCAAGGCCGAGAACAGGTAGTTTTGTTAAAATAGTTTCCCATTGGCACTCACATACAGTCTATATTTATTCTTTTTCTTTTTTTTGGTGAGAAAAACTAGATAGATAGATAGATAGACAGAGAGCTGCAGATAGATAGATGATAGATAGATAGATGGGGAGTATTATTTACAAAAGCCCTATATGGTCACACAAGTTTTAAATATTTTTCATCACATACCTGCACACATGTTAAATCACCCCCCCCTCACCACACACACACATAACCAGAGTATGAAGAAATGACAAAATTCTATTTTAAAAGTATTCTATTAGAAGGTATTCGTTTTCCTCAGGTTTGCTCCAATCATTTTCTACATATTACCAAATCAGCACTTTGTAACTCCATTAAATTAATTTTGCTAAATCAAAGTCAACATTTTGTGAAACTTTAAAAGGTTTTAGTAAGTGGAATATTTTTGCAAATTCTTACAAAATAGCTATTATAAGTATATAATATGAATAGATATTATGAACATTTTAATTGCCTAAAATATAATTTACTAGATTCTCTGATCTTTTTTTCTTCCCCCCATTACTTATGATCACACTGCTATGCACATTATCCCCTCCTATTGAAAACATAAAAGTCCACGCAAAACATCATTTCATTTATTAAGCTTTTCCTAATCACTTCCCTAAGAATATAGCACCCATCTCTGTTTCCATAGTAATTTCTTCCTGTTGCTCTTGAAGTTATTGATTTTCTGACTGGCTGTCCCTCACTACGTTGTGATCTGCCTGCTGGTAAGTACCTTTTCTCCTTTGTATCTTCAAAACCTTACATAGTGCCACACAGAGTAGGTGTTCAGTAAATGTTTTCTCAACAGACTCAAATTAATATTTCAATATTAATGCAAATTCAAAAATGCTAACACACATATACAGACATTATATATGATTAGGAAAAATAAAGCCCTCTATTTCATCTTCCCCAGTTCTTTATAAGCAGCTTATGTTTGAATGGGAATATTTTCCTAGACTTCTAAAACAAATGAGATTTTATTTTATTTTATTTTTAAAATTTATTTATTTATTTTTGGCTGCACTGGGTCTTCGTTGCTGTGCGCCGGCTTTCTCTAGTTGCGGCGAGCAGGGGCTACTCTTCGTTATGGTGCGCCGGCTTCTCATTGCAGTGGCTTCTCTTGTTGAGGAGCACGGGTTCTAGGGTGTGCAGGCTTCATAGTTGTGGCACGCGAACTCAGTAGTTGTGGCACGCGGGCTCAGCTGCTCCGCGGCATGTGGGATCTTCCTGGACCAGGGATCGAATCCGTGTCCCCTGCATTGGCAGGCGGATTCTTAACCACTGTGCCACCAGGGAAGTCCACAAATGAGATTTTAATTATACATGATAGCAGACTATTATGTGAAGGGATTTTCATTTCACTGACTTTATTCTTTCCTTATCTTAATGGGATATTTTTGAGAAATTTATTTTCCCTTTACCTATGACTAAAATGTTATTTTAAAGTCATATTAGCTCTACCTCACAAACTTGGATGTATGAAAGACATTTATGGGCATCCTTTGAGGTGGTGCAAATTAGATGTCTAATTTTAGAATACTGAAACTAAAAATTTCAAAGTACTCCTAACCTGACATTAAGATATCATTATTCTAAGATTTAAATTTTACATGAAATTAGATTTTTGTGAAGTGAATGAAGGTAAGACAATTTAATGTTCTACTAATAGCTAGACAATAATGTTTCTCTTCCTTTTTTTTTTTTTTTTTTTAAGACCTGATCATTTTTTTTTTTTTTAATTTATTTATTTATGGTTGTGTTGGGTCTTCGTTTCTGTGCGAGGACTCTCTCCAGTTGCGGCAAGCGGGGGCCACTCTTCATCGCGGTGAGCGGGCCTCTCACCATCGCCGCCTCTCTTGTTGCGGAGCACAGGCTCCAGACGCGCAGGCTCAGCAATTATGGCTCACGGGCCCAGTTGCGCCGCGGCACGTGGGATCTTCCCAGACCAGGGCTCGAACCCGTGTACCCTGCATTGGCAGGCAGACTCTCAACCACTGCGCCACCAGGGAAGCCCCTCTCTTCCTTATAGCAGTCATTATGTTTGGAATACAACTCTGAGTTGTAATTTCAAATATATTTTTAAATGAAGTATACAAAATATTGAGAAATTCGTTTGCAAGTATTATATGGGATGTTCTATGAACACACACTGTGACTCCCACAACTATTCTGTAATGTAGATATCATTTCACAGATGAGGAAACTGATGTCACAAAGATTAAACAGCTGGATATCTTTATCATAGGACATCTTTATTCTAAATTTTCTTAATATTTCTACTTCCTTTGTGAATTTTTTTAAAAGAGTTTAAATAGCTTCTGATTTCCCAATAAATAATAGTTAACTTAATAAATAGGCACACTTAACGTTCCATTTGTTATTGTTAATATCACTATAGCAATTATCAAAAAGTCAGAACCTACTAGAGTACAAACCGAAGCAAGGAAATGTAGCATATTAGCTGCTTCTAATACAAGACCAGGAAGACTATAGCTGAAGTTATAAGATTTTAAAATATCACCATGATATCACTAGCTAAATTCTGAAAACTATGGAACTAGTTTAAGCAGAGAGAGGCAGTGATGGTTGAGAGCAGAGATGCTGCAGCCAAAAGTCCTGGGTAAAAATTCTGCTCTTTAAAAAAAAAAATCTCTGTTTTAGCTCTTACTAGTTTGTCAAGTTACTTGACCTTTCTCTGTTCCAATCTGTTGTGAGGATTAAGTGAGGACATATATATATAATTTAGAATGGTACGTGATACACAGTGAGCACTATAAACAAGCTGCTGTCTGTCATTTCCTTTTTATTTGACAAGCTTGAGTAGCTCCCGCTCTGTTCTCCCTATCCCCATCATTACGGCTTTTAGAGAACACTGTACTTCTCCTTGCCAGTAATTTTCAGAATTGTAGTCAGTAGATTCTGCCATGGAGAGTAAGCTAATTTTCCCTACAACTGGTATAAATAGAAAATAATAACATGTTCAAGAATCTTTGGTTTCATCATTTGACCACTGCTTTTCTCCCTCTACACAATTTTCCCATGGGTAAATTTTCCAGTCTCTATTATACGCTGATCTATAGTAGAGATAGATCGAGTATACATCTATCACCACCATCTCCATGCTGATCACATTCAAATCTCTTTCTCCAGCGACAAGCTGTCGCCATAATTTCAACTGAAATATCCAACTGTCTAATGGCCATATACAACCAGATACACCAAATACATCCAAAACATGTTCTTTTCTTTCTGTTGAGGTATAGTTGATATACAATATTATATGTTTCAAGTGTACAACATACTGATTCACAATTTTTAAAACATGTTCCTATTGTAATCTCATTTTATGGGATAATATCCAAAGTTCTTAACATAATATATGACACGTCATGATCTAGTTCTTGTCTCTCCCAGCCCTCCCTTCCTCATACTGAATTGCTTGTGGTGCTTTGGCATAAGACACACCAGTTCGGGTTCCTGCTCCTATGATCCTAGAATGCCCTTCAAGCCTAACACCATCTGACCTCTCTAACTTTTAATTTCAGACCCAGTTGGGCTATTTTATTTTCCTGAAACCTTCAAAACTCCATTGGACACTATTAGTATGCATTTCCATTTTCCCAGATCTCTTTCTCTCACACACATACACACACACACATATACACATATGTGAGTTAAACACAACAAGGCACCAAGGTGTACCTGATGGACCCATCTTGTACCTTATGGTAATGGGAGAAGGCACAAAAAAGAAAGAAGAGCCCATTTCTTTCAAAGCACAATTACATCACTAATTCATTATTATTGCTCAGTTAATGGGATGGGCCATTAGATTAGCAATCCCTACTCAGTTAGTAAATATATGAAAAGCTAAGAAATTGTGAATGATGAAAGTTACTTGATAAAAGAGTTAAAGAAACCCCACCCACTTACCCAACATACCTAAGTAAACTGTTGCTTTCAGTGGTGATGGACAGTCCCAACTACAAGTGCAAAAAGAAAAAAATCTCAGGCTTTCACAAAAACCAGTTGATCATAAACTGCCAGAAATACTGAAGTGATCACTGAAGCTGTTTACATTCTGCTCCTCTTCTCCTTTCAGGCACATGTTTTAGGTTGGCACTTCCATATACACTTTAAAGTTGAGTGTGGCCATGCGACTTGCTTTAGCCAATTAAAAGTCAGGGGAAGAGACGTCTCTTTAAGTGGGATCTTTACAAGCCATTACATGATTTCCCACAATCCCTCATTTTGAGAGATGATGGAAACATTTCACTTTGGAGCTTCCATCAGCCTATGTCCCTGAATGACTATGATATGCAGATTCTCTGCTAAACAACATTTGAATCAGGCGTAAGACATATAAACTCTTGTGTTGAGCCTCTGAAGTTCTAATTTCTCCTTCCAAATTTAATGCAAATACTGTCTGTGGATAATATGACATCATGTATTATACATCTCATGAACTCTTTTGATAGTTTTAAAAATCATTTCTACATCAGTTTAGCTTGCTTTGAGGGAGTTATCTATAATAGTACTGACATGATTTTTAAAATCATATTTTGTTATGTCTCAATTATGTGCTATACATTTATCAATTCCTACATGAATCTCTCAAAACTGGGCAGTTTTATGGTCAGTTGAATAGAAGAAATTTCCTGTGAGATAAAAATATTTGGAGACAAGTTTCCAATCTTTTCTTGATTCCTAAAATACAATCAACTGAAATTGTTAGTATGAGGCAAAAAACCCAACTTATCCATCCACATTTTGTTCTCGAATTTGTGTGAATGTAGCACATGGGGTATTTATAAGAGAGAAAAATATTCAAAATAGATGAAAGAAAAATGATTATGTATATAAGATATATTTTTAAGATATTAGATTGATATTAGTTTCTATATATAACCAATCCATCATGGTCTCTAAAAAATCCTTTTTTTATCTTGCTAAGAAAGAAACAGCTCAATTATATTTTCTAAAAGGCAATCTAGAACATTTCAAGTATGTGGGATGCTTCCTAATTTTCTTTAATTTGTAAGGAAGAATTAGGATGTAAATAGGTAATTAAGAAAAGGCATAAAAGGCTATGATAGAAACTAATATATTTAGAATAAGAATAAAAGTTTATTTTCCTATTTCTTGCAGCACTGAGAAGTAACTAGGACAGAACATTTATATATCTGAGGAATAAACCCTAAGGCTGTGAATCCTGTAAGCTGTGTTTCCTTATAGCTTATGATTTCCTCCTTAAAACAGTGAAACAAATTAAGTGACCCTTTCAAAATCTGGGTGAGAGTGAATGTATACTTGATGTATAACAAATGTCATTATATTGAGAGGCAGATGTATGGAGCTGGCTGTGCTCATTCACTTACTGTAGGTCTTGCTTCCACATGTCAGTTTTGTGAAGCTTGTAATTCAAATCTGTCATTCAGCTATATTTAAATTTACTACATGTCATGGATCCTCAGAGAGCCAAAACCATGACTATTAAATCTATTAAATGCTTATGTATGACCCAAGATAACAGTATAATACTTATGGTTTATTCAGAGAATAAGAGATAGTTCGGTGTGATTATAGAATTGATGGAAATTATGGGGAATATCATAAATAATGATAGAAAGGAAGTTTGGGACCAAATTGTAATGGATGTGGAATGTTATGATGGTCCCATCATTTAATAGATGGGGTCAATTCTTTTTAGTTTATATTATTTTGTGTCTGTTTGATTTTCACTACAGAAGTGGTATAATGTTCTAGCACAGTGTGAGAAATGGACTACTTGAGTGTGGAGAAACTGGAGGCAGAGATACTAGGCTAAGCTCAAAACTAAACTATGGAGAAAATGTGAAAAGGGTTACTTCTAAGGAATTGACTTGGGAGGGACATGCAGAAATTATCTGCGGGTGATGGAAATGTTTCATATCTTGATAGGGATTTGCATCTGTTTAATATCTTGAGCAGTTGGTTACACAGTGTATGCTTTTGTCAAAACTCATGGCACAGTACACTCAAGATTGGTTCATTTCACTGTGTGTGAAATTTGCCTCTAAGAATAAAATGTCTGAAAACAAATATTGAACTCTAGACAAAGATATGCATGCTGACGTGTGTAGGGGTAAAATGCATCAAAGAGTAAGATGGATTGACGGATGGATACAGGGATGGACAGATATATGATATGAGGTAAAGCAAATATAGCAAGATGTTAGCAATTGCAGAATTCAAGTAGTAGTTATCTGGATATTCACTATGCAAGTATTTCAAATTTTCTATTTGGCAATTTTCATACTCAAACGCTGAGAAAAAATAAACCAGATCAAATTGTGCAAAATACTTTGCAAATGGTAACAAGAACCACACTCTTCCCAGAAATTCATTTAAAAAAACAGTTAATGGAAACACAAGTCTGAAAAAGATCATACTATTGTAATAATAAACAGCCTCCATTACAATCTTGGAAATTTCTGTGATAATATATATTTTCTGAAAAAGACATAGCTAACATAACACAATGAATAATATATACATTTTTCTGTATGAGATATACATTTCATACAAAAAGTAGAACAATTTCCTAGTTGAGCTGGACTAAATATTAATTGTTCACATTCTTCATAGAGTGGGGGTGGGAGATAGAACATAGTAGCTTCCGATTATTCTAGAAGAACAAAATGATCCCAATGGAAAAATCAAAACGTACAGAAAGGTAACGTATAGGTGAAATAAGATCACTCCTGTCAGAAATACAAAAGGAAAAGAAAGATTCAGGAGGTTTCAATGTGGTCCTAATTTCTTTGTTTTAAGTAATTCCTCTGGAATATTCTATCAGTTTCTTTATCCTGGCTAGGTAAGTAGAAGGCCTTTAAAAATGTCCTCATGCCTTAGAAAATATAACGTCTGATCATTTGGTTGGTTTATCAGAACATTCTTACAATCTTTTTTTCTAAAAAATGTGTGTATATGTTATTGCATTTATTAAAAGAATGCTGTTTGAAACCAAACCAATTTAAAACATTTAGAAACTGGTGTTCTTTATAGTTAATGCTCATTTTCTGCAAACATTATAAATATTAAATACTAAGCAAATCCGAACCATTGACTATCATTCAAAATGAATTTATTAAGTAAGTATTAGCATTACTGCGGAGATTATTAAAAAGTAATTATTGAAAAATGTTACATTTATAAATTGATTCTCATCATGTTTTTGGTTTATTTAGATTGAAATATTTACATTTTAAAGTTTTGGCATTATGCTGATCTTTGGAAAACAAATTGATTGTAACTGTTCCTAATATTGAAAATGTAGAATGTGTATGAATTATACCATATTTCACATATTTTGTATCATACTGTTGTAGTCCTAATAAGTATTACTACCCCTCTACTTGGGTTTATCTGGAATGGATTCAGATATTTCAGGTAGAATTAAAAAAAATTAGCTTGACCTTCCTCATTCTAGTCTCTGAAAAGCTGAAATGTTTCATCTGGCGATTTTAAGCCGTTGATCCTCTTTCAAAAATCCCAAAAGAAACATGGCAAAATTACATCGTACAAGCTTTCCACTTCATCACCTCATCAGAAACTGAAACAGAACATTAGGAGTTCAGCCAAGAGTTGCCATCCAAAGGCCATACTTTCTGTATGCTGACTCAACTCCGGCATTAATTATGGGTGCATATGATGGTTACTGATATATCTTTGGAACATCCAGAAATTGCTTGAGAAAATATAGTAAATTATCCTTGTCAAATATAGAACAGGTACTCAAATCTTTCTGAACGGGAAAATGAACGTGAATTAAGGAGAAACATCCTCTAATCAGACTCAGATTTAACTTTCAAGTATGTAGTGCAGCTATATACTGTAAAAAATTAACTTTGAATATTTGATAATTTTGTTTCATTGGAACTTTAACATACATATCGCTTTTGATTTAAGAAATATGTTTAACAGTCAAAGTTAGTTCACTTCTTTCAAATAATCTCAGCTGTTAAGTATATTAGATATGAGTTTTATAGGGTGGAATAATCTCCAGTAAAAGTGAATATAAATATACACTATAAAGAACATTTCATTTAAAATGCCAAGCGAAGCAAAATTAGCAGCAGAGCATTAGCTATAACTATTTCCTTATTACTGACAGGTCAAGGACAAGTGGGCTAAGGAGAGAGAAGGAATGCAGCCACAGCATAATTTCCATATCTACAAGTTCCTTTTCTTTTCCTGTTTTTTTTTTTTTAAACAGGTCCTATTTCTCTCTTCATTATATTAATGATTCCTTTATTTTCTGAGTCATGTTTATAATAACTTTTAAAATTCTTTGTTAATATTATTGTATCTGTCAATTCTGGGTCATTTTAACTGATTTTTTTTTTCCTGGTTTAAGTCATATTTTCCAACTACATGTTTAGTAATTATTGATTGGACAGTGGACATTATAAATGTTGACGTTGTCTAGATTTTGTTGTTTTCCTTGAAAAAGATATTGAGTTTCATTTTGGACAATTATGTACTTGCATATCAGCATTTTCTTGTTGAGAGTTTTTTCTAAGCTGTGTTAGGACTTCTTAAAGATAGCTAAGCTAGGTTACCTTTTATTCTAGGGGTAGTACAACCTTCCTCCTATAATGTGGCCTTTCTGGGGTCTCTACTGAATTCTCAGGGTAATCAATAAGGCTACTCTACTTTGGTTATATTCCAGCCCCATGTGAACTGTGAGGACTGTTTAGTCTACAGATCTCTGATAGCTGTCTTTTGCCCAACCTTGTCAAGTCTCCCCTTATGCATGTGACACTTATTCAGCCAAATGTTCCATATGACCCCAATTCAGATATACAGGACTCATTCAGTGCAGAATTCTCTCTGCTCTGGTACTCTGCAGCCACCTCAGCTCTCCAAACTTTTGTCTCTGTCTCTTATGCCTGAGAATTCCGCTATGCTCAGTGAAGTCTAGTAAATGTCTGGGACTGAAATTGGGGGCTATTGGAGGGCTCACCTTGTTCTTTTCCTTCCCTCCGGGATCCTGCACTAGCAGTTTTTTAAGTCTGAAAAGGGTTGTTCCACATATTTTGTGCATTTTTCTAGTTATTCATGGTGGGGGGATAGGGGTGCAATTTTATTATCAGTTATTCTGCCATGATCATAAATGGAAATGCTTCATCTGTGGATTCTTAAAACTCCCGAGAGATTAGATGTGCATTCAAAATTGAGCCCTATGTTCTAGTTGACATTTATCAACTTAACAGGATACATATGAATGAATTCAGCATAACAGAATACATAATCATTAAAAATGTAACTATAACATTCAAATTACTTATATTTTCATTAAAAAATTATATAGGCTTTTTCCACTTGAAACTCCACTACTCCTTAGTTCATTATGTCCTCTGTTCAATTAATTTATTATATATTACACTGGTAATCTAGTTTCTATCTGAGTATCAATTTTTAGTTATAAACATATACTTTTCATGTATCACTGAATAGCTTGAAAAGAATTATTATATAAAATTTTGTTCTGATTTTATGCCAATGGAATTTTGCCTTGCGAAGTATGGGCATGAGAATCTACCCTCTAAACCAGCAGGTTGACAAGACCCCAAACCAAATATGGCCCATTGTCTGATTTTATAAATAAAAGAGCTTTTTGGGATCTGTTTGTTTGTTTGTTTTTTGGAATAGAGCCACACTCATCCATTTATGTATGATCTATGGCTGCTTTCATTCTACCACAGCAGAGTGAGTAGTTGAGACAGAGACTAGATGGTCCTCAAACTGTAAAATACTTATTACCGAGCTCTTTATAGAAAAAATTTGCCAACCTCTGCTCTAAACTCATATATTTGAGTACTGGTCCTGTTCAATAGACTGTAAACTACTGATTCTACAAATATCATACTTTCATTTGTTATTTAGAACACATGCACAGTAAGCATGGGAGGGACAGTCTCGGTCCAGTTTCCCTTAACTCCCTTAGTTTCGGGGAAGCACTCTGGGAGGGGGATACAAGTGTGAAAGAAGATTGAAAGTAACAATGAAATCACTCATTGGGTGTTTGGAGCAGACATTCAACTTCGTCCAGTATTCTTCCTGTAAACTACTTCTTCATTGTGGGCACAGCTAGTACTTATCAAGTTAACAAGGTTTATTCATACATGTTTAAGAGAATACATACATAAACATCATACTGTATTATATTTATAAATGGTGCTTGTAAAATACCTCAAAATTAAATACAAATACAACAAAGATGAAACATACTAATAAAAAAAGGCAATGATCAAAGCTAAATGACGGGCTGCAAGTAGGATTTGACTTAGAGGTAAAAGAGCTTCTAGAATGTGTTAAAACCACAATGTGCTGAACAGAAACCAGATTTAAGGACTCTACTCTAAAGCAATGTCAGAAATATCAAAAGCATAACTGCCTACAACATGTGCACTGTATTACCACAATGTTTTTTTTTCTTTTTTACCTATGTTTCTCTGCAAGAAATATTGAACTATGGAAAAAATTAAAATGAACAAAATATATTTTAATTAAAATGAGTTTAAAATAAGCTCAAATTCTGTAGAGCATTGAAAAGCTTTCAATAAATGTTGTTTTATTTCTCTTCCTCCTGCTGGCATTTTAAAAATTCAAACTTCTATCTTTGGTAATATTAAAATGAAAACGTATCTGATTGACAGCAAATTGAATCATATGGTAAAAGCCTTTCAAATATCCTTGTGATAATGAGCCTAATAACGTAATCAGGTCACTGGTATGAATCTAAAATTACAATTTATCTTAAGAAATTATAAATATATGTTCATTGTGTATTTGCATTTTAATATAGTTAATTATTATTATATTCCTTTTAGCTCAATTGAGTGATTCAATGTACCCGGTACTGCACTATGCTCTTTGTAGGTACGGTCTTATAACAATTCATTACCCATCATTGATATGTAGTTGATTTCAAGTCTTAGAGCAATTGCTATAAACATACCCAATTGGCTCACTGATAGAATCTGCTGTGTGCCTGGCAACGGGGTCAGTGATGGAGATATATCATTTAGCAAGATATATGTATTAACTAACCTCATGGAGCTTAGAATCTATATAGTTTTATTGATCTCAAGGCAGTGGGGACCTCCATTCTCACTCTTTACCACACTTTCCAAGGGTCCTGTTAGGAAGGGAAGCGGTGATAGTAATAGCGACCTCTTGTCTAATCTGCCATCACACTTCATTGTTAGTCTCCCCTTGATACTGGTCCCAAGATGTTGAGAAATGAAAACTGGTCCTCTTTTTAATAAGACTTGGCACACTGTACACCTTAAATTTGCACAAGATTATATGTCAATTATATCTCAATAAAGCTGCAGGGAAAAAAAACTTAGGACTCCCCTGAATCAGTAAAGGGAATTTTTCTTTCAGTTTTACACCTCTGTGACTTAATTACAAACTCTCAACTATGAAGTGCAATATGAGAAGACTGCAAAATGCTCATTTTTATAATAATGTGAAGTATTGATACTTGGGAAAATGAAAAAGTTAACGTTTTTGTCCTACTAATCTCTATCCTTCAGTGAGGTTACTTAGATATGACAACAGTGAACTAACAACGTATCAGTTCTTTCAGTCCAAATATATTATTTCTAACAAAAATATATCTTCATTACAAACCCTTTCTGAAACTTTTCTACATTTAAATAAAGGGATGGTTTGGTTCCAAGAATCACTGTCTCTCTCGGGAGCCCATCAAATACAGAATAATGCCAATGGAGGTTTATCAATAAATAAATTAAATAAATCAGTAGGTTTGCATTTATTTTATGGTTAAAAATACTTCTATTACAGATGAACTCTGTTTCTTAGAAAATTCCTTTTGATTACTGCATTATCTATTATGATGGTCCTAGAAACATATACACTTTTCCTTTTCTTTTTCTTTACATTAGGTTTCTCTAACATTACAATCCACAAAATTCTCAGAAAGAAAAGCAGATTGGATTGAAAATTAAAATTGCACAACTACTGCAACCTTTAACTGAAGGTGAGGTAGCTGAACGCAATTTCTGCGAAAGGACTCACTGGTGACCTATAAAACAATGGCATAACCATTATTTCTATGACTCCCTCAATTTTAAGAAAATAGAATTTTCAGCATCTATTATCAGCAACTTATATAAAGTTTTCCCTGAAATCCTTTCCACTATTTGTTCTTCAAAGGTAAAGACACTGTGAGAAAAAAGGTGACTGCTTGCAATTTTAAAAAAATCTAATGTAAATCTAGACTTTCATCCCACTGTAGCAGTCAAATGCAAGCGTCCAGTCATATATATTATATAATGATTGAAATTTTTCCTCGTGAAATACAACATATTATCATTGCAAGTAAACTGGTTTAAGGGGCTATATTGTCATTGGACACAAGTAGCAAATTAAATATATTTTCCAGTATCATATATTGCTTATTACCCAATGAAATATATAAATTTAATTAATAATGGAGTTAGGGTTATATTTGTTGAATTGGAACAACAAGAAAAAGGAAACAGGGTTACTGTTCTATCTTCACAAAGTTTTCTGAGTCATGATAAGAGTTTTTACAAGATTAACTTTGAGGCTAAAAATTTCAACATAATTTATAAAATATTTCACATTAAGCTTACATTCCTTAAAATAACCTGATTTTTTTACTCATCTGAAAGAGTCAATCCAGTTTTACAAGCCCTCTACCACCACACTCCCCTGACAGAATAATTATTTACACTGGCTTTTATTCAAGGGCGTACAGTTTATTGCTCTATTTGTATATACTATTTTAAATACTACTTGATTTAGGGTTTAGAGTGATGGTGTTTTGTATTTTAGAACAGAGAGATTTCAGATTTAGATAGAAATTTTATTCTCTCACATATTAAACTGTCTTCAAAGACAATTTTGAGGAATAATGAGATAACATTTTTAGTTCACGCTACTTGAATTTTGTGTATTTGGAATACTCGTGAACAAGGCAAATTCACACAATTGATAAATGATAAATAACATGCTTTGGGTGTAGGAGATAACTGCAAATCCCGTTTCTCAGAAAACTTTGAAAAATATGTTTTATAAAAAGAAAAAATTACTACAAATAAAATGATTACCAGGACTTCCCTGGTGGCACAGTGGTTAAGAATCTGCCTACCAATGCAGGGGACACAGGTTCGATCCCTGGTCCAGGAAGCTCCCACGTGCTGCAGAGCAACTAAGCCCGTGTGCCACAACTACTGAGCCTGCGCTCTAGAGTCCGCGAGCCACAACTACTGAGCCCGCGTGCCACAACTACTGAAGCCCGTGTGCCCTAGAGTCCATGCGCCGCAACTACTGAGCCTGTGTGCTGCGACTACTGAAGCCCGCGTGCCTAGAGCCCATGCTCTGCAACAAGAGAAGGCACCGCAATGAGAAGCCCACGCACCACAACGAAGAGTAGCTCCCACCTGCCACAACTAGAGAAAACCTGTGCACAGTAACGAAGACCCAACGCAGCCAAAAAAATAAAATAAAATAAAATGATTACCAAAATGGATAAAGAAACAGTTTATGTAAAGGACAAGATCTCTGAAACAAAGTCACCCATGCTAAAACTCTTGCTGAACATTAATTTATAAGTTCAAATCACATTAAATTTCTAAATCTTTGAAAGGTATTACTTACATAACTTCAAGAAGAATTGATGTTTTATATTTTAATCCTACACCTGCTACTGACAGTTTCAGCAAATTTCTATACAATGTTATAATGTAGTACTAAATGATTCTATGTGTCAATATTCTACGGAATTACCAAATAGAAAATTAATAAATATTTAGTATATTGCCCGAGTTAAGATAAGCACGTACAATATTTT
Organism: Eschrichtius robustus; assembly: GCF_028021215.1. Taxonomy (NCBI): domain Eukaryota; kingdom Metazoa; phylum Chordata; class Mammalia; order Artiodactyla; family Eschrichtiidae; genus Eschrichtius; species Eschrichtius robustus. The sequence goes on from NC_090845.1 coordinate 25,502,277, forward strand.
TTTCCTCAAAGAAGGAAGAAAAGAACCCATTTAGTTATATAAGACTAGTGACAAAAGATAAAATAGTGTGTGGTTTGCTGAGATATAAGTTCAGAGGAGAAATGCTGGCTTTATAAATCATATACTAAAACAACTCAACGAAAGAGAGAGAGAGAGAGACAGAGAGAGAGAGACAGAGAGAGAGACAGAGAGAGAGAGAAAGAGAGAGAGAGAGGGAGAGAGGGAGAGAGGGAGGGAGGGGGAGGGAGAGAAAATATTCTTTTCATTTAAACCTTTCCTGGACAAAGAAATCCTCTTTGAAAATCTCTTCTATTTTATTTACATGCATATAGAAAACAGAAGATCATTTTTTGCCACTATTATTGAGATGGAAAAATTGTTGACACTTTTCATTAGTTGAATAAACTCCTCTATTTAGAAACCAAGGAACTCATAATGACAAAAAGATAATAAACAGCACTTGATTTCTTTTTACATATTCTGCATGCTAACTTTTATTCATTCCAATATATCAAATTGAGGAACAAGGCAATAAAATAGATTTAACAAAATCAAACAAAAGTTTTCTAGGATATGTGATTGGGAAAAAAATGTCTCCCCAACCCAGGCTCCTTTATTGTGTATATAAACATATATGCATACTGTCCATTGAACATCACAATTAAAATCATGAGCCCTGGGCATTACGGGAATTACAAGGAAATATGGATTCAGATTTGGGTATTTTTAATACATTCTAATTAAATGAAAAATCATACTCTTTAGACATTCATTGAATTCTTCAAGTATTCATTTATTCAACCAACTAAACAACCAATATGTTTTGAGTATCTACTATGTGCCAAAAGCAGTACAAGATGCAAGGGAAACATTGATAGATAAGACATTCTGTTGCCTGTCTATATGCTGAGTCTAACAGGTCTCAATATGGTTTCTGCCAAAATAGTTACTGTTGTAGAATAGTAGTATTTTGCCAAAATATCCTCATCCTAACCCTATTACTCCTTGGCATATATGAAATGTGACAATATGTTCTAAAAAGAGTCATAAATCAGAGATCCCATGGTAGCTATAGCTCCCTTAATTCTTGTCTCTGTGTAGGTGGTTCTAGGGATTTTGAGGCTGGTCAAGGAAAAAGGTAAGACCACAATAAGGTGGCACACACAAGCTTTACTTGGACGACGCTTTGACAGGTTTGCGTGTGGGGGAAGTCCCCCACAGCATGAGACTGTCCAGAGGCTATGGTGCAGGGGACATGTTTTGGAAGATGGGCAAGAAAACTCCTGAGGGAGAAGGGGTTCAAAGAGGGGTCTTACGTATCACTCAGTCACAAGGCAGAGTCTCTGGGTCACAGATCTTCAAAGGGCAGATCGTAGTCTTTATAACCCTGGGGTTTATCTTATCTATGGCCAGCAGATATTGGGCACAGTTTCAGAGGGTATGCAAAGCAGGCAAGTTATAAATGGCTAAAAATCTGCTTATTTGGGCTATGCTTAAAACAACTGAACGTGCAAAATTTTGAGTTCAGTGCTGGTGGGTTTTTCAGCTAATGGGTCTCAGCCTACTGTCAAACAGTAAAAAACCTAAGGGCCAATATACAGAGGTCATCTTTGGCTCATTCATATAACATGCTAAATAACTGCTAATATGAGTTTCTCTCTGTAAGGTTACGGTCAGTAGATGTGTGGATAGTTATTTTATTTACGATTCCTTTACACTCTACTGTGTACTTTCTGTGGTTCAACTGCACATTCCTCAGAAACCCATCTGGATATGACAATTAATTAATTTACACATGCATTCATTCAGCAGAAATGTGTAGTTATATGTATATGTATATAAGTATACAAGGCACTTTTCCAGATGACGTGATAAAAGAAGACAAGAGAACACAAAAACAGGTTCCTAGCTCTCATGGAATCTGTGTGTTGGCCAAAATAAAACAAATAACCAAATGTATTAAAAAATTAGATGCTGATAAATAATTCAAAGATGGGTGACTGACAGGGATCACCTGGGGTGATACTCCAGAGTTATGGTCAGAGATGTACTCTCTGAAGGTGCGACTTAAGCTGAGAGGAAAAATTATAAAAAGAAGCAAGAGGTGAAACATTTCATATTCTGAAGCAATGCACTTCTATGAATGATAATAAAGTATATACCAAAAATGATGTAACTGGATTAACACTGAAGACATGAACTAAAATTTTTCTTTTAAAAAAGGAAGATTAACTCAGCAGAAAGAACACAGCAATAATCTTAGGTCTACTCTGCTTAAATATTTGCCTGTTGATTTTCCTACTGCCTCGTTTACACCCAGGGAATTTATAAAAACTGAAAGAAATAATCATTTTAAATTCAAAGGCACTTTAAAATTCGTAAAGCAGGTTCCTGAACCTCATCTCTGCCACTCCAGCCCTCTACCAGCTTAAGGAACCATAGCAAACACCCAACCTACCTTCATTGCTATCAAGCAGGGTGGCATATAGCAAAGCCCCATGGGAGTGGTCATCAAGTGGTTTAGCAGAGGGGATCAAGCATCATTACCCTGAAATTCATTAGAGCTTCTGAAGAATACACGAAACAATACACTGACCTGGTATATCACCATTTCTATCAAGGCCTGGTAAAATACATGAATTTAGGTACAACTGTGGTCAAGTTTACCAGAAGCTGAAGGTGGTTTACACGCAAATGGCATGCAATGGGGACTTAGAGGAAAGGTTGTCAAGTACCATGAGGAGAGGAGTAGGAATTTTATGAACCTGTAACATTCTTTCAGGAACATTAGAAACTGCCAAGACACCAATTCATGATTCAAAGACAATCCATTATTCCTGACCTAAAAAGTAGTTGTAATAAGTGACTTTCATTGCAAAGTTCAGCAGAAACTGCAGGTACTGAGCAGAGGTGGATGAGTCTGTGCTAAACCATTACACCGCAGCACTCAAAGGCTGGCGTATTTACAATGCTAACCTACAGGGCATTCCATTTTTTGATTATCTTTTTCTTATAGGACATATGGGACAATGACTAAAGTCAGCCTAGAACAAGGTGAGAAACAAACAAACAAACATCGGGGGTTAACACAATAGCTGCATTCTAAACCAGGAAACGTAATTGCCATGAGGGCAAAAGGCATTCAATGAGGCTTGCAAGAGGATTCAAGCACTTTAGGAGAAGATAATTCCCCATAGAAATAATATTTTTTATGTATGACAACAATGCCCAAATAAGCAATACCTGATAGACCATGCATTATTGCCAGGACTAGTGATGTTCATCACTCAAAGGATATTATGGCCAATTTCAGCAGGAGCAGGACGTGGTAAATGCAGTTGGAATGATTCTGGGGAAGCCAGTACACTGCATTCCCAGATTTGCACCTTTATTATAATTACACAGGGAATTCCCTGAAGAGTGTGTGTGGATAGCCAACATCACATGCTGGATTACAGCTACAACCAGGTATGCATGGGGTGAATTCAGCGTGAGTAGTTTTGGGGCAAAGCAATTTTCAGAAATCTAAGAATGGCTACATTAATGCCATCAAATGCATGCAGTGGGAAGTGTGTTCACAGGCAACAGCATTTGCCACACAGTTACCACAATCGGCCTTGGGGGGAATGAATACAGAAGAGATGAATCTGGAGAAACCAATGACAGACATGCTAAGAATGACAAGTTAATTGCCATCATGGGGATTTCACACATGAAACAGTTTGAGAGGAGGAGAATCACCTTAATGACCTTGAGATACTTTCAGTAACGTTAGGAACCACGTGGGAACATACGTGAGAGATCATTACACAGTATTAGAAGAGAATCACTCTCGTGGGTATATGAATTGTTCGGGCCAGCATCGAACCCCTGAAGGCCATATACGGATAGCTGATATACCAACCAATTTTTCTAGGGTTGGTGAAGTACATGAACTCAATGCCGATTATGGCCGAACTCAGCAGAAAACGAAGGTGGTCAACTCAAGAGGGGCAGTTCTGGGCAAACCACTAAGCCTACAAAGAACAGCAACTTCATTTTCCTTACACAGGGAGTATCCCGCTGGGTGTAAGCTTACATTGTGCATCACATATTCCACAATGATTGCAAATAGCTCTGAGTGGAGTGAACACAGGGGGAGGCATCCAGATGGAAGTGTATCCAATCTAGTCTATCCTGGCAAAATAAGTGCCATCTAGCAAAGAAGCAGGCAATGGGGTCACAGAAGAGAGATCACCAAGCTCTTTGAGGAGACAACTACGAGGTTCATAAGTATAATATTCTTTCAGGCACCAAAAACAAAAACAAACAAACAAACAGAACTCTGAGAAGGCAGTACATTGACTACAGACCATCAATTATTTCGACCTGGAAAGCAACTGTATTTCCACACATGTGGTGCAAAGTCCCCCAGACACTGAAGTTGGTGAATAAAATAAATGGTCTTGTGGAAAACAAATCAACTGTGCTCTACAAATTGCTTTACATTATCCTCATTAAAGGAACATCCACTTGGTTCTCTGTTCATAGTCTATAGCACATGCTAGACAATGACTCTAAGCCACCCTTAGTGAAGTAAACACAGGACAAGTTATAATGGAGTTAACCAATACCCTTCATTGCAAGACTGGAGTCATCATTGTCTTCAAGCCTGTGTCATTAGTGAGAGCTTTGTTCACAGACTACATCATTTGCTAGAAATTTCCTACATTGGCCTACATAGGCATAAGCACAGAAAAAAACATCTTGTAAATCAATGACTGACATGCTAAACCTGGCCACTTATTATCACCAAGACATGTGGCACCAATTTTATTCATGTTCTCATCCTATTGCACAACTGGATGACTGAAAAACCATTTCTGAGTGGGTAAAATACAAGAGGAGTAATTCTCAGTGTCAGCCAATGAATTTCACCACCTCCATAATTTCCATAATGCAGGTATACAAGCTATGAAAATTTAAGAGTACAAACGAATCACTTTGAGAGGAAGGTAATCGACTCTGTGACCATGACATACTTTTAGCAATGTTAGGCATCACTGAACAATCTATACATGAAATGACAGACAAGAAAATCTTGTTTATCATGGTGAGTTGCATGAACACATGGTGAAATCTTCTGATAGGGGCCTATCTTTACTATTTACATGAGAAACCTACATTGTCTTTGTGGGAGGAATATTTACGGGAATATACGAAAGAATTCATCTCCCCCTGTAAGTACAGAAATAGACGCAAGAACATAAAAACATTTTAGACTGAAAACCAACCTATAAAGTATTTATAACTTGACTAGCTCAGCTTTCCTGCCTGGCTAGTGAAAAACATGAATTTTATACCTATTACTGGCAAGTTCAACAGAAAATGAATTTGGGTAAACAGCAAGTGGATCTGGGGAAACCATTGCTGAGCATTCAGAGGATGGCAACTTAATTTCTTTACTCGGGAATAACCTCTAGGATGGGTGTTCACATTCCACAGTAATATGGGACAATGACAATAGGAGGCTCTGAGTGACCAAATACAAGTTAAATAATTCTCATAGGAATAATTCAGTGGTTTTGAGCCTGAATCTCAGATTTTCTTCCACTTGTTGGCAAGCAACGAAAATTTTAAAAAGCACAGGGGAAGCACTTTAAAGGAAGTGAGTCACCTCCATCACTATGTCAGGACTCACAATGTAAAGAACCAATGAAGCACCACCATTTGAACTAAAAGACAGGACAATCTTGATAGGCTGGGGAGTGCAGCAAACACAAGCTGAACACCTCTGGCATGAACCTACCCATACCGTTCTGAGAAAGGCATTGCCATTAACCCCTGAGGAAGGCATCATACTATGCAAACACAAGTGAGAGTCCATGGCCCAGTACTAAAGGAATACAATCAGTCTCAGGGGCATAACTTGGATCAGATCAGAAATCAGTCACTGAGTTACATATAAATTGCCTTGGTACAACAAGTTTTCTCCTAAGGAGATGAGAAAAATGAAATCAGTGCCCCAGACGGGCAAGGTCAGCAGATACTGAAAGCGGCTAACACAGGGTGAGGCTAAATAATACAGGTTCTGGATGCTGTAAATTAAGTGTCATCCTGCAAAAGGACAGTAAATGAGGTCATACAGGAGAGTTCACCAATGACCCAAAGGAGAACAGAAGATGTCACATTTACATAATATTCTCTCCGGTACTACAGAAACCCTTTTAGGAGCAATACATTGAACACAGACCCCCAATTTTTTCAAACCTAGAAAGCAATTGTAACAAGAACCCTGTGGTACAAAGGTCACCAGAAACTCAAGGTCATGAAGGCAAGGAGTGATTCTGAGTGAAACCAATCCATTGGGTTATACAACTTGCTCCAAATTATCCTCACCTGGTGGACAGACTTGCCTTGGAACAGCAAGTTTTCCCCCAAAGAGATGAGGAAAATGAAAGCAATGCCAATAATGGGCTGGTTTAGCAGATACAGAAGGTAGTCAGCACAGGGTGAGTGGTTCTGGACTAAATAATACAGGTTCTGGATGCTGTAAATTAAGTGTCATCCTGCAAAGGCACAATAAATGGGGTCACTGGACTCTCACTGTTGAATGAGAGTTCACCAATGACCCAAAGGAGAAGAGAAGAACTCTCATTTACATAATATTCTTTCCTGCACCAAAGAAAACCCTTCAGGAGCAATCCATTGAACACAGACCCCCCTCACCCACCAATTCTTTCAAACCTAGAAAGTAACTATAATAAGCATGCTGTGGTACAAATGCCACTGGAAACTGAAGGTCATGAAAGCATTGGGTGATTCTAAGTGAAACCAATACACTGCATAAAACATCTGGCTCCAAATAATCCTCATCCGGGAGAAACTTGCCTTGGTACAATACGTTTCTCGCAGGGAAATGAGGAAAATGAAATCAGAGCCCACAACGGGCAAGATCAGCAGATACCGAAGGTGGCAAACACAGGGTGAGTGGTTCCGGCGCAACCGCTGCCCAGCATCCAAACATCACCGAATTCACATTCCTTTTACATTGTATGGTTCTAGTATGTGTTCATATGTAGAATCAGATTTTTTTTAAAATGGCTGTTAAAGCCGTCAGTGCGGCGACCCACGAAATGTCATTCCAATAGAAAAGAACGCATGGGAATCCACATCCTATAAATTGTATTCCTTCAAAGGGACATTAAACGGGGCAACAGAGGAGAGTTCAACAATGTCTCAAATTAGAACAGAACAACTCTCATTTACACAATATTCTTTACTGTACCAGAGAATCCCATTTAGGAGCAATACATTGAACACAGACGCTGGATTCTTTTAAACCTAGAAAGCAATTGTAACAAGCAGCCTGTGGTGCAATGGCCGTCAGAATATGAAGGTAATGAAGGCAGGAAGTGACTCTGAGCTAAACCAGTACACTGGGTGCTAAAACTTGCTCCAAATTATCCTCCTCATGTGGGGAAAACCTGCCTTGGTACAACAAGTTTTCTGCCAAGTAGATGAGGAAAAGGAAATCAGTACCCACCATGGGTAAGTTCAGCAGATACCGAAGATAGTAAACAGGGGATGAGTGATTCTGGCAATAATACAGGTTCTGTACCCTGTAAATTAAGTGACATCCTGCAAAGGGACGTAAATAGGGTCATAGAAGAGAGTTCAACAATGACCCAAAAGAGAACAGAAGAAGTCTCATTTCCATAATATTCTTTCCTGCACCCCCAGAAAACGATTCATGAGCATTAGATTGAACAGAGACACCAGATACTTTCAAACCTAGACAGCAAATGTAACAAGCACCCTGCGGTGCAAAGCCACTAGAAACTAAAGTTCATGAACGCAGGCAGTGACTCTGAGTTAAACCAATCCACTGGGAACAACTTGCTCTAAATTATCCTACTTATGTGGGGGAAACTTGCCTTGGTACAACAAGTTTCCTCCCAGGGAGAAGAGGAAAATGAAATCAGTACCCACCATGAGTAAGTTCAGCAGATACCGAAGGTAGGAAACACAGGGTGAGTGATTCTGGCAATAATACAGGTTCTGGACCCTGTAAAATAAGTGACATGCTGCAAAGGGACGTAATTAGGGTTATAAAAGAGAGTTCACCAGTGACCCAAAGGAGAAGAGAAGAACTCTCACTTCACAGTATTCTCTGTTTTACAGAGAATCCCCTTTGGGTGCAATACATTGAACACAGACACCGGATTCTTTCAAACCTAGAGAGCAATTGTAACAAGCACTCTGTGGTGCAAAGCCACCAGAAACTGAAGATCATGAAGACAGGGAGTTACTGTGAATTATACCAATCCACTGGGTACAACTTGCTCCAAATTATCCTCCTTATGTGTGGGAAACTTGCCTTTGTACAACACGTTTTCACCCAAGCATAGGAGGAAAATGACATCAGTACCCACAATGGGTAAGTACAGCAGATACCAAAGGTAGTAAACACAGAGTGAGTGATTCTGGCAATAATACAGGTTCTGGACCCTGTAAATTAAGTGACATCCCTGAAAAGGATGTAAATAGGGTTATAAGAGAGAGTTCACCAGTGATCCAAAGGAGAAGAGAAGAACTCTCATTTACACAGTATTCTTTCTTATAACAGAGAGTGCCCTTTAGGAGCAATACATTGAACACAGACCCCAGATTATTTCAAACCTTGAAAGCAATTGTAACAAGCACCCTGTGTGCAAAGTTCGTGAAAAACCGAAAGTCATTAAGGCAGGGAGGGACTCCGAGTAAAACCAGTCAACTGGGTCCTACAACTTGCTCCACATCACCCACCTCATGTTTGGGAAGGTTGACCTGCTACAACAAGTTTTCTCTAAGGAGATGAGGGAAATGGAATCAGTACCCACCATGGGTTAGTGCAGCAGATACCAAAGGTAGTAAACACAGGGTGACTGATTCTGGCAATAATACAGGCTCTGGACCCTGTAAATTAAGCGACATGCTGCAAACGGACGTAATTAGGGTTATAAACGAGAGTTCACCTGTGACCCAAAGGAGAAGAGAAGAACTCTCATTTCACAATATTCTCTATTTTACAGAGAATCCCCTTTAGGTGCAATACATTGAACACAGATGCCGGATTCTTTCAAACCTAGAGAGCAATTGTAACAAGCGCTCTGCGGTGCAAAGCCGCCAGAAACTGAAGATCATGAAGACAGGGAGTTACTCTGAGTTATAGCAATCCACTGGGTACAACTTGCTCCAAAGTGTCCTCCTTTTGTGGGGTAAGTTGCCTTGGTACAACAAGTTTTCTCCCAAGGAGAAGAGGAAAATGAAATCAGTACCCACCATGGGTAAGTTCAACAGATACCGAAGGTAGGAAACACAGGGTGAGTGATTCTGGCAATAATACTGGTTCTGGACCCTGTAAATTAAGTGAAATCCTGCAAAGGGATGTAAATAGGGTTATAAAAGAGAGTTCCCCAGTGACCCAAAGGAGAAGAGAAGAACTCTCATTTACATAATATTCTTTCTTGTACCAGAGAATCCCCTTTAGGACCAATACATTGAACAGAGACCCCGGATTCTTTCAAACCTAGAGAGCAAATGTAACAAGCACCCTGTGGTGCAAAGGCCACCAGAGACTGAAGGTCATGAAGGCAGGAGTGACTCTGAGTTAAACCAATCCACTGGGTACTACAACTTGCTCCAAATTATCCTCCTCTTGTGGGGGAAAGTTGCCTTGTTACAACAAGTTTTCTCCCAAGGAGATGAGGAAAATGATATCAGTGCGCACAATGGGTAAGTTTAGCAGATACCGAAGGTGGTAAACACAGGGTGAGTGGTTCTGGGGCATCCACTGCCCAGCCTTCATACATCAGCAAGTTCATATTCCTTTTACATTGTATGTTTTCTAGTATGTGTTCACGTGTTGAATCACATTTTTAAAAACTGACTGTTAGGAGCCCTGAGTGGGTGACCCAGTATGAGTCGTTTCAATGGAAAGAATGCAATGGAATTGAAAGCCTTCAAATAAGGGTCATCCAGCAAGGGGCAGAGAGTGGGGAAAAAGAGCGTAAGCCAGCCACCAAGTAAAGGTGAAGAGCAGGATTCTGATGTGCATAATATTCCTTCTCACGCCAGACAAAAGCTTGAAGCAGGAAAACACTGAATATAGAGTCCCAATTATTCCACCCATTAAGGAATCCCAATGAGTGTTCTGCGGTGCAATGACCTTCAGAAACTGAAGGTCATGAAGGCAGGGAGTGAGTCTGAGTCAAATTAATTTACTGCATTTTGCAACTTGCTCCACAGTATCCTTACCCAGGTGACATATACCTTGTCATCTGTTCATATCCTATAGCAAAAGTTAGAAAATTGTTCCAAAGGACTCTGAGTGGAATAAATTCTGGGCAAGATATCGTGGATATTAACAATCCACAACCTTCCAATCCTACCCTCCCACAGACATTGTCAACAACCCTGTGTCTTCAAGAGCATTTGTGCTCATAGCTTATAACATTTGCAAAATTTGCTACACTGGCCTTCTTAAGGGTCAGAATGGAAAATATACATCTTGGAAACCCATGACTGACATGGGAAGCCTGGAACCCTCATTGTTACCAAGTTGTGTGTCAGTCACTGGGGATATGTTCAGATCCAATAGTAACACTGGAAAATGGCAACATGAGTGGAAGCTGAATAATTCTCATAAGAATCATGCATGGTTTTTGGCCAGAACCCCTAATTTTCCATCATGCTCCTTGGCAAGCAATGAAATTTTAAATGAGTAGAGACGAAGCATTATAAAGGACGTGAGTCACCTCCATGAATGTGTTAGCCTTTAGTAATGTGAACAACAAATAAAGAACTAACACACTGAAGTTAAGGTGAAGACATTCTTGAATGGCCTGGGAGTGCAGTGAAAACAAGCTAAAACTGTCTGGCAGAAACCTATACTTATTATCCAAATCAAAGTCTTCTATTACCACTCAAGCACTGCTACATGCTATGGAAGAATACATAAGAGTTCATAACTTTGTATTTAAGAAAATTCAATCTCATGGGCATACATTTTTCAGATCACAAACCAATAGCTTTAGCAGACATAATCTGTCCTGATATCACATGTTTTCTCCAGGGAGTTGAAGAAAATGAAATCAATGTCCATAATGGCCAAGCTCAGCCAAAACAAAGTGGTCATCACAGGGTGAGTGGTTCTTAGAACCACCGCCTGGCATTCCTTGAATGGCAACTTTATTCTCCCTTGACGGACGTGCCTATTGGGTGTGTTCAGATCCTGCATCACATATTAAAAAATAACCATTAAAGGCACTAAGTGAGGTGACCTGGAATGAGTCATTCACATGCAAAAGGATACACTGGAATCTAGACCCTGTAAATTAAGTGTCATCCTGCAAAGGGACAGTAAATGGACAGTAAATGGGGTCACAGAGGAGAGTTCACCAAATACCCAAAGAGAACAGAAGTCTCATTTGCACAATATTCATTCATGCACCAGAGAAACCCCTTTAGGAGCAACACACTGCATACAGACCCCCAATCCTTTCAAATCTAGAAATTAATTATAACAAGTACCTTTGGGGAATTCCCTGGTGGTCCAGTGGTTAGGACTCTGAGCTTTCACTGCCAAGGATGCAGGTTCAATCCCTGGTCGGGCAACTAAGATCCCACAAGCCACACAGTGTGGCCAAAAGACAAAAACCAAAAACCAAAAAAAACAAAAACAAGTACCTTTGGTACAATGGCCACCAGAAACTGAAGGTCATGAATGCAGGAGTTATTCTGAGGAAAACCAATCTGCTGCATTCTACAACATGCTCCCTATTGTCCTCATCCAGGGGACATGCACCTGGTCCTCTGTTCATATTATACATCAAGTGCTAGAAAATTACTAGATGAAGCCTTGAGTGGGGTAAATATTGGACAAAATATTCTAGAGACTGCCAATATCTACAATCTAAGACCGCCACCATCAGTGTCCTCAAGACTGTGCCATCCATGCTTTTTCATAGGCTGTAACAGTTGTTGGAGAATTGACACAGTGGCCCTTTTAAGGGTTAAAAAAAGAAAATATAAGTCTGATAAACTAATGACTGACATGCTAAGCCTTGCACCTTCACTGTCATCAAGTCTTCTGGCATCCACTGGTCATGTGCTAATATCCTACAGCACTGCTGGGCAGTAGCACAACCAGATCTCAGTGGGTAAATGCAAGTTGAGTAATTCTCAGTATGAATCAGCCAACAGAATTGAGCCAGACTCCATCATTTCCATCATGCTAGCAACAGGTAATGAAAATTTAAAACAAGTAGAAATGAAACTCTTTGGGTAGAAGGTAATCATCTCCACGGTTATGACACACATTCAATAGTGTGAGAAACCACTGAATCACCAATACCTTGAAATGACAGACAAGACAGTCTTTGTCTTCCCTAGAGTGGGGTAAACACCTGCTGATATCATCTAGCAGGAACCTGTCCACATTTTTCTTTTAAAATAACAAACAGTGAGCCTACAGAATACATCTGTAATTGCAGATATGCTCTGCTTAAATATCTGGCCCTCAGTTTTCTCTGTCTACCATTCCTGCCTTGTTTATATTCCAGGGATTCTGTGAAGACCAAAGGAAATAATAATTTTGAAGTTATTTAAAAAATGGTAAAGTAGGTTCCTGAACCTCACCACCGCCAAAGGATTGCCAGAGGGAGCACTACCAGGAAATGCTAGACCAGCCTCTCTTCGCAGGTCTGATGAAGTACATGAATCCACAGCAGACTGTGGCCATGGTTTACAGGTGCAGAACGGTTTGAATACAGGGTGAGTGAATCTTGGGAAGAACAATCCAATGCAGTTTACACCTGGCACCACCCTTGCTGTCAAGCTGGGAGGTGCGAAGCAGGTGTTACAGAGAGGTCATCAAGTGTTTTGAGCAGAAGTGATTCAGACTCATGCTCACGATGTTCCATCTGACCTGCGAGGAAAAACTCAATCAGCATTATACTGACTATAATACACCACCCATCCTTGCCAGGGCTGGTGAAGGACATGAACTTAGGCCAGTTGTGGCCATTGCCCAGCAGCTGCTAAAGGTACTGAAAACAAGAGTGTTACAAAGATTATTAGCATGGGTTGATTTTTTTTCATATCTGCCACCTATGAAAGGAAGAGGAAAATACTTAATAATTGAAAAGTAATTATAATATAATATGGTAAGTGCTACAAGTGAAGATGTGTGGAAGTGGTGAAAGTGTGAAGAATGAGAAAAATACTGTCTTTGCATGTTTCTCGAACTTAGCCTGCATCCGAAACACCTGGGGGGTCTTGTTAAAACAAACTTCGAGCTCTGATTCAGTAGTTTTGTCATGTGGCTTGAGAATCTGCATTTCTATCAGTTTCCCAGCTGCCTTTGTTGCTTGTCTGGAGATCACAATGTGAGAATCACTGACCTGCGCTAATGAGGGACACTTCTAACCAGGTCAAAGTTGAGCTGGGTCTTCAAGAGCTTACAGATTTCCCATGCATGATTTTGGCAGAAGGATATTTGAGACAAAAAAAAAAAGACATACTCTCTATGCCAGGTAATAGGAAGTACGGGGAGTAAGGATCAGGAAAAACCTTGGAGAAACCCGCTTTGCCCACTGAAGGCTGAGTGTATGTTTACAAGAGAGACAAATGAGTAAGAACATTCCAGGATTAAGAAAAATATGATGTATACAGGACAGGGGAAGGGTAAGGGAGCTTGTTTCATTCAAAGAATTTCTGGTACTGAGATCATTTATGAAGGCATGACAGAAGTGACGAGGGCCTGAATGAGAGAAGTTTGTGAGGTGAAAACAAGGTTGTTGTAATGAAGATGGAGAAAAAGAAATAAAGGTGTAATACATCTACAGGATAGAATCCCAAGGATTTCATGACCAGTCAGAGAGGCCGAAAAAGCAAGGTACAGAGAGGAGTCTATAAATTTTTTATGTGATGGTTGGTAAATATTGGGTCTTGCCAGAGACAGCATAAGGAAATGTAAACTTTAAATGTGTATATGTGAGCTTGTGTGTACACGCTCACGCACACGGAGTTTGGGTAAGAAAGTCTAACTTAGACAGGTTAAAAATGTCTATTGGTAATGGTGAAGTAGGTTATATATACCATCTCTATCAATGAGCTGACTTTAAAAAGCTTTAAAATACTATCAAAGAGGTAACAATACAATGAAGAGTTCCCAGGCTCGGTTTTATGAGATGAGAGATACCCAAAGAAATAAGCATACTACATTGGGACATTTGTGTTCTGGTATAATTTACTCATCCTTAAGTGACCATCTGAGAAGTCATATTGCATTTTTGATGATCACAGGGAGATAAGGGTATAATGTGGGCCAAGGGTCTGCTGCTGAGCCTAGTTAATGGTTAATTTTTATTATTTTTTGTAATCATTTATTTATTTACAAAATGACTAATTTGGGGGGTTTTAGAAACTAAGGGGAAAAGCCAATGGAGAAGAAATGGGTGGAGAGACAGAAGACAAGAAGAAGAATGCCTTTGACGAACATGTCTCAATGTGTGATATATTTCCAATATACTTTTGTTAGGGGTAGAAAATAATTTATAACATAGCTGCAGTGAGTAATTTTACCACTGACAATCTTTCCTTAGCGAGGTGTTTGTCACCTTGGATTCCAGAGGACTGTTAGACCTAGCCTAAAATAGTGAATTCCAATATCAATATTTAAGCATTAAAAATCATAAAATTAAATTGTGATTTTATCCAAAAATGTGCAAAGATTAGGTTTGTATCACTTTATATTGCAGATTGAACTAAACACACTTTAATATAGACACCTTATAAACATTTTCTACCAGAAAGAAAGATATTATCAAAGAATTCTACTACACTAAATATCAGAGAAGTATAAGTTTCAAAAAGTTAACTTGGGTGGCAGCATGAGTTTTTATCTTATATAATTTTAAACCTCAAACTATTCAATGGTTGGGTTTGATTATCTCATCATTTCTTATTTTTAACATCTTTACTGGAGTATAATTGCTTTACAATGTTGTGTTAGTTTAACACAACTGTATAACAAAGTGAATCAGCTATACATAAACATATATCCCCATATCCCCTCCCTCTTGCGTCTCCCTCCCACCCTCCCTATCCCACCCCTCTGGGTGGTCGCAAAGCACCGAGCTGATCTCCCTGTGCTATGCAGCTGCTTCCCACTAGCTATCTATTTTACATTTGGTAGTGTATATGTGTCCATGCCGCTCTCTCACTTCGTCCCAGCTTACCGCCCCCCCCACACCGGTCCTCAAGTCCATTCCCTACGTCTGTGTCTAAAGTGTTCCAGATATATAACAATGGCCCCACAGTCCAGTGAGTGCCATTGTTATGTATCTGGTGCACGTTAGACCTTCAAGCATCCTTGCTATTGCACTGTTGTTCTCTGTGCTTCCAGGGCATCGTTTTGCACCCTTTTTTCACTACTTGATATCACTTCCTACTCTATGAACACCACGTGTTTACTTCTCCATCCCTCTCACTAAATTGTGAACTCAAGAGAAAAAGTTAAGCCTTATTTTTCCTTATAAAACAATACCTGGAAAAGAGTAGATGTTTTATAAATGAAATTTGAGGTAGATGGCAAATAAGGACATAGGAAACTGGATATGCTTAATAGACATTTTCACCCAACAGTGACAAAATATTTTAAATAATAAGGAACTGTAATATTTTTAATCTGCAGTAATACAATCTAGCTAGTATATACAATGACACAATTTTTATCCAATATACTTTTTAGTATTTACAGATTGTGATTTGGGTATTTCTTTTTCATTATCATTTTCTCACAGACGCCTCTAAAATTACTACTATATAATACACACGCACACATAACATGATATATATATATGTTACTACATAATTTAATATATGTAATTTAATTATATAAAATATATAATGATATATAATTATAGTTAAAATAATACATAATATAGTATATAATTTAATATAGTACCAGTATATAATATATATCTATGTATATAATACATCATATATGTATGTATGTGTGCATATATACAGTTTTTTTTACACATTGATCTAGAGAGGCCACCTTGATTTTTAATAGCTCTGAATTTTTAAAGTAAGATTATAAAAGGAAACCTTTTCTGCTTCTCTTCATACAAGGTTTCCTTTCTTCAAACAAAGAGAAATGCGACCTATTTCCCAAATAAAAGTCTGCATTGCTTTTAGGTTATAATCTGTCTCTTAGCCTGTTTGTCTCTCATCACAAAGCAGTCAGAGAGAACCAAGCTACAGCTGACATAACAGCACAGCAGATAAACAATCTTATTTGCGTTTTTAATTATTGTCATTTTTTAAATGATTGTGTAGGCAAACACCACTTTGTAGAGAAAAACCATGCTCCATCATTCATACATAATGATTATGATAATGGTAATGAAGAAAAAGGAGAAGAAAGAGACAAGAAGACAGAGGAGGAGGAAAGGGCAAAGGAAGCAGAAAAGAGAAAAGAAGCTCTTACACAACTATCAAGATACTTTAGCCACAGTATTCCTACCAAAATTGCTGTTCACAAGAAAAACAAAATCCATCTGTGAATTACGTCTACAACGAAGGTGTAAAGAGAGAAACTTCTGGAGTTTAAAGTGTCTAGACCTAATTCTCACCTCCACCACTTTCCATAGCCAAGTTATGTACTTCTTAAACACCAGCAGCATCATTAAAACATATAATAATATCTGTATGTCAGTGTTTGTGAAATTAAGTGCAGTAATTCAAGTTTTTTGCACAGCACACAAGATACAGTAAGCACTCAAAAATTAGTACCTATTATTATTATTGGTTCCATTCCCCTTTAAATAATACCTTTTTCTTTTAGGTGTTACTCTCAATATTTCCAATTCTTAGGCATTTTGATTCTATCACTTCATTTGGATATCCATTTAAGCAAAGCTAAAACAGTGAATATTTCTTTAAGCCTGTACTATGTGGACTTTGATCACATAATTATTTCTTGATGAAAATAAGTGCCCTTTGATGCTGAGAGTAGGTCATGTTTATTTCCTAAGGAAACAAAATATGATATTCTTTCAATAACCCTGCTTTCTGTGACTGACACTATTTTCATTGCATTGCTTCTATAAATGGTAGAATCTGGCACCAATAATCAAATGGCAGGTGACCGTAACACCACCCTTTTATAAATCTAAGGCCAATGCAGAAAATGGTATCACATAAAGAGTACACTGCTTAACCTGCTGGTAAAAGTGAATAATCAAGAGATGTAATGCAAGGCGATATCAGCACCAATTCTACTGTTATTACATTATGTGAAGTAAATTAATCCCAAAACCCCACTGTGGCTTCTCTGTTGTATGAAAATGTAACCATTTTATTTAACAACCAGAACTCCATCTGTGACCCAAAAAAAAAAAAAAAAAAATTGTATTCCCTGGGCCTTCCACTGCCCATTTAAATTTGTTCACTCTCTACACTCTGAACCCTAGGCATAAAATCCTAAGTATGTTCCACCACTTTTCATTCACTCAGAGAATAAATATCCTCTGGCCACTTTAGTGTCAAAAAGAAAGACTCATTTTAGTAACTATAGTATCCAGGCCCTCAATAATGGTAAAAACTCAAGAATTTATTTAAACTTATACCTTCTCTGTCTAGCCTGTGACTCAGCAACCCCACTCTTAGGTATGTTCTTTAAAAAATGAGTCCATATATTCACCAGGACATGTGTACCAGAATGCACACAGAAACTTTACCCAAAGTAGCCCCAAAGAGGATACAATTCAAATGGCAGGCAACAATATAATGGATAAATATTCGTATGATGGAATATTTATGCAATAAAATATTAGGCACAGAAAGCAAAACATGAACTGATCCTACAAACAACTACACAGATATTCCACTTAGCAAAACAAGCTGAACACAAAAGAGTACATAGTGTAAAAGTCCAGTGAAATGAAGCTATTTTTAAAAAATATTTTATTAGTACTATATATTTGACATATATATGAAATATGAAGACTATTAATGAAGCGAACAAATGTACATCCACCTGAAAGAGAACATTACCTTCAGGATCTGTCCAAAGATGGGTAGCAATATCTGTTACCTGTTCAAATCCCTTCTGGAATTTCAGATAGTGCATATCTATAATATTTAAACTTTTTATTGAGTTAATTTTAAGTGTAATTGCCATTCTAACTTTGTATGTGAAGTCAAGTTCAGAATAAAGTTGTTACTATATGAAAGTTTTCTACACAAATAGGCAAACAAAAAACCACAATGCTTTTAGAATCCCATACAGACACTTCTCCAATTATATCACCCTGCTTCCTCTGAGGAGAAGAAACACACACACAAACACACACACACACACACACACACACACATCAAAAATTAGGTGATGACAATTCTCTTGCTTTTCTAGGTTGTATTTACTGTATTTATATGTTGTATATATTTATCCTTCAAAGCATGATAATGGAAAACAGGGCAAAAATACCAACTAACCAGATCAATGTAGTTAGCCAAAGAGAACATAGCTGTATAAAAGCACCACCCAGGTGGAGAATGAAACACTGTTAGACTCCCAGAAGCATAAGGAAGACATATTCCTTTTATCACCTCACATCACTATACCCTCCCTTTTTAATCATAGTTTACCACTGCCCTGATTCCTAATACTTTTAGACTGGCCTATAACTATTTCTTCTCTACCTACCATGCCAGGTAGGAATAAATGACCTGCTTGTAAAAGTGTTAATGACATTGATGGTAACTCCTTGTAATATGCTAAAAGCTATTACAGTTTTACCAGAGCATACCTTGTCTGTCTAGATTACTTTAAATAAACCTGGAGGCACAGATCTCAGGAATGGATGTGTGAGGATTAAATATATATAATTTAAAGTGTCTGGAAATTAACATAAGGGCATACGGCAAATGGAAAAAATTATTCAAAGTAATTCACTAAACCTCGGTAAGAACATCAGGAGTCTGTGACATATGAGCTAGGATCAGCTTTCATATACCTTCACCCCAGCTCTGAGTTACAGAATCTCTACTGCATGAGGGTGTAGCTAATAATCTCCTCCCAGCAACCAGTTTAGGGCTCCAGTTTCACCACAGGAGGTCAGGCTGCCTGTGTCTCTCATTCACCACCTTCCCTACAAGTTCCTTGTTGCAGAAACTCTATTCCAGGCAAGCATAGTCAAGGTGACTGGGGTGCATTTCCCTCACCCAGCTCCCACTCATATGGCAAGGACCCTTCTGCCTCAGGTGTAACAGGCTGCTGATACTGGGCCTGGATAATTTCCTTCTCTCTGACTGGCTTATTGGGCAGAGGAGAGGCAAACCAAGAAGACCTGGGACTACCGTCCTTCCCTACTAGTGCCCACTTAAAGAGCAGAGGTATCACTCTGGGAGAAGTAGGTCTCTGTCTCCTACTCTAGCTAAGATGCAGTTGTGCTAAGGTTTTGCCTAGGGGAAGAGGCAAACTGTAAGGACTGCAGTTCTCAGCAGCTCTACCTGAGGGTACTGACTTTATTTGGAACAGAACATAGAGAGTTCATGCCTAAGGACTTCAAAAACAATGGAGATATTGGTGGTGAACTATTAAGGAGGGGCTGGTAGCTCTATGAAAGCAGTAGCAATAGGTAGTAGCAGCAAGGGAGATGGTAGAGCAGGCAAAAATATAACAATGAGAACCAGAGAAAGAGATAGCTAAGAAGAGCCCTTTGGAGATCACACTCATCCCTGGGGATCCAGAAGGCTGTCTGCAGGTACTAGACTGCAACCACTCAGGAGCTGTTAGAATACCACGTGGAGAAAGATTTGAAAGCATTTCCAAATGACAAACAGATCCATCAGCAAAGGGAAGATCTTTAATGCCTCAAGGTTCTTAAGGATAACCTCTGACCAATCACTGGCTGAACAATAAGCTATTCTGACACAGGACTGCTACTAGGAAGCCAGGCTAAAAATAAAATCACACTCAGTCTATCCTTTACAATGCTGAAAGAAAAGATAAAACTTTGAACTCATAACTATGAAAGTGGTCTCCAAGCCACAAAGAGATTCAGTGGTAAAAAGTAAACATCTTCTGCTTCAGGGCCTTGAGTACAGCCTTTGACCAATAAGTGTGTTATGCTGACCAAAGAAGGACCCCTAGGAAGTCAAGCTAAAAGACGAAAACATGGAGAAAACCTGAGCAAGAATTTTGGGAGCTCCACACTGCAATAGAAACAGACCGCAAAGAACTACTTAAGTCAAGTCACTGAACAGACAACAGTAACAAGCCTGTTGGGAATCAGTATCCAGATTTGCTACAATTTCTAATATGTCCAGTTTTAAAGAAAAAAAAAAAAGGGGGCTACGAAACATGCAAAGAAATAGGAAAGTGTGACACATACACAGGACCAAAGCGAAACAACAGAGACCGCATTTGGAGGTACCCAGATGTTGGCCTATCAGACAAAGACTGCAAAATAGCTATTCTAAATATGTTCAGAACTAAAGGAAACCATGTTTAAAGAATTAAAGGAATAAATGATAATAACGAGTCATCAAATATAGACTATCAAATAAAAACAAATCCAGACTTAGAAAGGGAGAGACTTTAACTAGAAAGACTATTGTAATAGGGAGAATGCTCCAATCTCAAAAATGTGTAGATGTCTCAAAATCAAACAGAAAAAGGAGGAGGCAAGTAGAGATCAGCAGAAACTTTGAAGGGAAGTACGACAAGCAAGGAGAAATGACCAGTGAGATTTGACAAGAAAATGGTCGTGTTGTGGTCAGGATAAACTGATAAAGGGGAATGTTCCACTGTTTTTCTTTTGGTGCTTGCTCAGGCTTGGGGGCAAGTAGAGTTCAGGGCCTGTTAAAAAAGAGAAGTCTGACTGACGTATTGTGAAGACAAAGAAGAGGGTAAGAAACAGACAATTGTGAACACTTGGTCAAAAATATCAATAAAGACCTAGAAATTGTTTTTTAAAAAGAAGCAAATTGAAATTCTGGGGTAGAAAACTATGGTAAGCAAAATGAAAAGCTCACCAGGGAGGCTCAAAAGTAGATTTGAGATGACAGAAGAATGAATCAGCAAATTTAAAAAATAAATCAACAGAAATTATATAATCTGAAGAACACAGAGAAAAAATAATGAAGAAACATGAACAGAGCCTCAGAGACATGTGGGACACCATCAAGAGTGCTAACGTACACATAATAGGAGTGCCAGAAGGAGAAGCAAGAGAGAATGGGACAGAATTTGAAGGAATAATAGCTGAAAACTCCCCAGATTTGATGAAAAACACTAATCTATACATTGAAGAAACTCAACAAACTCCAAAGAGCATAAATGTAAGAAGCACATCAAGAGATATCATAGTCAAAACACTGAAAGCAAAAGATAAAGACAAAATATTGAAAGCAAGAAGAGAAAAGGGAATCATCACGTACAAGCAGACATCAATAAGACCAACAGCTGATATTTCATCAGAAACACTGCCATAATGCTGTGGGATGACATACTCAAAGGGCTAACAACAACAAAAATACTCTCTATGTTCTGTTCCAAATAAAGATTCTTATATCCAGCGAAGCTATCTTTCAGAATGAATACATTCCCAGATAAACAAAAGCTAAAAGAATTTGTGTTATAAATCTTGCAATATAAGAAACACTAGGGACTTCCCTGGGGGTCCAGTGGTCAAGAATCTGCCTTACAATGCAGGGGACATGGGTTTGATCCCTGGTCAGGGAACTAAGATCCCACATGCCATGGGGCAACTAAGCCCACGCGCCAAAACTACTGAGCTCGCACGCCTCAACTAGAGAGCCCGCGTGCCACAAACTATAGAGTCCATGTGTTCTGGAACCCACGTGCCACAACTACAGAGCCCAGGAACCCTGGAGCCCGCGCGCCACAACTAGAGAAGAGAAATCCCGCATGCCACAACTAGAGAGAAGCCCACGTGCCACAATGAAAGATCCCGCATGCCTCAATGAAGATTCCGCGTGCCGCAACTAAGACCCGACGCAGCCAAAAATAAAATAAATCAATCTTTAAAAAAAAAAAGAAACTCTAAAAGTTCTTAAGCATGAAAGAAGTGACACCAGACTTATAAAATATAAAATACACATGGAAAAAAACAACGATCTCCAGTTAAAGCAATTATGTAGATAATGATAAAACAAAATATAAATATATACTGATGTTCCCTTCTTATCATAACTGATTCAAAAGACAACTGTACAATACAATATCTATAAAATTGTATTTTAGTCATATAACATACAAATGTAATATATTGAAAATAAGAACACAAAGAAGAGGGTTGTGAATGAAGTTATATACGAGTAAGGGAATGAAACCAGATGGTAACACAAATACACAGGAAATAGGACATAAGAAGTTAGTATAAAATAAAATAAACTCTATAAATGTATTTGTGCTTTCCTTTCCACTAGATTCTTCAATAGACATAAACTTATATAAAGGAATAATTATAACAATGTATTTCTTGATGTGTAACATTTTAATATATAGACATAATATCTAAAAAACAACAGCACAATAAAGGTGAGTGAGAATGGAGCTTTACAGCAGTAAAGGTTCTATATCATACCACCAACCTAGGATTCTGTACCCTGTGAAATTATCCTTCAAAAGAGGAGAAATAGAAGCTTCTCAGGCAAACAATAAATGAGTTTGTTGCCAGAAGACCTGCCTTGCAAGAAACATTAAAAGAAGTTCCTTAGAGAGAAGCAAAATGATATAGGTCAGAAACTCATATCTTCATAAAGAAAGGAAGAACATCGGAAAAGAATAAGTAAAATAAAAACTTCTATTTTTCTTATTCTACATCGATATAACAGATAACAGCTTATTCAAAACAATAATAGCAACAATGTATTCAATATATATATATATATATATATTTATGGATATGTTAATGTATGCTTATGTATAAGTGAAATGAATGACAGCAATGATACAAGGGATGGGAGGAAGGAATTTGGAATATTGTGTTGTCATAAGGTACTTACACTACCCATGAAGCAGTATAGTATTATTTGAAAGTGGACTTGGATTATATGTAAATGTACATTGCAAACTCTAGGGCAACCACTAAAAAAAATAAAAAGGAAGTATAATTAATATGCTAAGAAAAGAGAGAAAATGGAACATATACAATGCTCAATTAAAACCACACTTAGGGGGACTACCCTGGCAGTCCGGTGGTTAAGACTTCGCCTTCGCCTGCAGGGGGTGTGGGTTTGATCCCTGGTCAGGGAGCTAAGATCCCACATGCCTCGTGGCCAAAAAACCAAAACATAAAACAGAAACAATATTTTAACAAATTCAGTAAAGACTTTAAAAAATGGTCCACATCAAAACAAAAAAAGTCTTAAAAAAAAAAAAACCACACACACACTTAGAGAATTCCCTGGTGGTCCAGTGGTTAGGACTCCACGTTCTCACTGCTGAGGGCCGGAGTTCAATCCCTGGTTGGGGAACTAAAACCCCACAGGCCACGTGGCATGGTCTAAATAAATAAATGAATAAATAAATAAATAAATAAATAAATAAATAAATAACAAAACCACGCTTATATGTGGAATATAAAAAAAGTCAAACTCATAGAAGCAGAGAGTAGAATGGTGTTTGCTAGTGGCTAGGTGGGTGGGAAATAAGGGCAGATGTTGGTTAAAGGGTACGTAGTTTCTGGACATCCCTGGTGGCGCAGTGGTTAAGAATCTGCCTGCCAATGCAGGAGACACGGGTTCGAGCCCTGTTCCGGGAAGCTCCCATATGTTACAGAGCAACTAAGCCCGTGCGCCACAACTACTGAGCCTGCGAGCCACAACTACTGAGCGCACGTGCCACAACCACTGAAGCCCACACGCCCTAGAGTCCATGCACCACAACTACTGAGGCTGCGTGCTGCAACTACTGAAGCCTGCACGCCTAGAGCCCGTGCTCCGCAACAAGAGAAGCCACCACAATGAGAAGCCCGTGCCCCGCAACGAAGAGTAGCCCCCGCTCACCGCAACTAGAGAAAGCCTGCACGCAGCAACGAAGACCCAATGCAGCCAAAAATAAATAAATAAATGTATTAAAAAGAAGGGGTATGTAGTTTCAGTTATGAAGGAAGAATAATTTCTAGAGATCTGATGTACAGTAGAGTGACTAGAGTTAATAATACTGTATTGTTTGCTTGAAATTTGCTAAGAGAATAGATCTTAAGTGTTCTCAACAACAACAAAGGTAACTGTGAGGTGATGGATATGTTAATTAGCCTGATTGTGGTAACCATTCCACAATGAATATGTGTAGCACAACATCATGCTATATACCTTAAATATATAGAATTTTATTTCTCAATTAGGCCTCAATAAAACTGGAAGTAAATTCAAAAAAATAAAATCAAAAGAAGGCAGAAAAAATGTGGCAGTCAAAAACAGGAACAAGTTATAAGGGCAACAAATGGAAAACAGTATTCAAAATGGTAGCTATTAATACAACTATACCATTAATTGCTTTCAATACCAATGGCCTAAATATGCCAATTAAAAGACAGATTATCAGAGTGGATCAAAAAACAAGACCCTGCTACATGTTGTTTACAAGAAACCCACTTAAAATATACAGAAACATATAGATTAAAAGTAAAGGAATGGAGAAAGTTATACCACGTTAACACTAATCAACACAAAATGGGAACAGTTACATTAATTTCACACAGCAGACTTCAAATCAAGGAAAATTATCAGGGATGATGAGGGGAATGACATAATAATAAAGGGGTTAATAATCCAATAAGACATCAATTCTTAATGAGTATGCACCTAACAACAGAGTATCAAAATACATGAGGAAAAAGCTGCTATAACTGCAAGGAGGAATAAATGAATACACTATTATAGTTGGAGACTTTAACACCCCTCTATCAAAAATGGACAGATCCAGGAGGCAGAAAATCAGTAAGGACATAGTTGAACTCAATAGTACCATCATTCAACTGGATATAATTGACATCATAGACTACCTCCAGTAACATCAGAAAACACATCTTTTCAAGCTCACATAGAACATTCACCAAGATAGACCACATTCTGAGTCATAAAACACATGTTAACAAATTTAAAAGAATAGAAATCATACAGTGTCTGCTCTTAGACCACAATGGAACTCAACTATAAATCAATAAGAGAAAGATAGCTGGAACTCATGCAGAGTGTGTTATTTGACCATAATGTAATCTAACTAGCAATCAGGAACACAAAAACAGGGAAATCTCTAAACACTTGGAAATTAAACAAATATATTTCTAAATACTCTATGGTCTATGAGGAAGCCTGAAGGTAAACTGCAAAAATACACAGAACTGAATGAAAATGAAAATACAACATATCAGAGAGAATGTGTGGGACATAGCAATACTAGTGCCGAAAGGGAACTTTTTAGTAAGAAGTGCTTACATTAAAAAAGAAATGCCCCAGATCAACTATGTGAGTTAACAATGCTAAAACATAGAAAAAGAAGAGCAAAGTAATCCCAAAGCACACAGAAGGGAGTAACAAAAGAAGAGGAAACAATGAAATTGCAAATATAGAAAACAACATATAAACCAAAGATAAAAAGTTGCTTCTTCGAAAAAGAATCAATAAAATTGGTCAACCTATATAGCAAGACTGACAAAGACAAAAAAGAGAAGACACAAATCACCACTATCAGGAATGAAAGAGAGGCTATCACTATAGACATTATAAGCATTGAAAGTTAACAAGGGAATACTACAACTTTTTACAAATAAATTTGACAATTGAGAAGAAATGGATCAATTCCTAAAAACCACAAACACCATAACTCAATCAAGATAAAACAGACAATCTGAAGAGAAAGGAATGTTTCCCAACTCATTTTATAAGGCCAATATTATCCTGATACTACACTAGGCAAATACAGTGAAATAAAACTGCAGACCAATTCTTTCACATGAATGTAGATGTGGAAATCCTCAATAAATTAGTAAATTTAACGATGTATGAAATTAATTATGCATCATGACAAAATGGGATTCATTCCAGGTATGCAAAACTAGTTCGACATTTAAAAATCAATCAATGTAAACAACCATATCATCAGGATAAAAAAAGAAAAAAACATGATTATAACAACCAACATGGAAAAAGCATTTGAAAAAATCCAACAACCATTCAAGATTAAAAAAGAAATCCTCAGCAAGTTATCAATAGAGGCTATCTAGTACCATTTGGTAAAGAGCATCTTAAAAAAAACTACAGCTAACATCACATTTAATAGTGAAAGACTGAATACTTTCACTCTCATATCAGAAACAAGGCAAGGTGGTCTGCTCCCACCACTCGATTAAATATAGCGCTAGAAAGTCTTGCCACTAAAACGTGTTAAGAAAAATAAATAATACACATACGTATTGGAAAGAAGAATTAAAATTATACCAATTTGCAGAAGGTATCATTGTCTGTATTGAAAATTCCAAGCAATCTACTAAAAATCCTCCTAGAACAGAATTACTTCAGCAAGGTTGCAGGATACAAGATCAAACATAAAAACAATCATATTTCTATATACTAAATATGAATCTGTGTAAACCAATATAAAATTTCCCAATTTTTTAGAAATATGTTAAATTACAGGTCCAAGATCAATAGAACTAAAGCAGGTTAAATTAAAATAGATATTCATATGGGTACATCATACTTAAACTAAGAGCCAAAGAATAAAACACAAAAGTGCCAGAGAAATAAAGATGAATTGCCTACCTGGGAATGATGATTAAAATAATGCCTGCCTTCTCAAGAGTATCCTTGGAGATCCGGAGGAAATAGGGGCAGCATTTTTCCAACGCTGAAAGAAAAATACAGCTGTCAATCCAGAATTCTATATCTGTCAAAATTATCCTTCCAAACTGAGAATGAAATAAGACACATTCACACAATCAAATCTGAGACCATTTGTTGCTGGACAACCTGTAATACACGTAATACTAAAGCAGGGCTTCAGGCTGAAGGGAAAAGGACACATCATGGAAATTAAAAACTACAAGGAGTGAAGAGTACTGGAGAGGGAAAATACGTGGATAAATATGACAACTTTTCTCTATTTTTGAAATACATCTCTATGAAGCAAAAGTGGTAAACAGTATTGTATATGTAAAATATATGACAAGAATATATTTGTCATACAGGAAATGTGACAAAGGAAAGGAAAAGGATTAAAGGGAATAAAGTATTGTGAGGATACATGCACGTAGAGTGGTACTATCATAACTCTGAATAGACCAGGATAAGGTAGACATTCATATGCCAATCCCTAGAGCAACAATTAATAAACATGGTATAGATAGTAATCTGGTTACTATAGTTGTATAATGAATTCCTCAAAAATTTATCTTTTATAATATGCTCATTATTTACTGTTTGTTTCCCACTAGATTGAACCTCAGTAAGTACCACCAACACATAGCTTGTACCTGGCATATGTTGGAAACTGAAGAAGAATTTATTGAATCAGTGAAATATTTAAATTGAAATAAATTATGTGAAATGACAAGGGAAAAGATGCACTCTTTTGGAAGATCATTTGCCTTCACAAAACCTGTTTACTTTATGGGCATATAGATTATATCAATTTCCTATAAAAAAAATCTACAGATCCAAAAGTATTTCAATAACTAGTGTTTGTAAGATAAACACTTCCAGTAATGGCACACCAGTCTTTTTAGCCAAACCATCCTGCTGAGAAAAATTAGGAAAGCTGGAAGATATTAAGCATATTGTTTGAAGGTACCACAAACCCAAGGAAGCAAGCATTTGAAGAGACTGAATCTCAGAAGAGAAGCCTTTGTCGTGAGATCCACCCAAATTTGCTACTGCTTTGCTCTTGAAGGCTTTTGCTGATTCCAAAGATGCGACTGAGGATCCAAGGTACTAAAGAGAAAGTTGGAGCTAAGCAGCTAAGCAGTTGAACAGAATTCCAGCACTCTCAACCAACTCAGGGGGAACAGATTGGACGTGACAGTGCTCCAGGACTTGACTTGCACCAGGAGAGGCTCTGGCAAACAAACCAGGGGGTATTTGGCACCCCCAAGGGGCTATACCCTATATGTCAATATGAACCTAAAATAGAAACCTCCACACAAAACCTGAGATCCAGCTTCAAAAGGACTCAATCTCTGATCTCTGATTGTGATGAGATGAATAACCCACACCCTAACTGCCTCTCAAAAACAAAAGCAAATGCTCACTTAAAAAAAAGATTAAATCACTCAGAAACTTCAGTTATTTCTCTAGTATTTCATACAGAAAATCTAGCCTGCAATCGAAAGAAACTACACATGCAAAAAGTGAATGGGAAGGAAAAGAACAACTTACCAGGTGTGGGATCCATTTTCTCCACTTACTGAGGATGTTAGGACAGAGAGAACTAAGACTTGGTTACACCATGGAACTTAGAGCAACGGTGAGATACCGCTACATACTTATTAGATGGGCAGCAATGAAAAACACTGACCATAACAAATGATGGCAAGGAAATAGAGCAAATGTGACCCTCATGCAGTGACGATGGGGAGTACAACGGTATATTTACATTGCATAGCACTTTGACATATTCTAAGATAACTGAAATGTACAACTAGCATGTAATCCAGCCATTCTGTTCCTTGAAGTTTTTCCAAGAAAAAATGGAATTAAATCTCCATACAAAAAAGTCCTACAAGAATGTCTATAAAATGGGAAAGAGTGGAAGGCTTGGGCAGGATCAGAGAGGAGAAATATAAGGTTCACAAGGAACCTCTGACAATATAATAGCATAAACAAAGTTATGCTAATATTTTGAAATTACCTGAAATTCCAAGAAATAATCAGCTTAACAAAAAAGAAAAAGAAAATTTAGAAAATCTCAACAATTCTGTATCTATTTAATAAACTGCATCTGTAATTAAATCCTTCCTACCAGTGACTCTACATGCTGGTGACTGAAGACCTGATCTTTTCCATATAATGAAAAACACCACTCATCTTCCACAGTCTTGTCTAGAGAACAGAAATAGTAAAAATACTTCTCAATTGTCTTATGAGACTGCTATAAAATTTACACCAAAATGACACAGATATTAGAAGAAAGGAAAATCAATGGTTTATGGCAGAGAACCAGAGAAATGGAACACTACCTTTCCAGTGCTGAAAGAAAAATAAAACTTTCAACCCAGAATTCCATATGCAGAAAAATTAGGCTTCCATAATATATATAATTACATGGATAAACATATGATTATTTTCTTAGTTCTTTAACTAATAACTGACTAGAACTACTCTACTCCAGCCAAACACCACAGAAAAAACTGAGACTCCATCTTTACTCTCACCACCAAAGGTCCACTCTCACCAGGTTGTAACCATTTAACCCAAACCATCTATCCAGTGGTGTCCAAGGCTCGAGTAGGGAGCTGGGACTTTCATACTTGCTGAGTGGTAAAGAACATGTCTGTTTTCCACCACACCACAGTGTCAATGGAGAGTGTGTGAGAAATCTGGACTTCCACTTCCTGGGAATTAATGAGATGCTGCTCTCTTCTTTACTGGGGTGCTGTCAGAGGAGGCTTAGTAGAGAAGAATGACTTTCACCACAGCCCATGCTAAAGAAGTCACTCTGCATGGTGTTAGTGGAGTCTACATGAGGAGCTGTAACCTGACACTCTCATTCCTCCTATCAGGGAGGAACTAGTGGAGGCCTAGTGAGGAGTCAACACTCCCAATCCCACCCAGAAGTAACCAGGAACATCCTCCACTTTTGAGTCAGTGGAGGTTAAGGGTGGAACACAGACTTCTACAATCACCTGGCAATAGAGGCAGTGCCTTCACCTTTTCCCTCATGGTGTAATATCAAAGGAAATAATAACTGATCTTGAAGGAAGAAAAAGAGAAATTACCTATTCAAGACAATGGAGAGGAAATAAGTAGAGGTAAAAAGCAAAAACAAAAAACACAAAGACTCAGGGACCTGTGGGTCAATAACAAATGTTCTAACGATCCTGTCATTGGTATCCCACAAAGAGTGAATAAAAGTGTGGGAATGAAAGAGTACTCTAAAAAATAATGCCTAAAGCGTTCTCAATTTTTCAAAAGACAGGAATCTATTAATCTACAGATTCAAGAAGCTTAGCAAATCTCTATCAGGATAAATCTGAAGACATCCATACCAAGACACATCATACTCAAACTTCTGAAAAATCAAGAACAACAACAACAAAAATTCTGGCAAGCAGCAAGAGAGAAACAACACCTTACCTATAGAGAAAAAACATTCAAATTAAGTATAATTTATCACCAGAAACCAGGTGAGCCAGAATCAATCAGCACATTTTTCAAGTGCTGAAAGTAAAGAACTGTCAACTCAGAATCCTGTAACCAGCAAAAATATCCTCAGGACTGAAGTGAAAAACAAAACATTCTCAGATGAAGGAATACTAACAGAACTGATTACCAGCAAAATACCCTAAAAGAATGGCAAAAGGAAGTTTTCTAAATATAAAGGAATGATAAAAGAAGTAATCTTAGAACATCAAAAAAGAAGAAAGACCAAGGTTAGAAAATACACAGATGACTACAATAAACTTTCTTACTTCTTCTGAGTTTTCTGAATTAGGTTTTCAGTTGAAGCAAAAGTTATAACACTGTCTGATATGGATCTCAAAGTATGTAGAGGAAATATTTAAGACAATTACATTAAAAATAAGAGGAGAATAAAAGGGACATAATAGGAGTGAAGATTTCTACACCTCACTATGGGTGGTAAAACGATAACAGTAGATTTTCATAGTCATAGATAGGTGGATAGAGAGATAGTGAGAGAAAGAGAGAGAGAGAGATTAGGAAGATAGGTAGCAGATATATAAGATTATCTAGAGTAATCAGTAAAAGAGATACACTCAAATACACTCTAAATATATCAAATTTGAATTCTAAAAAACCTGTTCAAGTACCTATAGTAAGGCAGACAGACAGAAGGAAACAGAAAAATTAAGATAGGGAAAACAAACAGAAAGAAAATAATGACACACTTAGGTCCTAAAATATAGATGATAATATTAAATGAAAATGGCTTACACACACTAACTAAAATACAGATATTGGCTGAGTGAATTTTGTTTTAAAAAGAAGACAACTATTTTCTGTCTACAGCAAACTCATTTTAAATATGATATAGGGGGCTTCCCCAGTGGCGCAGTGGTTAAGAATCTGCCTGCCAATGCAAGGGACACAGGTTGGAGCCCTGGTCCAGGAAGATCCCACATGCCGTGGAGCAACTAAGCCCATGCGCCACAACTACTGAGCCCGCGTGCCACAACTACTGAAGCCCGCGCGCCTAGGGCCCATGCTCCGCAACAAGAGAAGCCACCGCAATGAGAAGCCCGCACACCGCAACGAGGAGTAGCCCCCGCTCGCCGCAACTAGAGAAAGCCCGCGTGCAGCAACGAAGACCTAACGCAACCAAAAATAAATAATAAATGAAATAAATAAATTTATTTAAACAAAAATAAATATGATATAGGCAGTTTGAAAGCAAAGGATGGGAAAAGATACATCATGCCAACAATAATCAAAAGAAAGTACGAAAGGCAATATGAATATCAGATACAGCAGAATTCGGAGCAAAGAAAATTAGCAGAGACAGAAATGGACAACATATAATGACAAATGCTCAGTCCAAGAAGAAGATACAGTAATCCTAAATGTGTATGTACTCAACAAACAGAGCTATAAAATATCAGAAGCAAAACTGATAAAACTGAAAGGAGAAATAGATGAATCCACAATTATTGCTGGAAATTTCAACCCCCCTCTCAATAATTGATAGAAGAATTATACAGATTCAGCAAAGATACAGAAGAAATCAACAGTAACATTAACCAACAGGAGCTAATCAATATTTACAGAAGACTGCACCCAACAACAAGGGAATGCAAATTCTTTTCAAGTGTTCACGGAACATATACCAAGTTAGACCATATCTTGGGGCATGAAAGAAAGCTCAACAAACTTAAAATAATTAAAATCCTAAGAGTATGTTCTCTTACCACTAGGGAATCAAAAAGGAAATTAATAAGATAAACATAACAGGAAAATCTTCGAAAATCTGCAAACAAAACAGCACGCTTGAAAAAAATGCATGGGTCAAAGAGGAAGTATCAAGGAAAAAAAATTTAAATCACTGAAATAGATGAAAAAGAGAATACAATATATCAAAATTTAAGATAGAAAGACAGCAAATAAAAGAGGAGGAAACACTTCGCAATTCATTTAATGAAGATAATATCACCATGATATCAAAATCAGACAAAGAAGTACAAAAAAAAAAGAAAAAAAAACCCCACAGAGTAATATCCCTTGAATACAGACACGAAATCCTTAATACAATATTAGCAAACAGAACTCAGCAATATAGAAAAAGATTTATGCACCACTAACAAGTGAGTTTAATTCCAGGCATCCAAGGCTGGTTCAGTATTTGAAAACCAAGCAATGTAATTAACATGCAAAGGAATGAAAATGAACATATATCAATTAATGAAGGAAAAACTATTAACCAAAATCAATACTCATTCAAGGTAAAAACTCATAGGAATAGGGATAGAGAGAAACCTCTTAACTTGATACAGAGCATATACAAAAGATCTAATGGTTAAAAACTATGCATTATGGTTAAAAACTGAACGCTTTCCTGCTAAGTTCAGGAATAAGGCAAGTATGTCCACTTTTATGACTTTTATTCAAAATAGTGCTGGAATGTGAGTCAGGGCAATAAGGCAAGAAAAGGAAATAAAAGACATATAAACCTAAAAGAAAGAAAGAAAGTTATTGCTACTTGCAGATGACATTATGTCTACATAAAAAATTCCAAGGAATTTATAAAAATTCCTTAAGTAAGTGACATCAGCAAGGATACAGGATACAAGATGAACATACAAGCTCAATTGTATTTCTACATACTAACAGTGATCATGTGAACACTGAAATAAAAAATACAATACAATTTACAATTGCTTCAAAAATTACTTAGAAGTAAACCTAACAAAATATGTATAGGCCTTCTATGTTAAAAACTATACAACACTGATGAAAGAAATCAAAGAATATCTAAATAAATTTAAAAACATACCATGCTCATGGATTGGAAGAGTTAACATTTAGTAAAGATTTAAATTTTCCCCACACAAGTTTAACATAATTCGCAAGTAAATCTTAACAATATATTTTGTAGATATTAACAGGATTGTTGTAAAATTGAGATAAACAGAGAATGGAACTAGAACACCTAAAAATTTTTTGAAATAGTAGAATAAAGTTAGAGGAATCACTCCACCCAATTTCAAGATGTATTATGTAACTACAATATTCAAGACAGTGTGGTATTACGAGAGAGAGAGAGACAGAGACAGACACATAGATCAATGAACCAGAAAGGAAACCTATAAACAGCCCCATGCAGTATGGGCAATTTATTTTTGAAAAAGCTGCAAAAGCAATTCAATTAAGAAATAATAGTCTTTTCAAAAATTGTGCTACAGTAATTGGTTATCCATAGGCCAAAAACTGAGCCTCAATCTAAACTTCACACCTCATACCAAAAAAAAAAAAAAAAAAAAACTTCAACTAAAAATGTATCATAGATCTAAGTGTAAAACAAAACCTGTAAAACTTACAGAAAAGAAATAAGATATAAACATTCAGGTCCGAGGGCTAAGCAAAGAGCCGACAGATTTGACACCATATGTACAATCCATACAAGGGAAAATTAACAAATTAGACTTTGTCAAAATTAAAAACTTTTGCTATGCTACCAGTTTTATCTTCTGTTAAGCAACTGGGGCCAGCAAGTTACATACTGGGATAAATTATTTATAAGCCACGTATCTGACAAAGGATGAGTATCTATAACATATAAAGAACTCTTAAAACACAAATTTTTAAAAATCCAACTGTAAAATGGTCAAAAGAAACAAGGAGAAATTTCACCAAAGAGGATATACATATGGCAAGTAATCACATGAAAATATGTTTAACATCAAAGCCATTAGGCAAATGCAAATTAAAATCACAATGAGATTTCACTACATTTATTAGAAAGGCTAAAACAAAAAGATAGTTGCACCATAAAATGCTGGCAAGGATGCAAACTCATACACTGCTTGTTGTAACGTAAAACGCAGTCAACTCTGAAAAAGTTCGGCAATTTCTTAAAAAACTGAACATGCAACTACCATATGACACAGAAATTGTACTTTTGGTTATTTATCCCAGAGAAATGAAGACTCATGTTCACAAAGAAACACGTACTGAAATGTTTATCACAGTTCTTTCTGTAAAAACCAAAAATTGGAAATGCTCAGATGACTTTAAAAGAGTGAATGATTAAACAAAATGTGGTATACATCCATACCATTCTCCTCAGCAATAAAAACAAAAAATTACTCATATACTCGACAACCTTGATAAATCTCCAGATAATTATGCTGAGTGAGAAAAGCCAATCTGAAAGGTCACATAAAGAACGATTCTACTTATAAAATATTCATTAAATGAAAAATTATAGAAATGAAGAACAGATTAGTAGTTGCCAGAAGGCAGGGATGGACAAAGGGACAAGGGGGGCTTGCCTATGAAAGGATTCTTGTGGTGTTTGAAATGTTCTGTATCTTGACTGTATGAATGGTAATATCCTGGTTGAGATATTATACATAGTTTTGTAAGATGTTAAAATTGGGGGAAAATGGGTACTGGAATATCTCTATATTATTTCTTACAACTACAAATAAATGTATAATTACCTCAAAATAGAAACTTAAATTACTATTGTTTATAGTCTTGATATTAAGTTGGAACTAACTGGCTATGGGAGAAAAAAAACACCTGTTAACTAAAACTTATTTCAAAAAATAATTTTGGGGAAGACACCTGCTTCTTGTAATAGTCAACTAGCCCCAATATCCTGCTGAGAAATACTGGGAAAGCTGGAAATATATGAAAGACAGGTCTTCAAGGTATTACAAACTCAAGGAAGTAAGCATGGAAGGGACAGGATTTCAAGGAAGAAGAAAAGCCAAGGTACTGAGCTCTAAATTTGGTACCACCTTCCCCCACAAAGTGTTTGCTAATCTAAAAGAGGTGATTGAACACTCAAGATGTTAAGCAGGAAGAAGAGGCTGAGAACTAAGCACGTGAACAGGTCTTCGGGCACTCTCACCATCTCAGGGGACACGCACTGAGCTCAGGGCCCAGCAAGGCAGAAGGCTAATGAAACAAAACAAACCTCATGGATTCTTCTGGCATCCCTGAGGGGCTATGCCCTAAATGTCTATATGAACCAGAAATGGAAAACATCTCATAAGCCTGAAGACCCAGTTTCAAAAGGTCTCAAGGTCAAAAGGAACTTCCTGCAGGTAACTGCCTCTGCATAGTGAAAGAAATGCTCCCTGGAGAAAGAAAAATATCACCCAGAGCCTATAATTATCTCTCTAGTATTTCACACAGAGAATCCAGCAAGCAATAAAAGTAACCACACCTGCAAAATATAAATGGAAAGGATTAACATCAGACCTTTGACCTGTTTTCTCCATCTACTAGGGATGGCTGGGACAGCAAGATAACTTGGTTACACTCAGGAAATTCAGAGTGACAATGAGATGCCACCGCACACCTATCAGAAGGGCTTCGGTTTAAAATACTGCCCATAACAAGTGCTGGCAAGAATGTAGAGCAACTGAGACACTCACACCACTGGGGGGGTATAAAATAGTATAATCATGTTGCAAAATATTTTGTCACATTGTAAAATCACTTTAATATAGCCCTAATCATATGATCTAGCAACCCATTCTTTCAAGTTTATCCCCCCAAAATGGAAGTATATGACCATATAAAGATCTGTACGAGAATGCGCATAGCAAGAGATGAGGGGGAGTGTTTGGGCAGGATCATCGGGGAGAATATGAATGTGCCACAAGGAAAGGTGAGTGAGACAGATATTTACATTACCTTGATTGTGTTGACTGTTTCACAAATATATACATATCTCAAAATATATACTGTTTATTTTAAAGTTGTGCAGTGTATTTTAAATCCATTATACCTCAGTACCAAGTTGTTAAAATATATACGATGCACCAAAATATCTGTCTAAAGGAAATTTTATACCATTAATTGCACAAGTGGAAATGCTGAAATTTTTAAATCTGATAATCTACCTCAAGAAATTGGGGAAAAAAAGTAACTTACTATGAATAATAAAGACATGAAACAACAAAATTAAGATCAATTAGTGAAATTTTAATGATCACAAAGAGAAGACTAACAAATCCTGAAGTTGTTTTTAAATAGAATAAAATAGTTAACTTGATTGTGTTAATCATTTCACAATCGATATCAAATAATCATGTTGTATGCCTTAAATATATACAATTTTTGTCAATTATATCTCAATAAATCTGGAAAAAAATTTAAAGATTCCTTGCAAGACTTATCAAGAAAAATAAAAGACACATGTTATCAATACCATAAATGAAAAAGAGATCATCACTACAGATCCTGGAGACAAATACAGAATATTATTTTAAAATTTATGCTAATAAATTTGAAATTATATGAAATGAAATAAATTTTTTAATCTTAGGAAATCTCAATAGTTCTATGATTATTAAATAAATTGTGTCTATAATGAATTCCTACAAATAAATTCCATGTCCTAGTGTCTGAATTCCTGATATTTTCCATATGAGAAAGAAATAATCTTGTACAAACTCTCTCACAAAAGAGAAAAACACTCCTCAAAATGTTCTAGAAGACCCTTATAAATTTTACACCAAACTGAAGATATTATAAGAAAGTAAAATATAAGGTTTATATCCCACGTGACCAAATGCAGAAAACAACAGTAACTTATGTTTGATAAATGGAATCAAAAATGTATCACTATAAAACACAATGTACCAATTGATGTTAATCCAAGAATGAATTCTTGTTGGTTTAGCATTTTAAAATCAAACCACTTGAAAGAAAAAAAAGGAAGAAAATCATGTACTTTCGCAGTAGATACAGAGAAACCATTTGACATAATTTACCACCCATATAAGACTAAAAACAAACAAACAAAACCCCAAACCCCCAAACTGAGAACAATGCAGCAAACACCATACTTAGCAATGAAATACCGAAAAACTGCCTCCTGAGATCAGAAAGGGTACAAGAAATGTCTACTGTCACTAGTTCTATTGAATGTTTTATGGCGATCCTCACCAGGGCAACACAGGAAAGGAAGAAACGGAACCATCATTGTTTACAGATTGTGTTGATGTTCCCAGACTATCTAAAAGCAATCTGTAGCTAATGTATTAAAATTAATAAAAGATTTAGCAAGATTGATGAATATCATACGGTGAAAAAAACACACTTTTCCAATAAAAACAATTCTTAATGAACTTTTTATACAAATCATTAAAAATGGCACAAAAACTCCACAGGACAAGGTTATATTTTTAAGGCTTTTCCTATATACTTATCAGATAAACTATGAGAAGTCACCATAATCCTCATCACTGTTATCACCATCTCTGATATCATGGTAACAAAAGCAGCT
Source organism: Eschrichtius robustus (assembly GCF_028021215.1). Taxonomy (NCBI): domain Eukaryota; kingdom Metazoa; phylum Chordata; class Mammalia; order Artiodactyla; family Eschrichtiidae; genus Eschrichtius; species Eschrichtius robustus. The sequence goes on from NC_090845.1 coordinate 25,539,979, forward strand.
AAATATAAGATAAACTTTATAATACACTTGACTTTTAATGCCAGTGGAACTCTTTTCTAATTCTCCTATTTTAAAGAATAACTTCTTATCCTGTTGTGATAAGAAACAGGAAAAAGGGGGAAACACAAAACACATGCCATCTTGAGTCTATTTATTTGATTTATCACTTATTAATTACATATATACTGTGTGCTCAGTGAAAAAAATCTTGAAAAATCCAGACTCATATTCCCTCTCAGAAGTAATCATGATTAGAAATGAGGTGTATATATTAACAGATATACACATAAATATGTATTTACATAAAGAATATATTTATAAATTTTGCACACATCTGAAGGTAATTTATAATTTGCTTTCTTTTTTTAGCAATTTATCTTGAACATTTCTTCCATAAGTATGTATAGCTCAACCTAATTGGTTGAAAAAGCTGCACAGTACTCTTGATATGGACAAAGCATAATATATTCCGAAATAGAAGCTGTGCCTTTTTTGTACACATACTTTAATGCACATGTATGAATAACAGTGTCAGATGCAGGACTAGAAGGGAAATTACTATGTAAAAGTATAGGTAAATTTAAAACTGGTAAAAAATGCCAAATTACTATCAAAAAGCCTGTGTAATTTTATACCCCTTCAATAAGCTGATATCAAGACAAAAAAGTACCTGGTTATGCATTTAACTTGCACAAAGTATTAAGCAAATTTAATAGAGTAATTGCCAATTTATATTTAGTTTGTATATATACTTAGATGCAATTGCTAAGTCCATTTATTAACCTATCATTATATAATTATTTGAAATGGCAAAATTATATATTAAGCCTACAGATATTCTTATGCATATCTCCTCATTATTTTCTTTATATTCTATATATTGTTTGTTACTGATTCGTTGTGATATTTACCGTATTTCTATAAATAGCTACTAATATAGATTATGTTTTGCCAAAACAATGGTATTATATATTATATAATAACTATAGATATAAACTATTTTGCAATAGGCAAAACGAGTGTCACTTCATCATTATTTATCAAAAGATTTTGACTGTTCTCATTCAATTTCTCATCTAAGTAACAAGTAATACCAGATTAGCAATAATAACAAATCATTTTGATATTTTGTTTGGGAATGTGCTTTAATTTATTTTAATTTGTGTAAAATATATACAGATTGCTTTACAAATTAAATATAAAAGAAAACTTTTGATTTGGAGCTTTTGTTGTTTGACATAAACAGCTATATTTTTTGTTTTTGCTTTGCTTTATTGCTAGTGTCAAATAAATTATCATTTTATTTACACAAATGGAATAATTTGGATTGACATAAAAGCTATTAAAGTTTTTGACGTAAAAACTATTGAATGTTTACTTTTATTAGTAAGCATTATATTTGACACCTATACCAAATATAAATAATATTAATGAAGTGAACAAAAACTTCTGGGAAACTTCCCACCAAAAACTTCTGGGAAATAAATATACACGACTAATCCATGAACAATGATTTTAATTATGGCTATCTTCTCAACAGGATCCATGGAGAACCAGAAAAATGGAGCTGACTCTTCAATGATGAAAGAAAAGATACAATTTTAAACTCAGAACCATGAAAGCAGTTTCTAAGCCACATCTTTTTGGTTCAGGGGCTTAAGTGTACAACATTTGACCAATAAGTGTCTTATACCAACCAGGGGAGGACCCCTAAGAAGCCAGGCTAAAAGATAAAAAAGATGGGGGAAAACATGAGCAAAGATATCAGAAGATTCACACTGCAGTGGAAACAGAATTCATATGATCAGTCCAGGCTTGTCACCAAACAAACAAACAACAGCAACAGCAAGCCAGGTGGGAGAATCAGTCTCCAGATTTCCTACATTATATTATTTAACATGCCTAATTTTTAACAACAACAAAAACTAGAGACATGCAAAGAAAATTTGTTGTTACAAGTCCTGCAATATAAGAAATTCTAAAGGAAGCTTTGCAACATGAAAGGAGTGACACCAGACAGCAGTCAAAATCCACATGGAAGAATCAAAGATCTCCAGTGAAAGTAATTATGTAAGTAATAACAATATAAAGTATAATTAAATAATGATGTTTCTTTCTTAGCATAACTTATTAAAAGGCAACTTCACAAAATAATATCTATAAAATTGTATTTTAGTCATGTAACATATACATATGTAATATATTTGACAATAAGAACACAAAAGAGGGAGCTGTGAATGAATCTATATTGGAGTAAGGAAATAACCACAGGGTAACACAAATTCACAGGAAGAAGTGAAAAGATTCAGAAATAGTACGTAGGAAGTTTAATATAAAATGAAATCTATAAATATAATTTATTCTCCTTTCCTCTAGCTTTTTCAACAGAAATAAGATTACATAAAACAATTATTACATTATATAACAATGTATTGTTGGGTGTATAACATACATAAACATAATATGTATAACAATAATAGCACAAAAATGAGGGAGTTATAAGAATAAATGTTCTACTTTGTGTAAATTTTGTGTAAATAAGAAGTAGATTCTAATAAGTTAAGATTTATATTATAAAATATAGAGATAGCACTAAGATAACAACCACAAAATATGGTTAAAATTGTTAAAGAAATTAAAATGTTACACAAAAGTTTTAATTAATAAAAGGGAATTAGTAAGTGAGAAACAGGGAAAAACAGTCATGAGCCATATAGAAAAAAAAATGTAGACATAAATAAAACCATACCAATAATAATATTAAATGTGAATGGATTAAGCGGTCTAAGTAAAGGAAAATATTGTCAGGCTAAATAAGAAAATAAGATGCAACTACATACTGTCTACATAGGACATACATTAGATCTAAAGTTGCAAACATGTTGAAAGTAAAAGAATAAAAAAGCATACCATACAAAGACCAACCATAAGAGAGCTGGAGTGGCTATATTAATATCAGACAAAATAAGACAAAACTGTTACTAGCTATTTTATAATGATAACAGAGTCAATCACAAAGATATAAAATTGTAAACGGATATACCCCTAACTACAGAGTCCCAAAATACTTCAAGCAAAAAACTGACAAAATTGAGAAGAAAAATAGACATTTCGACCATAATATTAGGAGATTTCAAAACTTTTCTTTGAATAATGAACAGAACTGGGCAAAAAAAATCAAAGAAGAAAATCAACAAGTACATACAAGATGTAGACAACACCACAAACAGCTAGACCTAGAAGATACCTATAAAATACTCCATCCAACAACTGCAGAATATACATTCTTTGCATTTACACATGGAACATTTCCAATGTAGACTATATACTAGACCATAGAACAAACTTCAGTAGTTTTAAAAGGACTGAAATAAAACAAAGTATATTCTCTGATGCAATGGACTGAAATTAAATGGCTATGTTTATTAGCTTGATTGTGGTGATAGTTTCATGGGTATATGCATATGTTCAAACCCATCAAATTGTATACATGAAATATGTGCAGTTTTTTTGTATATAAATTACACCTCAATAAAGCTGTTAGAAAAAAACAACCAATAGAAATTTGGAAATTTTAAAAATAAATGAAAATTAAACCACTCTGCACCACATAGACAATATATCATAGAAGAATTCAAATGGAAAGTCAGAAAATTAAAAAGACAACTGAGTTTTTAAGTAAAAATGTAAAACAGCATTTTGTATATAAAATATATAACTGCAAAATTCATTGTAATGGAAGCTCAAGATTTGTATATTTAACCGAATATAAAATTTACCTCATTTAAGAAAATTAAAGGAGAAAATGAACAATAATCAACATCAAGTTTTTAATAAAATATTTAAATAAAATGTGATAAAAAGACCACAAAGAAAAGGGGGAATCAGTGGAATTTTCCTGTTGTAATATTGCATCTGCATAAGTTGGTACCTTCTTAACACTAAGTAGACCAAGATGAGTAAAGGCTTCATATGCCAAACTCTAGAGTGACCAGTAAACATAATACAAAGTGGTATAGGTAACATTTGACTTACACTACTATAGCTTAAACAATTACGACAAAACATATCTTCTATAATATAATCCAAATTTACTTGTTTGCTTTCCACTAGACTATATACCTAGTGAAATCATGTAACTCCACCACATAATCCATATCTGGCACTTGCTGGGAACTAGAAAAACATTTAGGCAATCAATGAAAAAATTTAATTGGAGTACATTAAGCAAGTGAGGTCAGAAAAGATCTCTCTGTAAGATTATTTGCCTTAAAAGAAGTTTTTTTTCCTCTTATTGATATAAAGATTTGATTAGTAAGGTATAGGAGGAAAAATAACTATAAAAACTTATTCCAAAAAGAGTGGAAGATACTAAAGATATCATTATTTGAAAGCACTACAAATTCAAGGAGGCAAGCATTTGTTTGAAAAGACAAGATCTCAGAAGAGAAACCCAAGTGGTGAGACTCAAATCTGGTACCTCTTCTTTCAAGGTATACATATTCAAAGGGGTCCACTGAGAAGCCAAGATGCTAAGCAGGTAGTTTTAATTTAGAAAGCAAGCAGCTGAGTGGGGCTTCCCAGCAGTCTCCTCAGCTCAGGGGGCAAACTGGAGCTGAAGGTGCACCAAGGAGAAAGGCTTTGGATGACAACCCAGGGGTCCATTTGACATCCCTGAGAGGCTATGTCCTAAATGTCTGCATGAACTAGAAATAGAAAACCCCTCACAAAACCTGAGATCCAGCTTCCAAAGAACTAGTTCCCTGACTGCCATGAGATGAACTGCCCTCATGCTAGCTGCCTCGCAGAAACAAGAACAAATGCTCAATAGAGGAAGAAAAAATCATTCAGCCTCTAAGTACTTCAATGGTATTTCATACAGAAAATCTAGCATGTAATAACAAATAACCATACATGCAAAAGGACAAAGGGAAAGGAAAGGAGTAGCATCAGGCCTATGATCCATTTTCTCCATTTATAGGGAATATCTAGCAAAGAAAGAATAAAACCTTGTGCCTACCCATACAATTTATAGCTCCAGAGAGATACCACTGCACACCAATTAAAAACACTGACCAAAACAAGGGCTGGCAAGAATGTAAAGCAATTATGACCCTCAGACTGTAGTTACGATGTAAAATGGTATAGTTACGTTGCAAAACATTTGCACATATCCTAAAATAACGTTAAAATACGCCTCTCATGTGATCCAGTCATTCCATTCCTTGCCTGATCCAATAAAGATGAAATTATACATCCATACAAAGACTCAAACAAGAATGTCCATAGCATGCGAAAGTGGGGAGTGCTTGGGCAGGATTAGGAGGGGAAATACAAATGTGCATAAGGAAATCTAGGGAGAGGGATGAAAATGTTCGTCATCTTGATTATGGTGATGGTTTCACAAACACACGCAGATATCAAAATATATATTGTTTACTTTTAAATTGTAGAATTTATTTTAAATCAATTGAATCTCAATTAAGTTGTTACATATTGTGTGGGATGCACCAAAATGTGTGTCTAAAGGAAAATTTAGAGCATTAATGCAAAAGACAAAATCCTAAAAATTTAAGATTTGAAAATACACTTCACAAAATTAGAAAGTAAAGCAGGAATTTAAACTAAATTTTTGAACATGAAAAATTAACATCAGTTACGAAAATATACATGAATGACAGACAAATCCAAGATCAAGGGAATAAAAAAGAAGACGCACATTATCAATAGCAGAATTGTCGAGGGGATCATTATTAGGATCTTGGAGACACAACATTATGCTATAAGGAAAGGTATGTCAATAAATTTGATATTCACAAAATGATCAAAATTTTTAAAAACACAAAATGGTTAAGCTAGGAAATCTCAAGGATTCTATAGTCAATAAATTGCATCTGTATAGAAAAACCTTACTGTAAATGAATTCTTGATATATATATTGATATAAATATCACGTCCTGATAACTGAAATCCTGACAGTTCGCATATAACTGAGAAATAAATAACATCAGTCTTAAACAACTTCTCCCACAAGAGAGAAACAGTAAAAACTCTCAACAAAATGTTTTGAGACTCCTATAAACTTGACATCAAACTGATAATATCATTATATGAAAAGAAAATCAAAGTTGTTTGTCTTATAACAAACGCTAAAAAAAAAATTAAATGAAAACCTTATGTCTGACAAACAGAATCTAAAGATAATTCAACTACATAATACACCAGGAACAAATTGGGCTTAATACAAGGATCATTTGAAAATGTTAAACCAACAAGAATCCAAACAATCTTGACAAACAAAGGAACAAAAGCATGTCACTATGACAGTAGATAAAGAAAAACTATTTGATATAATTAACCATCTGCTTATGATTTTTAAAAACCAACTTAGAAAACTTCAACATATATAATTTGCAATAACATATTGAAAAACTTATTGAGATCAAAATAGAGACAAGGATGTCTATTATCAACACTTCTACTCAACATTTTGGGGGAAATTTAGGGCAATAATGCCAGAAAAAGAAGGAAAAAAAGCACAGAGGTTGGAAACAAAGCAAAATGAACCCGCCTTTATTCACAGATCACATAATTATGTTTCCAGACTACCTAAAAGCAATCTGCAGGTAATACATTAGAGTAAACAAGTAAATCTATCAAGATTGATGGATACCATACAAATAAACTTAAATACATTTTTCTAAGAATAGCAATTCTTAATAAACTTTTCATAAATATCAGAAGAAATGGCATAAAAACTCCACAAGGATCTATTTTTAAGCCTTTTTAATATACTTTTCAGATAAATTTTGAGAGTCATTATAACTCTGAATACTGTCATCGTTTTTTCTGATGTCATGGTAATAAAGACCCCAAGATGTAAGATAAACTTTACAATACACATGACATTTAATCCAAGGAGAACAATAAAAAGAGTATTATTTGAGACAATTTTACTTATGGCCCCTAGTAAAGAGTAGATGCTCAAAAAAGAATCACTAGTGATATGCCATCATGTGACTAAAATTGTTTTTACTATTTGTAATTTCAGCATAAGCTGAGTGTAAAATTTTCAAAAACTGCAGATGCATATTTTCCCTCAGAATTAACGATGATTATCAATAAAGTGTGTATAAAACCATATTCACATAAATATGCATTTACATAAAGAATATGTTTATATATATATATGTGCACACATGTGAAATTCTAATTTGTTCTTTTTTTATTAGCAATATGTCATGGAGATATCACCTATAAGTATAGGAGATCTACCTGACTGGTTGTATAGTTACATAATATCCATAAAATAAACACAATATATTTTATTTAAAAATAGCTCCTTTGCCAATTTTGTAACCATACGTTTCAATTGTGAGTAGCTGTATTAGATACAGTATTGAAAGACAAATTAGTTTTTAAAAGAATATGTAAAAAAGTCTCTAAAAGTGCCAAATTGCCAAAAGCCCAGAACCATTTGGTATCGAGATAAAGAACATCTTGTTATTTAATTTACACTAATTAGTAAGCATTTCAATATAGTTATAACTTATGCTGATTTTTGTGTAAAATGCTTGCTGTATTTTACTATTCTTAGTTTATCATTTTATAATTATTTGAAAATTATATATATGAATATATTCTTGTTACCTTCCCTTATTGCCTGTTACTGAACCAATTTCTGTGTTGTGTTTACATAAATAGTTTCAGATATAGAATATGATTTGCCAAAGCAAATATTTTGCTGTAGGTAATACAAGTGTCACTTCATTATTCTTTATAAAGTATTTTAATTTCTTCCCACATATTTTCTCATGCATGTCAGCATTAGCAATAGATGAACAATTATAAAAACAGTTATGATATTTTTGTGGAATATACTTAATTATTCTATTTTGTATATAATTTGTAGATATGTACTCAGTAAGAAATAAAAATTAAACATTTTTTTCCCTTTGGGAGATTTTCTCTTGCTTTTGCTACCTCTTTTTGCTATTGTCAATCAAATAAGTTATACTTTTATTTAGATAAATGGAATAATTTGGATTGACAATATAGGTACTGACATTTTTGAAATATTTCATTATTAAACTATATATTAGGCATCCATATGAAATATAAAGAATATCAGTGAAGTGAACAAATGTATACCAACGGAAAACATCTGAGAAATAAAACTACATTACCTATCCTGGAATAACGATTTAAAAGATGGCTGCTGCCTTCTCAGTGGAATCCATGGAGAACCGGAGAAAATGGAGAATCCTTCCAAAGCTGAAAGAAAAAATAAAACCGTCAAGCCAAAATTCTATATCTATCAAGATTATACTTCCAAACTGAGAGTTAAGTAAGACACAGCCACATAAACAAACCTGAGACAATTTACTGCTTGGCAAATTTTAATTCACGTTGCCACCAGCATGCGGTGCAAACCAAACCACCGGTACGCAGGAAAAGCTGGGCTGGAGAGCCAAGACGGCGCCCTCCACTGGTGGCAGTTGGTAACGGCAGTTGGTTGGAATTCCAGCCTCGTAATCTATGCAGCAACAGAAGTGCTGCATTTTATTGGTTACAAGAGAGTCACTAAGGTTGGCCCAGAATCCTGGGAGGGGCCATCTCTTGAAGCAAGGGAGTGTCAAAAAATATGTAGGCATGTTTTTGTTTTGTTTTTAATATAGGCATGTTTTAAAATTGCCACAGATAAAAATCCAAGAGAGGAATTTAAAATGAATAGCAAAAATTACCCAATAAACACAAATGTAAGCACAAAAAGAGCAGAAAAATAAAAAGAGGTAAAACAGAAAATGAAGGACAAGATAGAAACTATAAGTCAATCTATATTAGTAAAACATTAGTTTTTTAAAAGTATAAATATTCCAATTCAGACTAGAAAAAAAACAAGTCCCAGTTATATGCTGTTTATATGAAAGGCAATTTAAACTGAAAGATACTGCAAGGCTGAAAGTAATAGTGTAGAAAATGATATACCATGCAAAATTGGTAAGAAATTAGAAAACTGGGATGGGCAAAATAATGCCAAACAAACTAGGTTTCCAGAAAGGAGGATGACTAAACATAAAGAGGGACATTTCGTTATGTAATCATAATAAGGATTCATTCATCAAGAATGGAAGAAACACATTATTTATATGAGAAATGTCACCATTACAGAATCTAGAAACAGACAAAATACAAGTGATTTCATGCCAATAAATGTAAAACTATGTGAAATGTAAAACTCCAAGTAAAACCAAATCAACAAAAAAATAAAACTTAGGAAATGTGCATAGTCCTATGTTTATTAAATAAATTGCACCTATAATGAAAAATCTTCTATAAGTGAATCCCATGCTCTGGTGATTGACTTGGTGAATTTTCTTCTACAATTGATAAAGAAATGATACTAATCTTACACAAGACATAATAGACTTGAAACAGTAGGCAAGCCCTCCAAATGTTTTAAGAGTGCCATAAAAACTTTACATTAAACTGACAAGGATATCACTTGAAAAGGAAAATCAAAGGGTTATATCTCTCATGACCAAATCGAAAAAAAAAAAAAAAAAAATCAGTACATTTAACAAACTGAATCCAAAGTTAGATCAAGTCTGGTATAAAACGAACAAACTGGGTTTTATCCAAGAATGAATTCTTGCTGAATTAACACTTTGAAATCAAATCACTTCAATAAAACAAAGTAACAGAATAGTGTGATTATTATAATAGATGCAAAAAAAGATATAACTTATCACCCACTAAAGATTATAAAAATTCATAAAACTGCAGCTAATATCGTAATAAGTGCTGAAATATTTAAATCTTCTCCTGAGATGAGGAATGAGAAAAGGATTTCTATCACCATTTCGATTCAATATTTATATAGAGCAATAATACATGAAAAAGAAAAGACATAAAGATGGGAAAGGAAGAAATGAAACTGTTATTATTCACATATTGGGTGAGTATATTTCTATACTATCTAACATCAATCTATATATTATATATTAGAATTAATAAGTGAATTTGGCAAGAATGCTGGATACATGATTAATAAAAAAATTGTAACTGTAATTCCAAATTGCAGCAACAAATAATTGGAAGATTAAATTAATCATTAATACCATTTACAAGCTCAAAGATTATCAAACTCCTAGGTAGAATTTTAATGAAATCTGTGCAAGCTCTTTACACAGCAAACTATGGAAAATAATTGATAGAAATTAAAGAAGATATGAACAATTGGAATGGTGTCCAAAGTTTATTAAACGGAAGAGTCATTTTTTTTCAGGTGATCAATTCTTCCCACTGTAAAGCACATGCAATCCCATTCAATGTGAACCCAAGTCAAATCCCAGCATGTTCCGTAATTCAGCATGTTCTGTAAAGGCATAAGTAAAAAATGGGGCTAATGGGAAGAATTAACAGGAAGTTAGATTCCAGTTAAATAGAATGAAGGAAAAATCTACTGGTGAACGTTAAGGACAGTTCTGAAAATTATGGCTGCCACTAAAGTTCAAATAGAAGCTGTACAGTACCTTGGTGAAGATATTCTACAGGGAAATTAAAGATAGGTTGATGGCTTGTGACAGCTACACTTTTTATGTTAGTGTCTGAGTTCATGTGGGTCCATTGTTTAATAGTATTTGGGTATCTGATAACCTAACTACTGAATTTTCTAGAGCGTAGTATTCCAGAATCAATCTTTTAACCATGGGGACATTTTTCATTTTTATGATTACTTTAAAATGGCATGTTTATATAAAAGGCAGGGTGTTTAATTTGCTGAATGTTTAAATGCTAGCATTGTAGAATATAGTGAGTGATGTTCATGTTCGTGTCATGTACATGGGTATACAAATCCCACAGAATTTAAGCATTTAAGAAGTTTTGCTTCACATGTTTGAGAAAAATACACTGAGGTCAAAGAAGGGAAGCGATTTTCCCAAGTTTATGGAGAGAGAATGGCACAACTAAATCTAGGAGTCACCCTTCTGTAACCCAGTCTTGAACGTTACATAATGCTATTCTCTCAAGGTGAATTTCCATAAATATGACCATTCATTGACAACTGTACCTCCTTTTAAATGGGAGGCAGGCACATTCAAAACCATCAAATTTGAATATATGCTATAACTCGGCTTTATTTTGGTCCAAATCACACCTAATTATTTTTTCAATTTCTATGATATGAAATCACACATAGACTGAACATTATGCTTCAAGAAATTATTCCTGGGAGCTGGTTTTTCTTATATGTTATATTCTTCCCTTTCAAAATATGTTGAACTGTCTAGTGATTCTGATGGCACCTAAGTGGTTCTCTGACCTTGATCATGGTCCTATCATACAGTTAAACATAAATGCATTTTTCTGAGAATAACAATCCTTCATAAGGTTTTTATACACATCATAAGAAATGACACAAAACTCTACATGAAACAATTATACTTTTAATGCTTTTTTCTATATATTTATTTGAGAGTCATTACAACCTTGACCATTACTGTCATTTTTCCTGATATTATGGGAACAGGGACCTTTAATATACGATAAACTTTCTAATACACATGACATTTAATCCTAGTGGAACAATAAAAGATTATTCCATGTGACAATTTTACTTACAACCCTTGGCTTAACGATCTCACTGATAAATAGAGGGCAGCTTCTTCAATTGGTTCACTAATTTATTTTCTCCACATAGCTTGTTTTCTTATTATTTCCTTTCTTATTATTTTCTCCACATAGCTTGTTTTCTTATTATTTCCTTTCTTTCTCTAATTGTAAATTAAATATAACTTTTTATCCTGTTCTATACTACTTATAAAAAAGAGAAAAAACAGAGAGTAGGTCTTCCAAAATAATTATTAGTGATATGCCATCATATGACTATTTCTGGGTTTTTTTTTTTCTTTTATTAGTTAGAAATAGAGTGTGCTCAGTGTAAAATTTCAAAAAATTGGAGATACATTTTTCCTTCTCAAAAATAACCATGGGGCTTCCCTGGTGGCGCAGTGGTTGAGAATCTGCCTGCCAATGCAGGGGACACGGGTTCGAGCCCTGGTCTGGGAAGATCCCACATGCCGCGGAGCAACTAGGCCCGTGAGCCACAACTACTGAGCCTGCGCGTCTGGAGCCTGTGCTCCACAACAAGAGAGGCCACGAGGGCTTCCCTGGTGGCGCAGTGGTTGGGAATCTGCCTGCTAATGCAGGGGACACGGGTTCGCGCCCTGGTCTGGGAAGATCCCACATGCCACGGAGCAAGTAGGCCCGTGAGCCACAACTACTGAGCCTGCGCGTCTGGAGCCTGTGCTCCGCAACAAAAGAGGCCACAATAGTGAGAGGTCCGCGCACCGCGATGAAGAGTAGCCCCCGCTTGCCACAACTACAGGAAGCCCTAGCACAGAAACGAAGACCCAACATAGTAATCAATCAATCAATAAATAAATCTTAAAAAAAAAAAAAAAAAAAAGAGAGGCCACGATAGAGAGAGGCCCGCGCACCGCGATGAAGAGCGGCCCCCGCTTGCCGCAACTAGAGAAAGCCCTCGCACAGAAATGAAAGACCCAACACAGCCAAAAATAAATAAATAAATAAATAAATAAATAAATAAATTTATAAAAAAAAAAAAAATAACCATGATTAGCATTAGGGTCTGTGTAAGAACTGGATACACACATAAACATACATTAACATACATATTTATATATTTGTGCACATAACAAATTAAAGTATAATGCACTTTTTTTTCCTTAGCAATATGTCTTGGAGGTGTTTTGTGTAAACATACACAGTATAGACATAGGTGACTGCAAGAGTTGAATAGTATACATAGTATGGATACAACGTAATTTATTTAAAAACTACTCTGTTGCCTTTTTCATACCCATACTTTTGTGCACTGCCTGAGGAGCTGTGTAGTTCTAGAAGTGGAATTACTGTGTACAGGATATGTAACTCAAAATTTTGCTAAAAAATATTAAATAGGCTTCAAAAAATCCAGTATCATTTCATATCCCTTACAAAATCTAGTACCAGAGATTGAAAATAAGTCATATATTAAATAGAATGTTCATTAAGTAATAAGGCTATATAACTTATTGTAGACATAAAATATGTTTTCTCAGAACTGAATGTTACTGTATATTAGAAAATTACTGTAGAAATAGGTATTTTGCTACAGAAAACACAGGTGTCAATTTTCTGCTCTGTATCAATAGAACTTGCCAGTTCTCATATAACTTCTCATCTAGGTCAATATTAGGTTCAGAACACCAATTAACAAAACAAATCATTTGAAATATTTCTTAGGAATATCCTTAACTTATTTTAATTTTCGTATAGTTTATTCAGACATTTTTGACTATTTTTAATATGATTTTTTTAACTTGGATGTTTTGGCTTTGTGACTTTTTTTTTTTGCAAGTGGCAATGTTTTATTATTGTACTACTGAGACAAATCTCCCAAATGTCCAAAACAGACAATTCCAATATTAAGAAATCTCATTAGCAATTTATCATGAGTATAAAGACACAAATAAGATTAGAAATAATATTTCTAGAAAGTACTTTAGCTCTATAGCTGCATGGACATAGAAACCTTGATCAAATGAACATGACTTATTGTAATTAAAACTCTCGGCTTTTGTGATTTTTATTCTACTTTTTATTTTCCTTTAATTTGGTTTTTCCTTCTATTGTCAGTCAAATTAAGTGTCCTTTACTTCACATAAAGAAAATAATTTTAATTGAAAAAATAACTTTTGAAATTTTTTAAATATTAGAAAACTATATACTTGATATATATAAAATATAAAGAATATTAATGAAAGAGACAAATTATATCCACCAGAAAGAAAATATGACCAATGCATTTGGGACCCCATATATGCACTTCCCTAATTATATCACTTTGCATCCTTCTAGGAAAACACACACACACACACACACACACACACACACACCAAAAATTTGGTACTGATCATTCGTTTGCTTTTTGAGGTTATATTTATTGTGTCTGTATGTCATTTTTATTTATCCTTCAAAGCATAATACAAATGGAAAACAGTGCAATAATACCAACTGACTAGGGCCATGTAGTTAGCCAGAGAACACAGCTGTGTAAACACCACTCAGGTACAGAATAAAACAATGTCAGAATTTCAGAAGAATAAAGGAGGTAAATCCTTTTTGCCAACTCCCATTGTTATGCCTCCCCTTCTCCCCATAGTAAACCACTTCCCTGACTCTTAACATCTCAGACTCATTTTACATGTTGCAAAGGAAAGGAGTAAGAGCAAGCCTGTAACTATCCCCTACGTGGAATGTTTGATAAGAGTAAATGAGCTCCTAGTAAATGTGCCAGTGACATTGATAATTTCTTGTAAACATGCTAATAGATATAACTTTTACCAGAGTATACTTTGTCTGTCTAGGTTATTTACTGTAAACTACCCTGGAAGTTAGGGATCTATGGAGAATGGCTTGCTGGAGAATGGGAGACAGAGGCTATGTAATTAACAGTAAAATAGAACAAACCAAAAACTAAGCGATTCCATTTTGTAAATTTTTCACAAACATTACTCATATCTTCACAAACAACATTCAACATTACAACTCATCTTTTACTGTGAAAGCAAAACGCAACCTGATGTGGAAGAAAAGAGCGCTAGCAGGGGCTCTGTCTGATGCTTTCCTGGTCCCCCAAATACTTTGCATTTTGGCTGAATGTTAGCCTCAATCCTTTGAATAATTATTAAAATTTGGTTTAAGCTCTATCATTCACATGAGTCTCATTTCACAATTCAACTCGTGACAAAACAGGTGTTTTGGCAACTCATATAGTTTCAGACAGTATGATTTTGGGCGGGGGTGTCTGGATTCCTCTGCTCAACATTATGTTCATAAGACTTATCCATGAGTTTGTTCATACTCATTGATGTATGACATTACACTGTACGATATGCCACTTTTTATCCATTCTTAGAGATGGTGAACTTTTAGGTTGTTTCCAGTTTAGGGCAATCAGGAATTAGAATTTCTAAATGCCTTCTGGCACACATGTGGATTTTAAGGATAATTATACAAGCCAGAGAAGAATTACTAAGTCATATTGTATGTGTCTCTTCCGCTTAATAGAACCTGCCAAAACTTTGCCAGAGTCCTTGATACAATTTCTCCTTCCACAAGCAATATATGTGAGTTCCTCCCCAACACAAGGCATTGTCAGGGTAAGAGGCTCAAGTCTGCCTAGACCCTCTGAATAGGGCAAATTCTCCTGTGTCAAGGAGTTTGCGACCAGGCAGAGGGTGGAGGAGTTCCTGAGGTGATAAGGCTGAGACTGGAAACTGGGGCTGCTAATGCAGCCGCGTATAGCACTGTAGATGAGTGAGTTGTACACAAGACCCGGGCAGAAGTCTGTGTGGGAGTTCACAATAGGTCTTTGGTCAAGGGTTGGGCTGCACATGTGCACAAGATACATCAAGGCCTAACACACAGTGGATGTGAGGCTAAGAGAGGACCAGAGAGACCAGAGGTCTTGCAATTCTGATGCTGTGGGGTTCTACCTAGCCAGAGTAGAGTGACTTACAGTGACCTGTGGGATAATATTCAATCACCAAAAGTATGTTTAATCAGATCCACTAAGAAGAGGAATCAGAAGGATCATTAAAAAAAAGTTTTGTAGAAAAGTTGCCAAAAATTCCCAAGTTTTTAGAAATATGTCAAATTACAGATCTAACATCAATAGAGTGAAAGCAGGCGAAATAAAAACAGATACTGACGTGGGTACATCATATTTAAACAGCTAAAATCCAAAATATTTTTTTTAAATTAAAATTTCCAGAGGAATACAGAAAAATTTCCTACCTGAGAATGATGATTAAAATGATAGCTGCCTTCTCAACAAAATCCATAGAGACTGGAGACTTTGAAGGAACATCTTTCCAATGTTGAAAGAAAAAATAAAGCTGTCAACCCAGAATTATATACCCATCAAAATTATCCCTCCAAACTGAGAATGAAATGAGACACACCCACACAATCAAACTTGAAGCCATTTATTGCTGGACAACCTGTAATACAAGTAAGACTACAAGTTTTTCAGGCTGAAGGAAAAGACACCGCATGGAAATTAAGAACTCCAGGAAGAAGTGAAGACCACTAGAGAGGGAAAATATATGTGCATCAATATAAAAGGCTTATCTTTATTTTTGAAATATATCTATGAAGCAAAAGTGGTAAATAGTATTGTATATGTAAAATATATGACAACAAGACACAAAGTAAAGGGGATTAAATGGAAATGTAGTGCTGTGAGATTATATTTACATGGGGTGATACTATCATAATTCAAAGTAGACCAGGATAAGATAAAGATTCATATGCCAATCCCTAGAACAACAGTTAAATATAATACAAAATGGCACAGGTAATAATCTGGTACACAGTGGCTGGATAACAAATTACCCCTAACTTTATCTCTAAAAATATACTCCTATTTACTCATATTTTTCCCACCATGCTGTCCGTCAATAAAGTGCCAACATCGCTTGGCCTGTACTTGGCACTCTCTGTGAACTGAACAAAGATTTATTGGAATCAATGAAATACTTAAGTGAAATAAATTAAGTAAAATACAAAGAAAAATGATGCACTTCTTGGGAAGCTCATTTGCCTTAAATAAATTGATATATTGATTAGACTAATTGGCTATAAGAAAAAAACAACTACAAATTAAAATATATTTAAAAACAGTAATGTTGGTAGAAATGTAAGCTTTTAGTAATGACAGTCCAGGCTTTAAAGCCCAACCATGTTGCTGCCAAAAATTAGGGAAGCTGGAAGTATATTAAAAGCATGTATTTGAAAGCACCACAAACCCAAGGACACAAATATTTGAAGAGACAAGATCTCAATCACAAGAGAAGCCCAGGTGATGAGACCCAAATTTGGTACCCCTTTTCCCTCCAGGCTTTCACTGATTCACAGGAAATGACTGAGAAGCCGAGATGTTGAGCAGAAAGTTGGAGCTGAGAAGCTAAGCAACTGACCAGAGCTTCCAGCAGTCTTAGCAACCCAGGAGAAACAAATTGGACCTGAGGGTGCACAAAGGAGGAGAGGCTCTAGGAAACAACCCAGGGGTTCATCTGACATCCCAGAGGGACTATTACCTACATGCCTATATGAATGGGAAGATAAAATTCCTGACAAAACCTAAGACCCAACTTCTCAATCCTTGATTGCTATAAGATGAACTGCCCCCATGCTAATGTCCTCTCAGAAACAAAAGAAACTGCCCCCTGAACTCCAATTATCTCCACAGTATTTCATACAGAAAATCCAGCCTACAATACAAAACAACCATACATACAAAATAGAAACAGAAATAAAATAATTAACATCAGGCCTGTGATCCATTATCTCCATTTACTAGGATGCTTGGGAAAAAAAGAACAATGAACTGGTTACACCTACACCATTTAGAGTGACTGAGATATCACTGCATACCTATTAGAAGAGCTAAAACTAAAAATACTGAGTGTGGGCAAGGATACAGAACAACTGCAAGACTCATACACTGCTGGTTGGGTGTACAATGGTACAAGCATGTTGCGAAACACTCTGACATTTTCTAAAATAACTTAAAGACACACCAATCACATGATCCAGCCATTCCATTCTTTAAAGCTTATCCAAGAAAAATGAAATTACATATACATACAAAGACATTTACAAGAGTGTTTATTTCATGGAAAAGGGGAGAGGTCTTGGGCAAGACTAAGAGGGAGGAAATACAAAGATGTAGAGGGAAAGGTGGACACATGGGATGGATGTTTAACTTTTACTGATTATGCAGATAATTTCACAAAGGAATACATATTTCAAAACTTACATTGAGAATTTTGATGTACACATTATTTTAAATCAATTATATCTCAGTGAAGTTGTAATAAAATGTGTAGGATGTATTAAAATATGTATCTAAAAGAAACTACATATCATTAAATGCAAGAGAGGAAATCTGGAAAATTTAAGAGTGGATAATCCACCTGAAGAAAACGAAAAAGAAACGGTAATTTAGTAGCAAAAATAATACAACTGAAATAATATTAAGGTCAGGGAAAAACATTTTGAACAAAATTATAAAGAGAAGATCAGCAAATTCAAAAGTTGGTTTTCATTTTTGTAAAATGGTAAAAAAAAAAAAGTTACAAACTCATGAGAAGACTGATCAAGAAAAAAAGTAGGCTTATATTATCAATACCAAGAACAAAGAGAGTATAATACTACAGATCCTGAAGACATATACATAATATTATAAGGAAATTTATTCCTATACATTTGAAATTACACAAAATGACAAAATTCAAAGAGAAACACAAATATATCCAAAAATTGTTGTAAATATCAATCAAGTTTTGTCTAACAAAACTTTTTACAAATGATTTTCATACCTGGTGCCCTAAGCCATGAACTTTCCATATAACTGAGGAAGAAATAAAATCAGTCTTGCACAACTTCTTCCACATAATAGAAACAGTAAAAGCACTCTCCAAAATGTTTTATGGGGTCTGTATAAACTTTACATAAAACTATTAAGGATATTTTAAGGAAGGAGAACCTTAGGTTTCTATCTCTCATAAACAACAACAATAACAACAACAAACTATTTTTCTGACAAGCGGAGTCAAGAAGAAACAGACAATTTGAACAGACCAATCACTAGAAGTGAAACACAATCTGTAATAAAAAATACTCCTGCAGACAAAAGTCCAGGAGTGGTTGGCTTCACTGGGGAATTCTACCAAACATACAAGGAAGAACTTATACCTATCCTTCTCAAACTATTCCAAAAAATTGAAGAGCACAGGAACACTCACAAATGCATTCTACGAGGCCACTATTACCCTGATACCAAAACCAGACAAAGACACTACAAAAAAAGAAAATTACAGGCCAATATCTTTGATGAATATAGATGCAAATGTCCTCAACAAAATATTAGCAAACCAAATCCAACAATACATAAAATGGATCATACACCATGATCAAGCTGGATTCATTCCAGGGTCACAAGGATGGTTCAACCTACACATATCAATCAATGGGATATACCACATTAACAAAAGGAAAGACAGAAAACACACAATCATCTCAATAGATGCAGGAAAATCATTTGCCAAAATTCAACATCCATTCATGATAAAAACTCTCACCAAAGTGGGTATAGAGGGAACATATCTCAACATAATAAAAGCTATTTATAACAAACCCACTGCCAACATAATACTCAATAGTGAAAAGCTGAAAGCCTTCTTGTTAAAATCAGGAACAAGACAAGGATGCCACTCTCACCACTTCCATTCAACACAGTACTGGAAGTCCTAGCCACAGAAATCAGACAAGAAAAAGAAATAAAAGGTATCCAGAATGGAAGGGAAGAGGTAAAACTGTCACTATTTGCAGGTGACATGATACTTTATATAGAGAACCCTAAAGTCTCCACACGAAAACTATTAGAACTAATAAATGATTTCAGCAAAATAGAAGGATACAAGATTAATATTCAGAAATTTGAGGCATTTCTTTACACTAATAATGAAATGTCAGAAAGTAAAAAAAAAATCTCATTTAAAATCATGTCAAAAAAAAAAAAAATACCTAGGAATAAATTGAACTAAGGAGGTGAAAAACCTATATGCTGAAAACTATAAAAGAATGATAAAGGAAACTAAAGATGATTCAAAGAAATGAAAAGATATCCCATGCTCTTCGATTGGAAGAATTAATATTGTTAAAATGGCCATACTACCCAAAGCAATCTACAGATTTAATATCATCCCTATCAAAATATCCAGGACATTTTTCACAGAACCAGAACTAATAATCCTAAAATTTATATGGAAACATAAAAGGCCCAGTATTGTCAAAGCAATCCTGAGGAAAATGAACAAAGCTGAAGGCATAACCCTTCCAGACGTCAGACTATACTACAAAGCTACAGCAATCAAAACAGCATGGTAGGGACTTCCCTGGTGGCACAGTGGTTAAAATCCACCTGCCAACGCAGGGGACATGGGTTTGATCCCTGGTCCGGGAAGATCCCACGTGCTGCGGAGCAGCTAAGCCTGTGTACCACAAATACTGAGCCTGTGCTATGGAGCCCGTGAGCCACAACTGCTGAGCCCGCGTGCCACAACTACTGAAGCCCACATGCCTAGAGCCCATGCTCCACAACAAGAGAAGCCACCGCAATAAGAAGCCCACACACTGCAATAAAGAGTAGCCCCCTTTCACCGCAACTAGAGAAAGCCCACACGCAGCAACAAAGATCCAATGCAGACAAAAATAAATAAATAACTTTATTTTTAAAAAAAACAGCATGGTAGTGGCACAAAAAGAGATACATATTCCATTGTATATATGTAATGGATAAAGAAGATGTGGCACATACATACAATGGAATATTACTCAGCCATAAAAAGAAACGAAACTGAGTTATCTGTAGTGAGGTGGATGGACCTAGAGTCTGTCATACAGAGTGAAGTAAGTCAGAAAGAGAAAAACAAATACCGTATGCTAACACATATATATGGAATCTAAAAAAAAAAAAAAAAAAAAGGTCATGAAGAACCTAGGGGCAAGACGGGAATAAAGATGCAAACCTACTAGAGAATGGACTTGAGGATACGGGGAGGGGGAAAGGTAAGCTGGGACAAAGTAATAGAGTGGCATGGACATATATACACTACCAAATGTAAAATAGATAGCTAGTGGGAAGCAGCCACATAGCACAGGGAGATCAGCTCGGTGCTTTGTGACCACCTAGAGGGGTGGGATAGGGAGGGTGGGAGGGAGGCAGACACAAGAGGGAAGAGATATGGCGATATATGTATATGTATAACTGATTCACTTTGTTATAAAGCAGAAACTAGCACACCATTGTAAAGCAATTATGCTCCAATAAAGATGTTAAAAAAAAAAGAGATACATAGATCAATGGAACAGAAAAGAGAGCCCAGAAATAAATCCACATACCTACAGTCAATTAATCTATGACAAAGGATGCAGTGAGTATACAATGGAGAATAGACAGTCTCTTCAACAGTGGTGTTGGGAAAGCTGGACAGCTATATGTAAATCAATAAAATTAGAACACTTCTTCATACCATATACAAAAACAAAGTCAAAATGGTTTAAAGACCTAAATATAAGATGTGACACCATAAAAACTCCTAGAAAAGAACATAGGCAAAACATTCTCGGACATAAATCATAGCAATATTTTCTTAGATCAGTCTCCCAAGGCAAAAGAATTAAGGCAAAAATAAACAAATGGGACCTATTTAAACGTATAATCTTTTGCACAGCAAAGGAAACTGTTACCAAAACGAAAAGACAACTTACGGAATTGGAGAAAATATTTGCAAATGATGTAACCAACAAGGGGTTAATACCCCAAATATACAAATACCTCATATAACTCAATAACAAAAAACCAAACAACCCAATCAAAAAATAGGCAAAAGACCTAAATAGACATTTTTCCAAAGAAGACATATAGATGGCCAACAGGCAAATGAAAAGATGTTCAACATCACTAATTATCAGAGAAATACAAATCAAACCACAATGAGGTACCACCTCACATGGGTCAGAATGGCTATTATCAAAAACTCTACAAATAGTAAACACTGGAGTGGGTGTGGAGAAAAGGGAACCCTTGTACACTGTTGGTGTGTAAATTAGTGCCACTCTAAAAACAATATGGAGGTTCCTCAGAAAACTAAAAATAGAGCTACCATATGATCCAACAATCCCACTCCTGGGTATATATGCAGAAAAAATGAAAACTCTAATTCGAAAAGATACGTGCACCCCAATGTTCACAGCAGCACTATTTACAACAGCCAACACATGGAAACAACACAAGCGCCCATCAACAGACAACCGGCTTGAGAAGATGTGGTATATATATACGATGGAATACTTAGCCATAAAAAATAATGAAATATTGCCATTTGCAGCAATATGGATGGACCTAGAGAATATTATACTTAGCAAAGTTAAGTCAGACAAAGCAAGAAAAATACTATATGATATCACTTATATGAGGAATCTAAAAATAATACAAATGAATCTATATACCAAACAGAAACAGAATCACAGACATAGAAAACAAACTTATGCTTACCAAATGGGAGAGGGAAGGAGAGAGGGACAAATTAAGAGTATGGGATTAACAGATACAAAAAACCATACATAAAACAGATAAGCAACAAGGATTTACAGTATAGCACAGGGCATTATATTCAATATCTTGTAATAACCTTAAATGGAATATAATCTGAAAAAAAAATAACTGAATCACTTTGCTGTACACCTGAATTTAACACAACATTGTAAATCAACTATACTCAACTATATCGACTATAATTTAAAAAGAGATTTTTAACACCTTTTAAAACTTTTTAGTAAAGACACTTCTTAACATGTACAAAAGTAGAGTGATTAGTACAATGAACCCATGGATACACCATCTAGTTTCAACAATTATCATCATATGATTATCTTGTGATATGTTAAAAAAAACTCAATATTATCATATTAAATTAAATTAATTTTTTTAAAAGAATTGCCCATTTGTATTTATCTTATATATCCTTTAATGAATGTTACTAATTCCATTGTTAAGTACTCTTGTCTCATTTCATAATTACTTGATTGACAAAATTACTATATATTAATCCTAAATATATATACACATACATATTGGCAGATAGCTATGTGCATAAACGCTTGTTGCAATTATGCTCTATATATTGCATGGTACCTAACTGCTTCTGATATGTATTATGTTTATATAAATCATTTTGCATGTAAAATGCATTTTACCAAAGCAGAATAGTAGTGTATATTACAGTAAGTGAAAAACCTCTAAGTAGAACATGAGGAGTCAAATACCAATTCCTTGAACAACCACTAAAAATAACACAAAAATATATAGGTGATATTCTAGCACTACTATAGTCTAACAAATTACCACTAAACTTATCTGCTATAATATATCATTTCCTGTCTATTTTCTCACTAGGCTCTCCCACAATAATGTAATTCCATCAAATGACCCACACTTAACACATGTTGGGAACTAAAGAAACACTTACAGGATGAATGAAATAATTAGGTTGAAAGAAATTAAACACAAAATGAAAATAAATTCACTACTTGTGAAGGTCATTTCGGCAAAAAAATTGTTTGACCTTGGTTTCCAAGAAGATGGAGTAGACATACTTTTCCCTATATGTCCCCCTGAAACAACTAAATGGTCTAGATGTTATATATAAAACAAACATAACAAGACTCTCAACTGTGCAGAGAAGGGAGACTGGTTAGGGACATCAGGACCCATGGAACAACATGATGGTGAATTCTGTTTTTGTCTCTTTTTTTTTTTTTTTGCTTTGGTTTTGCCTCATATACACCAGACGTGAAGCTGAAGAATCCAGCAACCTGTAAACAACAAAGGCTGTAAACAAAAAAAGTGCCCCCCTGCAAAAAATAAACAGCTTTAGAAAAAAAGTAGGAAAAGGACAGCCTAACAAGACAGAAAATTTTAACACAATAAGCACCCTACTCCAGCCAGCATGACAGATAAAATGGAGGTCCTATTTTCAGAAAGATCCCACGCCAGGAAAGGCCCTGTGGGGAGCCTAGGCTCCCATACTCACCAGGATGTAACTAATCACCCCAAACTGCTCATGCCATGATGTCATAAAAAGCCAAGTAGGAGCTGAGACTTTCATACGTTCTGGGCATAAAAAGTACTTCCTCACCACAGTGTCATTGGAGATAATATGGAGAGACTAGACTTCCACTCCCTAGAAAGTAATGAGATGACCCTTCCTTCCTTTGCTGGGGTGATGTCAGAGGGGGCTTAGCAGAGATTAATGACTTTCACCAGAGCCCATTTTAAAGAAGTCATTCTGCATGGTATCAGTGGCATGTCCTTCAGGATCTGTAATCTGACCCTATTTCTCCTGTCAGGGAGGCATTAGTGGAGGCCTAGTGGGGAGCCAGAACTCCCAACCTTGATTAACAGTAACCAAGAGCATCCCTCACTTGCGAGTCAGTGGGGTTATGGCAGAAATCTGAACTTCTACACCTGGCAATTGTGGTGGTACCTCCACATTTCCCCTGCTGGTGTGGTGTCAGAGGAAATAATCAATGATCTTAAAGACAAAAAAAAAGAGAGAAATTACCCAATCAGAACAACAGGAAGGAAATAGATTGCAAAATAAAAATAATGAAGACATAGGGACCTGTGAGTCTATAGCAAGACTCATGTCATTGGACTCCCATGATGAGAGGATAGAGGTTGAGCTGAAAAGGGACTTGGAACAATAATACTTGAAAACTTCACAATCTGTCAAATGACATGAACCTACAGATTCAAGAAGCCAGGTCCTAAAAGCATAAACCTGAAACAATCCACACCAAGACACATCAGAGTCAAACTTCTGAAAACTAAAGATGAAAAGAAACATGAAAGCAGCAAGAGAGAAATGACACATTACCTATAGGGCAAAAAACATTCAAATGAGATAGAGTTCCTCATCACAAACAATAGAGGCCAGATGGAACTGACATAAAAATTTTCAAGTGCTAAAAGAAAATAACTGGCAGCCCAGAATACTATATAACCAGCAAAAAAATTCTTCAGGAATAAAGTGAAAACCAAGACATTCTCAGATGAAGGAACACTAAAAGAATTGGTTACCAGCAAAATACCCTAAAACAATGGTTAAAGAAAGCTCTTTAAATAAAAAGGAATAATAAAAGAAGTAATCTTTGGACATCATAAACGAAGAAAGAACAAGGTAAGAAAAAAATTACATGGGTGAATACAAAAGGCTTTCCTTACCTTTTTGAGTTTTCTAAATTAGGCTGGATTATTGAAGCAAAAATTATAATACTCTCTGACCTGATTTTCAAAGTATGTAGAAAAAAAATTTAATACAACTATATTATAAATGAGGGAGGGTAAAGGATGTAGAAGACGTAAGTTTTCACACTTTACTCAAAGTGGTAAGATGATGACACCAGTAGACTGTGATAAGATATGTGTGTGTACAGTGTCTCTTTATATTTACATATATATATATATATAAAATGTTCAGAGCAATCACTAAAAAGAATGATGCAAAGAGATACACTTAAGTACACTTATATATACTACCAAATGTAAAATAGATAGCTAGTGGGAAGCAGCCACAGAGCACAGGGAGATCAGCTCAGTGCTTTGTGACCACCTAGAGGGGTGGGATAGGGAGGGTGGGAGGGAGAGGCAAGAGGGAGGAGATATAGGGATATATGTATATGTATAGCTGCTTCACTTTGTTATAAAGCAGAAACTAACACACCATTGTAAAGCAATTATACTCCAATAAAGATGTTAAAAAAAACCCCCACTATAGATGAATAAAAACTAAATTCTAAAAATCATTCAAATACCCACAGGAAGGCAGAAAAAGGGAAACAAACAAAAGTAGAGATAATAAGAAAAGAAAGTACATTGAAATCCTAACACTGTTATTAACATTAAATGAAAATGGTATATACATGCCAATTAGAAGACAGACACTGGAAAAGTAAATTTAAAAGCATGACTCAAGTTTTCTGTCTACAACAAACTCACTTCAAATATAATAATACAGGCAGATTGAAAATACAGTGATTGGAAAAGATATATCATGCCAACAATAATCAAAAGAAAGCAAGAATGGTTATATGAATATCATATAAAGTAGGCTTCAGAACAAAGAAATTTGCCAGAGACAGAGAGGCACATTCTATAATAACAAATCGTCAACTAAACAAGAATATACAGCAATCCTAAATGTGTATGGACCCAATATCAGAGCTGCAAAACATGTGAAGCTAAACTGATACAACTGAAAGAAAAAAACAGATGAATCTACAGTCATAGCTGAATACTCTAACATCACACTCTCAACAATTAATAGAACAACTACACAGATTCAGCAAAAACACAGAAGAAATCAATGGTACCATTAACCAGGGACTTCCCTGGTGCCAGTGGCTAAGACTCCTCGCTCCCAGTGCAGGGGGCCCGGGTTCGATCCTTGGTCAGGGAACTAGATCCCACATCCTGCAACTAAGGGCCTGCATGCCATAATGATCCCGTGTGCTGCAACTTAAAGATCCCTCATGCCGCAATAAAGATCCCTCATGCCACAACTAAGACCCGACGCAGCCAAATAAATAAAATAAATATTAAAAAAAAACACAACAGTACCATTAACCAAAAGGATCTTATTGGCATTTATAGAACACTGCATCCAACAACAGCAGAGTACAAATTTATTTCAAGTGTCCACGAAACATACATCAAATGACCATAATCTGGGGCATAAAACAAATGTTCTTTGACCAAAATGGAATTAAACTGGAAATCAGTAACTAAAACACAACAGGAAAATCTCCAAACAGTTGGAAAAACAAAAACAAACAAAAAACTACACACTTGTAAATAATCCACCACAGAGAAAAATTTTTAATTTCATTGAAACAACTGAAAATAAATGTACAGCATTTCAAAATGTATAACAGAAAACAGAAAGAGAAAAACAACAGCAAATAGAAGAGGAGGAAACACTTCTGAATTCACTTCATGGAACCATTATTACCCTAACAACAAAACCAGACTAAGAAGTACAAAAAAAGAGAACTACAAACTAATATCTCTTGAATATAGACATAACATCCTTTAACAAAAATTCAACATTCCTTCATGATAAAAACTCTCAGAAAAATAGCAATATAGGTAAACTTCATAAACTGGATAAACAGTATCCACAAAACACCTAGCAGCTAACGTTACACTTAACACTGAAAAACTGAATGCTTTTCCTCTAAGGTTAAGAACCTAGAGATTATCATACTAAGTAAATCAGACAGAGAAAGACAAATATCATATGATATGACTTATATGTGGAATCTAAGAAAATGATACAAATGAACTTATTTACAGAACAGAAACTGACTCAGACTTAGAAAACAAACTTATGGTTACCAAAGGGGGAAGGTTGTGGGGAGGGATAAATTAGGAGGTTGGGATTAACATATACACACTACTATATATAAAATAGATAATCAACAAGAACCTACTGTATAGCACAGGGAATTCTACTCAATACGCTGTAATAACCTATATGGGAAAAGAATCTGAAAAATAATAGACATATGTATATGTATAACTAAATCACTTTCCTGTACACCTGAAACTAACACAACATTGTAAATCAAATATACTCCAATATAAAAAATAAACTGAAAAAGAAAAGAAAAAAAGAACAAGGCAAGCATCTCACCACTTTTACTTAACATGGTGCTGGAAGTTCTAGCCAGGACAATAAGGGAAGAAAAGGAGATAAAAAGCATACACGTGAAAGAAAGATATAAAATTGTCCCTATTTACAGATGACGTGACATCGATAGAGAAAATCCAAAAAAATCTGCCTCCAAGAAATAATAAGTGAGTTCAGTAAGTTTCAGGATACAAAATAAACTCACAAAATTCAATTTTATCTCCCTATACTAGAAATGAACATATAGAGACTAAAATTAAAAACACAATAAAATTTTTAATTGCTGAAAAAATAAAATGCTTAGGCACAAATCAAACAAAAGATATACAGACCTTGTATGCTAAAACTACAAAAGACTGATTAAAGAAATCTAAGGTGTAAAAAAATGGAGAGAATGTACCATACCACAATCGTTCGTGGATTGCAAGACAACATATTAAAATAAACATTTCAATTCTCCCCAAACTGATACACTGGCTTAATCCTAATCCTAACAAAATTATAACAGTTTTTAAAAAAGATACATACAAGACTGTTTTAATATTTATATGTTAAGACAAAGGAAGTAGGATAAAAACTATTTTTAACAAAAAGAATAAACTTGGAGGAACTACTGTACCCAATTTCAAGGCATGTTATCTAGCCACAGTAATCACTACAGTATGATACTGATCGGGAGATAGACACATAGCCCAATGGGACAGAAAAAGAACCCAAAATAGCCCCACACCAGTATGGCTGGCCAAGTGATTTTTGATAAAGCTGGAAAAGCAATTTAACGGAGGAAAGGATAAACTTTTCAACAAATGGTGCTGGAGCAACTGGATATCCACAGGCAAAAATATGAGCCTCTATCTAAACCTCATAGCCTACACAAAAATGAACTCATAATGGATCATAGATTTAAATGTAAAAAATTTTTTTCAAAATAGCCAGAATAAATCTTTGGGTCTAGGGCTAGGGAACAAGTCCTTAGACTTGACACCAAAAACATGACCCATAAAAGGAAAGTGTGATCTTTTGGACTCCATAATATTTAAAGATTTTGCTATTTAGAAACTTTTGGGACTTCCCTGGTGGCTCAGTGGTTAAGAATCCTCCTGCCAATGCAGGAGACACAGGTTCGATCCCTGGTCCAGGAAGATCCCACATGCCATGGAGCAACTAAGCCCATGCGCCACAACTACTGAGCCTGCGCTCTAGAGCCCGCAAGCCACAATTACTGAGCCCGCATGCTGCAACTACTGAAGTCTGTGCACCTAGGGCCCGTGTTCCGCAACAAGAGAAGCCACCGCAATGAGAAGCCCGCGCACCACAACGAAGAGTAGCCCCCGCTCGCCGCACCTAGAGAAAGCCCGCGTGCAGCAACGAAGACCCGACGCAGCCAAAAATAAAATATAATAAAATTAAAAAATTTAAAAAAAGAATCTCAACCTTTTAAAAAAAATTAAAAATAAATACATAAATAAAAACTTTCACCCTCAGTTAAGAGTATGAACAGACAAGCTACAGATTTGGATAAAATACGTTTGAGCCATATACTCAATAAAGAACTAGTATCTAGAATATGTAAAGAACTGTTAAAACTCAGCAATATAAAATAAGCAATCCAATTTGAAAATGAGCAAAAGATATGAACAAAATGTTCACCAAAGAGCACATGTGCAGATGGTAAAAAAGCACATGAAAAGATGTTTAACATCACAGCCATCAGATAAATGCAAATTAAAGCCACAGTGAGACATCATTACACATAGCAGAATAACTAAAATAAAAAATAGAGAAATAAACAAATTCTCGCAAAATAGAGGCAAACTGTACCACTTATACATTGTTCGTGGGAATATAAAATGTTGCAGCCATTCTGGAAAACAGGCAGGTTATTAAAAAACTAAACTTGGAAATATATGATACAGCAGTTGCACTCTTGGATATTAATTCCAGAGAAATGAAGATTATGTTCACATGGAAACATGTACACAAAAATTTATGGTAAATTTTTCAATATTAGCCACAAACTGGAAACAACCAGATAGTCTTCAAAGAGTACATGGTTGAACAAAATGTGGTACATCTATACTATGAACTACTACACAAAAAGAAAAAGGAATGAACTACCAATACATACAATAACTTTGATGAAACTCTATAGAATTATTCATTATGAAGTAAGCCAGTCTTAAAGGTCACATACAGTATGACTGCATTTATATAACAATCTTGAAATGAAAAGTTTTAGAAATGAAAAACAGATTAAAGGTGCCAGAATTCATGATTGGGAGGGGATAGTGGGGGTGGGTGTGCCTATAAGTGCAACACGAGGGATCTTTGGGGTGAATGAAATGTATCTATATCTTGACCATATCAGTGTGAATATCCCAATTGAGATATTTTACTCTATTTCTGCGAGATGTTAAAATTGGCTAGAAATGGGTAAAAGGTATACAGGGTATCTCTGTGTGACTTCTTACATGTGCAAGTGAATGCACAATTACGCCAAAATAGAAAGCTTAATTAAAATTGTTTATATTCTTAATATACAGATTGGATATGAGGCAAAATATATACAAATTAAAATACATTTCAAAAGTAGTATTTTTGAAGATACCTTCCTCTAGTAATGGCAGACTAGACATTTCAGGTCAAACATTTGCTGAGAAAAACTGAAAGATGGGAAAATATAAGACATCTGTTTGAAGAAATCATAAATGCAAACAATCAAGCACTGAAAAGACTAGATCTCAGGGAAAAGACTAGCAAAGGGAGTGAGAACCAAATTTATTATAGTACCCCTTTCCCTTACAAGATATGCCTCCTCAAATGAGGAGACTGAAAACCCAAGATGCTAAGCAGAAAGGTATCACTGAAAAGCCAGGCAGCTGAGTAATGTTTCCAGTGGACTCACCAGTCCATGGGACACATAGGATTTCAGTAGAAATGCTCCCTGAAATGTTGTTATGAGATCCCTATGAGCTCTACACCAAAATGATAAGGATATTATAAAAACTGAAATCTTATGGTGTCAAACTATATCCCTCATAAAAGAGGTATATATCCTCCCAAAATAAAACTTACGTTTGGCAAACAGGACTCAAAGCTATTTCAACTATAATACTCCATAAACAAATAGGGTTTAACTGAAGAATGCATTACGGTGGGATAAAAGTTTTGGAACCAAATGACTTTAACAGAAGAAAGAGCAAAAGTCATGTTACTGTTACAACAAAGAGAAACAATATGACCAAATTTACCACCCAGTCGTGATTTAAAAAAAAAAACAAAACAAAACACTGTAGCCAATATCATAGCTAGTAGTAAAATACTGAAAACAACCCCCTGCAATCAGAAAAGAGACAAGGAACCGCCTACTATCAGCAAGTTCTATTCAATATCTTAGAGAGATCATAGCCAGGACACTAAAGAAAAAACTTTTTTTTAATTTTAAAAAGAGTAACAATTGGAAAGGAAGATACTAAATCATCTTTAATCACAGATTGCATGTTTGTTTCGAGATTATATAAAAGTATTCTATAGATATTAGACACTAAGACATTAGACACTAAACAGTAAATTTAGCAAAATTGCTGGATTCCATAGAGTTAAACATTAGCATTTTCTAATAGTAAACATTATTTATTTATTTATTTTTGGCTGCGTTGGGTCTTTGTTGCTGCGCGCAGGCTTTCTCTAGTTGCGGCGACCGGGGTCTACTCTTCGAGGCAGTGTGCGGGGCTTCTCATTGAGGTGGCTTCTCTTGTTGCGGAGCACAGGCTCTAGGCACGTGGGCTTCAATAGCTGTGGCACGGGCTCAGTAGTTGTGGCTCGTGGGCTCTAGAGTGCAGGCTCAGTAGTTGTGGTGCACGGGCTTAGTTGCTCCACGGCATATGGGATCTTCCTGGACCAGGGCTTGAACCTGTGTTCCCTGCATTGGCAGGTGGATTCTTAACTACTGCGCCACCAGGGGTCCCAGTAAACATTTTTAATAGTAATTGTTACTAAATTTTTTATACACATCATAAGAAATGGCATAAAAACCCTACATGACAAGCTTATATTTGTAAGGCTTTCTCCATATATGGTTCAGATGAAATTGGAGAGGGTTTTAACCCTGATTACTGTTGTCAATTTTTCTGCTATCATGGCAACAGAGGCCCTTTACTATACACTTGACATTTAATTCTGGTAGAATAAAAAGAGCATTCTTTGTGACAATTTTACTTATGGTCTCTAGTTTAATGATCTTAATGACTAATTAAAGGTTAGCTTCTTATAAAGGGCTCACAATTAAATTTTTGTCCTTATCTTGTTTATATTATTCTTACTTTTCCCTTTTCTAAGCCTTCTGTCTGTAAGATTAACTCTTATTCTGTTCTGCACTTTAAAATTAATAAGCAAAGAGTATACCTTTCAAAAATTATTAGAAAGATGTTATTATCACGTGATTAATTTTTTATTTATATATTTTGTGACATAGATATATTGCAAGTGCACAGTGTAAAATTTTCAAAAAGGCCTATATATATTCCCCTTCAGAAGTAATTGTGATTAGCAGTGAACTGTATATATAGATATAAACATTAATGTTTATTTACATAATTGTACACATATCTGTAAGTAAATTAGAATTACTTTTTAATTAGCAATATATCTTGGAGATGTTCCCTGTATTTAACATCCACCTGATTAGTTGTAAAAGCCACATAGAGTATTATAGTATGAACACAGCATAATTTACCAAAAACTAGCTCTTTTGACTATTTTGTGTCCATACTTTAATGCACGTGTGTGAATAGCCATGTCAGATACAGTCCTAAAAGGCAAATTACAGCATAAAACTGTAGGGAAATTCACAATTTTTTTGAAGTATAGTTGACATACAATATTATTAGTTTCAGGTGTACAACACGGTGGTTTGACATTTATATACAACATGAAATGACCACCATGATAAGTCTAGTAACCATCTGTCACCATACAAAGTTATTATAATACTGTTGACTATATTCCCTACACTGGACATTGCATCCTCATGACTTATTTATTTTATGACTGGAAGTTTGTACCTCTTAATCACCTTTACCTATTTCGTCCATTCACCTACCACCCCCACCCCAACCCTCTGGCAACTACCAGTTTGTTCTCTGTATCTATGAGTCTGTTTCTGTTTTGGGTTTTTTAGGTTCTTTGCTTTATTTTTGTAGATTCCACGTATAAGTGGAATTTGTCTTTCTCTGCCCAATTTATTTCACTTAGCATAATAACCTCTAGATCAATCCATGTTGTTGCAAATGGCAGAGAAATTCACAACTTTGTTAAAAAATACTAAATTACTTTCCAAAAATTCATTACCGTTTTGTACTCTCTCAATAATGTGACATCAAGATTTTCAAAAGACATCTTGGGCTTCCCTGGTGGCGCAGTGGTTGAGAATCTGCCTGCTAATGCAGGGGACACGGGTTCGAGCCCTGGTCTGGGAAGATCCCCCATGCCGCGGAGCGACTAGGCCCATGAGCCACAACTACTGAGCCTGCGCGTCTGGAGCCTGTGCTCCGCAACGAGAGAGGCCACGATAGTGAGGGGCCCGCGCACCGCGATGAAGAGTGGCCCCTGCTTGCCGCAACTGGAGAAAGCCCTCGCACAGAAACGAAGACCCAATACAGCCAAAAATAAATTAATAAAAATAAATTTAAAAAAAAAAAGCTTTATGAAAAAAAAAGAGAAATCCTCGAATTCCAAAAAAAAAAAAAAAAAGACATCTTGTTACTTAAATAATTTATACTATTAAGCATACTTAAGATATTATTACCCATATTCTTTACTATTCACGTATCTTTGATACATATTATTAATCCCATTTGTTACAATCTATCATTTCATAATCATTAACAAAATTATATATCCAAATTATTATACATTATATATACATACATATACATATAATTACACATAAATTCTTGTTATCTTCAATTATGTTCTATATATTGACTGGTACCAAACCGATTTTGATGTGTGTTTATTACATAAATAATTTTAACCTGTAAACTATATTGCATATATTATAAGTATGGTAGATATAAAATATTTTTCTATAGTTAATATAAGTGTTATTTCATTATTCTTTATCAAAAGATTTTGCCTGTTCTCATACACTATCACATCCAGATCAACATTAGCATCAGATCAGAAATAATAATTAAAATGTTTTTGATACTGTATTTATAAATGTGCTAAAATTATTTTTATTTATATATAAACAGTGCAGATATATTTATATATTATAATAAGAAGGAATTGGTTCTTTTTTATTAGTGGTACTTTTCATGCAGCTTTTTTTTTTTGGCTTTCAATTTTTTTTCTATTGTTGATCAGAGTTTAACCTTTTTATATAATAGAATCATTTTCATTTACAACATAGCTATTGAAATTTTTGAAATATTTCATTAGTAAACTATATATTTGACAACTATATAAAATATAAAGGATTTTAATGAATTGAACAAAGGTACATCCGCCAAAAGCTTCAAAGACATAAAGATATAGTACCTATCTGGGAATGATGATTTAAATGTTGACTGCCTTCTCCACAGAATCCATGGAGAATGAGAGAAAGTGAAACACCATTTTTCCAATGATGAACGAAAAGATAGACCTTCCAAACTAGAATTTTACATTCAACAAAATTACCCTTCTAAACTGAGAGTGAAATAAGACACATCCAGATAAGCAAATCTGAGACAATTTGTCACTGGCCAAACAATACAAGTAATGCTTAAGGAATATATTAGTTTCCTAGGGTTGCCATAACAAAATACCATAAACTGGATTGCTTAAAAAACAGAAATTTATTGTTTCACAGTTCTGGAGGCCAGAAGTCTGAAATCAAGCTGTAGGCAGGGCCATGCATCCTCTAAAGCCTGTAGGGCAATCCTTCCTGGCCTCTTCCCAGCTTGCGGTGGTTTGCCGGCAATCTTTGGCACTCCTTTGCTTGTTCGTGCATTACTCCAAATCCTGCATCTTCATATGGCATTCTCCCTGGGTGTATCTTCACAGAGTCTTCCCTCTATGTATATCTGTATCTAGTTCTACATCTCCCCTTTTTATCACCAGTCATATTGGATTAGGGCCCACCCTAATGACCTCATCTTAACTTGACTGCACCTGCAAAGACCCTATTTCCAAATAAGGTCACATTCTGAGGTACTGGAACTAAGGACTTGTTTGGGTGACACAATTCAACATATAACAAGGAAGGTCTTCAGGCTGAAGGGAAATGACAACTTATGGAAACTAAGAACTACAGGCTACAAGAAGGCATGAAGAACACAGGATAGGGAAAATAGGTAGATAAACATAAAAGACTATGTTTTCTATTACTTATTTGAGAGACATCTGACTCTTTAAATCAAACATGATAAATGATATTATTGATGTAAACTATAGAACAAGAACACAAAGGAAAGGTCACATACATAGCATTATCGTGTAGTGAGGTTACATTTACAGGAAGTGATATTATCTAATTCTATGGAGACAATGAAAAGTAAAGAATTTAATATAAATCCATCGAGCAACCACTAAACATAACAGAACAGTATGTAGACAATATTTTAGTTACCATTACTGGATGAAAAATTACCACAAAACTTATTTTCTCTAATATATTCCATATTTACTTGCCTGTTTTCCCACTAGGCTTTCCCTCAATAATTTAACTCCAGAACATCATCTGCATTTGCTCATGCTTGAAACTGAAGAAGTATTTATGGGATGAATGAAATAATTACATTAAAAGAAGTTAAGCAAATGATGGCAAAAATTTTAAAAAAAAGAATCTACTGCTTGTAAAGATCATTTGAATTAAAAAGAAGTTGGGGGCTTCCCTGGTGGCACAGTGGTTGAGAGTCTGCCTGCCAATGCAGAGGACACGGGTTCGAGCCCTGGTCTGGGAAGATCCCAAATGCCGTGGAGCAACTAGGCCCGTGAGCCACAACTACTGAGCCTGTGCGTCTGGAACCTGTGCTCCGCAACAAGAGAGGCCGAGATAGTGAGAGGCCCGCGCACCGCGATGAAGAGTGGCCCCTGCTCGCCACAACTAGAGAAAGCCCTCGCGCAGAAACGAAGACCCAACACAGCCATAAATTAAATAAATAAATAAATAAATAAATAAATAAAATAAAATAAAATAAAATAAAATAAAATAAAAGAAGTTGGATGTCTGTTTCCCAGAAGATAGAGTAGACAGACTTTCCCTATTTCTCTTCCTAAGTGCAACCAAACTCCCTGGACAGTATATGTAGAAATGAACACAAAAATATCCTGAAAGGTGGAGAGACTGAGGAAGACTGACTAGGAAGCTCAGAAGCCAAGGAACAGCACAGTGGTGTTTTCCATGTTTTCTTGGGTATGTTTTGTTTTCTTTTTGCCTCGCGTACATCCCAAACCTGGAGAGGAAAAATCAGGCAACCTGAACATGCCAAAAGGTGCAGAGAAAGAAAGCCTCAAAAAAAGCCTGCTTGCTCCAAAGGACTAGGAAAGACACAGGCAAATAACACAGAAAATTTGAAGGCTTTATTTTTTTTTTTCTTATAAAGATAGACCTGTTTGCTGGCCAAGTGAAAGGATGTACATAGTTCTCATTTGTAAACAAGATTGACCTGCTCAGGCTGCATACCATAATGCCAAAAAAGTGACATGAAAGGGGGTCAGGGTGTAATGCTCTCTCATCTTCACAGCATTAAAAATGCAAAATAAAACAAAAATTAAATGGACTTAGTTAATGCATGGCATTCCCACAAGGAAGAGACAAGAGGACTTGAAATCAATCAATAGTTGTATAGGATAAAAAATTATATTAGGCTCAGCCACCCTCGCTTCTCTCTCCAGCTCTCCTCATCTGAGGTATACCAGTCTGGAACCAAGAAAGCTGGTAGTCAGCAGCTTTTGCTTTAGAGTCCACTGAGATAAGAAGAGGGCAAAGCGCTGAAAGACTAGATGACCTGGCTTTGACGAGGCACTACTTGCAGCAGTGTTGCACACAGAAGTTCTACACCAGACAAACACCATCCTCATTCACACCAGCAGAGTCCCAGTGGTGAACCCAGACGTTCACCATTACCAGGCTGCAAGGAGTCACCCCAAACTGTGCTCCCCATAGTGATTTATTTTTCCCTTTTACTCAGCATGCCTGAGAAAGAAAGAGGTATGACATGGTTACATCCATGAAATTTAGATGGACAGATACCACCACGTGCCTATTAGAAGGGCTACAATAAATAATGACCAAAGGAAGTGCTGGCAAGGATGTTGGGCAACTGAGACTTATACACTGCTGGTAGGATGGAAGGTGGTATTATCACAATGCAAAACTCTTTGACATACTCTAAAACAACAAAGGTATACTTATCATGTGATCTGGCCATACCATTCCTTCATGTTCACCCAAGAAAAACAAAAATATATGTCCATACAAAGACTTGTACAATAATGTATACACACCAGGGGAAAGGAGAAAGATTTGGATACAAACAGGAAGGGGAAATACAAAATTTTACAAGGAAACTTGAGTGGAGGGATGGCTATGTACAGTATTTTACTTCTGGTGGTGGACTTTCAAATATATATACATATGTCAAAACTTATATTGCTCAATTTAAAGTTGTAAAGTTTATCTAAACTCAGTTATATTTCAATGAAGCTGTTACTAAAGTCTGCGATACAACAATATGTGTGGCTAAAGGAATACTTATAGCAAAAAAATGCAAAATAGGAAATCCTGAAATTTGGGATCAGAAAATCCATCTCAAAATATTGGAGAAAAATCAGTAATTCAATACCAAACCAGTAATAGAAATGAAACAATAAAATTAAGGTCTGTGAGTGATATTAAAAGAAATGAAAAGAAAAAATTGAAAAATCTAGAACTTTTTTTTTTTCTCGAAAAGAGTTACATAAACCCCTGGCTAGACTGATTAATGGGGAAAAAAAAGATGAGGAAGAAAAACATATATCCAACAGCAGCAATGTAAAGGAAATCCTCATGCCACATCCTGGTGACACATACATAATTATATAAATAACTTTACTCTAATAAGTTTGATATACAAAAAGAGAAAATTCCAGGGAAAAGACAGCTTAATGAGCAATAAAATTTATGAAATCTCAATTATTCTATATCTTGTAAATAAACTGTGTCTGTAATGAAACATCTTCCTACAAATGAATCCCATGCGCTGGTGCCTGAAGTCATGAACTTTTCCATATGATGGAAAAAGAAATAACACCAGTGTTGTGCAAGCCTTTCCAAATAAAATAGTCAAATGTTCCCCAAAATGCTTTGTGAGACTTCCTATAAACTTTACACCAAAACAATAAGGAAAATAAAAGTTAGGAATATCGATGGTATATAGGTCTCATCAAATCTCCACTCCTCCCAAAAAAACCCACAACTTATGTATTTGACAAACAGAAGGTACCTCAACTTCAATACCCCATGAACATATTGGGTGAAATATAAGAATGGAGTCTAGTGAGACAAAAATTTTGTTGTCAAACAACTATTATAAAACAAAGGACAAAATCATGTCACTATCATAATAGAAAGTAACAATATGACCAAATTTACCATCCAATCATGATTAAAAAAAAAAAAACACCTCACAACCTGCAGCAAATATCATATCTAGTGGTGAAATACTAAAAACCTCCCTTTGAGATCATGCATTGGAATTAAACAGTTAATTTAACAAGATTTTTAGATTCCATACAGTTAAATATTACACATATTACACATTTTTCTGAGAACAGCAATTACTACTAACCTTTTCTTTTTTTTTTTTTTTAATTAATTAATTTATTTATGGCTGTGTTGGGTCTTCGTTTCTGTGCGAGGGCTTTCTCTAGTTGCGGCAAGCGGGGGCCACTCTTCATCGCGGTGCACGGGCCTCTCACTATCGCGGCCTCTTTTGTTGCAGAGCACAGGCTCCAGACGCGCAGGCTCAGTAATTGTGGCTCACGGGCCCAGCTGTTCTGCGGCATGTGGGATCTTCCCAGACCAGGGCTCGAACCCGTGTCCCCTGCATTGGCAGGCAGATTCTCAACCACTGCGCCACCAGGGAAGCCCTACTAACCTTTTTATATATATATAAGAAATGGTGCAAAAGCCCTATACTACAAGGTTATATTTTTACGACTTTTTTCTATATATTGATCAGATAAAAACTGATAGAGTTTTAACCCTTATTTTTGCTGTCATTTTTTCTTCTATTAAGGTAACAGAAACCCCAAAATGTAAGATAAACTTTACTATACACTTGACATTTAATTCTAGTAGAATAAAAAGATCATTCTTTGTGACTGATTTCTTAATGATCCCTGTTTAATGTTACTAAGAGTTCAACTTAACAATTATTTTCCCTCATATCTTGTTTATATTTTTATTATTTTTCCTTTCTCTTTTCTCAATCTCCATCTAATTTCTTCCTGACATCTTATCTCATTCGGTACTACCTTAATGTAAAAAGTAAAATGTAGATCTTTCAAAAACTATTAGTAATATGTCATCATCCCTTGGGTTTTTAAATTTTACATCTTTAATTATACACATTGCCTCAGTCCTTTCAGGCTGCTGTAGCAAAATATCATATAGCTGGTAGCTTATAAACAACCGAAATTTATTTCTCACAGTTCTGGAGGCTGGAAAGTCCAAGATCAAGGCACCAGCAGATTCATAGTTCGTTGATGGTCATTTTCTTCTTGTAACTTCACACAGTGGAAAGGATGAGGCAGCTAGTTGGGGTCTCTGTTAATAAGGACACTGAGCACTCACAACCTAATCAATCTCTCAAAGGCCCCACCTCCTAATATCATCACATAGGGGGTTAGGTTTCAACAATGCCTATTGGGGGGACACAAACATTCAGTCTGTATCATACATACATGGTGTATGCAACAATGTAAAAATCTTCCCAAAAATTATTATACATAACCCTTTCCAGAAGTAATCGTGATTAGTTGAGAAGTGTGTGTATAAACAGATGTAAACATACACACATATTAACATGAAGAATATATTTACATAACCTGTACACACATCTATATGTAAATTACAATCTGATTTCTTTATTATTAGCAACACACCATGAAGATGTCTTTTGTAAATACGTAACATCTACCTAACTCGTTTATAAACTGCATACTATTCATAGTACACACACAGTATAATTTATCAAAAAATAGCTGTTTCAACTTTTACGAATCCATACTTGAAGGCACGTGTGAGTAGCTGTGTCTGATTTAGTTGTAGAAAGCCAATACAGTGTAAAATCTAGATATATTTGTAACTTTGCTAAAAATATCATGTTTTCCAAAAACTCATTACCATTTTATATTCCTTCAATAACCTGTTATCAAAGCACAAAAGGTATCTTGTTATTTAAATAATTTACGCCAAGTATAAAGCATGCTTAATAGATAATTGCCCATTTATATTTATTTTTTTGTTTATCCTTTGATGAATGCTACTAATTCCATTTTAAAGTACTCTATCATTTCCTAACTGATTACCAAAATTATTATATATTAAGCCCATAGATAGATATGCATAAACACTCATTGCTTTCACTTATGTTCTACATATTGCATGGTACCTAATTGATCATGATAAGCATATGTTTATATAAATCATTTTACATGTAAAATACCTCTTTCCAAAGCAGAACATTATGGTATATTATAGGAAATGATAGCATATAACTCTAAGTGCAACATCAAAATAAGGAATTCAAATGCCTATCCCTTGGGAAGCTACTAAAAATGACACTAAAATATATAGCTAATATTCTAGTTATTATTAATACATAACAAATTACCACAAAACTTATCTTCTATAATACAGTCCATATTTCCTTGTCTGTTTCCCCACTAGGCTGTCTCTCAGTAATGCAACTGCAGCACATGGTTCACACGTGGCACATGCTGGGAACTGAAGAAACATTTTGGGGATGAATAAAATAATTAGATGGAAAGAAATAAAGCAAATGATGGCAAAGAGAAATCTACTGTTTATGAAGATCATTGGCTAAAAAAAATCATTGGGTATCTGCTTCTAAGAAGATGGGATAGAGATACTTTCCCTGTTTCTCCTAAGTTCAACTAAAAATTACACGTAAAACAAACATAAGAAGACTCTGAAAGGTGGAAAGATGAAAGACTAGTTAGGGACCTCAGGATTCAATAAACAACACAATGGTGTTTTTCCCTTTTTTTTTTTTTTTTTTTTTTTTCCTCATTTTGTTTTGGTTTCACTTTACATTCCAGATCTGGAGCTGAAAAATCTGGCAACTTGGAAATGCTGAAAGGTTCAGACATAAAAAGGCACAACAAAAGCCTGCTTTTTGTAGATAAAAGGCTAGAAAATGGACAACCTAATAATATAGAAAACTTTTAGACAACAGCCACACAACTACAGCCAAATGCCATTCTCAGCCATACCAGGAAAGGCTGAATGAGGAGCTTAGACTTCCACCCTCTCCAGGCTGAAAAGGAGTCACCCAAAAATGCCCTCCAATGTTGTCAGCGATGGCTCAATAGACAGCAGGGACTTTCATCCTTGATGGATGGTAAAGAGCACTCCATCCAAAAGAGCGTTAATGTATAGCATGTGGGGAGACTTGACTTCTTCTCCCAGATAAGAATACAAGACAGAAAGTACCAAAAAAGAAAACTACAGACTAATATCCCTTGAATACAGACACAAAATCCTTATTAAGATATTAGCAAATAGAATTCTGTTATATATAAGAAGATTATACATCATGACCAAGTGGTTTTAACTCCAAGATTATCAGGCTGGTTAAATATTAGAAAATCAATCAAACTAACCAAACTAACCCAAACTAACAAGCTAAAATCACATGATCATATAAATCTATGAAGAAAAACAATTAACAAAATGCAACACGCATTCATAATTTTTAAAAACCCTCAGAAAAATATGAACAGAGGAAAACTTCTTAAACTTTAAATAGAACATCTACAAAAAACCTACAGCTAATGTTATTCTTAGCTGTATAATGGTG
The DNA here is from genome assembly GCF_028021215.1 of Eschrichtius robustus. Lineage (NCBI taxonomy): Eukaryota > Metazoa > Chordata > Mammalia > Artiodactyla > Eschrichtiidae > Eschrichtius > Eschrichtius robustus. The sequence goes on from NC_090845.1 coordinate 25,581,446, forward strand.
AAAAACTAAATGGTCTCCTCCTAAGTTCAGGAACAGGGCAAGTATGTCTGCTTTCTCTACTGTTATTTAAAACGTACTGGAGGGTAAGTCAGGGCAGTAAAGCAACAACAAAAACAAGAAAGGAAATAAAAGATCTGAAAGGAAGAAATAAAACCTTCTTCAAGTAATGACTGAGCTCCTCGAGAACATAGGATGTAAGATGAACATACAAAATCAATTATATTTCTACATACTAGCAATGAATATGTGCATACATTGTATTAAAAATACAATAAAATTTATAACTGGTGAACAAAATGAAATACTTTGGTATAAATCGTTCAAAACATGTACAGGCCTTATATGCTAAAAACTTCATGACAGTGATAAAGTAGATCTAAACAAATGCAGAGACATGCAGTGCTCGTGGATGGGACGACTCAACACAGTAAGACTTCAATTCTCCCCAAATCAATATACTGGCTTCATACAAATCTTAACAAAATCAAAACAAGATTTTTTTTAGATATAGACATATATCTAAAAAGATATATATGGATATGTGTGTGTACATATATATATATATAGTTCTAATATTTATATGGAAAGACAAAGGAACCAGAATAGATGAAACAATTTTGAGAATTAAAAATAAAGTTGGAGGAATCACAATATCCAATTTCAAACTGTATTATATAGCTGTAGCAATCAAGAAAAAGTGGTACTGGCAGGTGGATAGACACATAGATTAACATAACAGCATGAGAACTGTTGGTTTGCAAACCAGTCCCCATACACTGATGACAAGGAGAGACTGAAGAAAGAAGAAGACCACTCCAGATTGGTAGGTGGCAGGTTTAATAAGCAAAGGAACTTACTCACAAGGCTTGTCTTGGCAAGACAAGTAGATCTCCACACCTGCACCACAGAATTTTAAACGTTTATATAGAGGCCTTAACTAGGCTCAGTCAGGTGTCCAGTCCAGATGGTCTCAACAACACACTGCTCGCTCTCTCAAGGCTGCATCCTTGGGAACGGTAGGTGGAACGTACACTACAAGGATGGAGCCGTGGGAAGACTCCAATTGCCCGGGTCCAGCTCAAGGGTCAACCAGTGGTTATGCGCTTTTGAAGACTCCTCCAACAGCAACCCTAAATAGTCTCACACCAGTAGGGCCAAATGACTTCTTGATAGAGCTGCAAAGGCAATTTAATGGAAGAAAGGATAATCTTTTCAACATATCATGCTAGGGCAATTGGGTATCCCTAGGCAAAAATATGGTCTTTGATTTAAACCTCACACCTTACACAAAAATTAAGGTATAATGGATCACAGATTTAAATGCAAACTATATTTTTAAAAAACACAAGAGAAAACCTTTGTAATCAAGCAGAAGACAAAGAGCCCTTAAACTTGACACTAAAAGCATGATCCATAAAGGGAAAAACTGAGAAAATAAACTCCATAAAAATTTAACTTTTGCTATTCAACTACAGACTGGGAAAAAATATTTTCAAGCCATATATCTGAAAAAACCTACTATCTACAATATATGAAGAACTCTCAAAACTCAACAGTATAAAATAAGCCCTTCAATTTCAAAATGAGAAAACGGCAAACAAATGTCACTAAAGAAGATATACAGATGGAAAATAAGTCCATGAAAAGATGTTCAACATCATAGTCAATAGATAATACAAATTAAAAGCACAATGAGATATCATTATACAGATATCATAATGGCTAAAAAAAAATAAGTGACATCACCAAATGCTGGCAAGGATATAAGCAAACTATATCACCCATCACTCTGAAACTGTAAAATGTTGCACTATTATGGAAAATAGGCAGGTTCTTAAAAAATTAAACTCACAAATATCATATGATATAGCAAATGCACTCATCCCAGAGAAATGAAGACTTTTACTCACACAGAAACCTATACAGAAATGTTTATAGCAGATTTATCAGTAATAGCCAAAGCCTGGAAACAATTAGAAGTCCTTAAAAGGATAAATGGTTAAATTAAACGTGATACATCCATACCAAGAAGTACTACTCAGCAAGAGAAAGGAATAAACTACTGATCTATGCAACAACCTGGATAAATGTCCAGAGAATTACACAGAGTGAAAAACAAATCCCAAAGGTAACACACACTATTATTTAATTAAACAATATTCTTGAAAAAAACAACAATATTCTTGCTAATATTTCATTTATACACACACACACACAAATGAAAAACAGATTATTGGCTACCTGAAGTCAGGGACTGAAGGGATGGGAGGGCGGCAGAAGTTAGATGTGGGTGTGCCTATAAAGTACAATAAGAGCCTTGCAGTGACTGAAATGTATTTTATCTTGACTGGATCAATGTTAATATCCCGGTTGAGATATTGTACTATAGTTTTGCAATATGTTAAAACTGGCTGGAAATGGGAAAGGGTTCATTGGATGTCTTTGTGTTATTTCTTACACTTGCAAGTGAAAGTGAACTATCAAGACAGAAAGCTTAACTAAAAATTGTTTACATTCTTAATATATAGATTGAGTTAAGTGGTCATGAGGCAAATCATCTACAAACTAAAACTTATTTTAAAAAAGTGTTTGTAAAGACATCACCTTCTAATAATGGCAGACTACACATTTCAGCCCAAACATTCTGCTGAAAAAAATCTAGGAAAGATGGAAAAGTATAAAAGATATTTTTGAAGATATGACAAAGTCAAAGAAGGACAGGATTTCAGGGAAAAAAGGAGTCCTGGTGATAAGAACCAAATTTGATATCCCTTCTTCCCACATGGTATCCCACCTCAAAGGAGGAGATTGAGAACCCAAGACACTAAGCAAAATTTTGTGGCTGAAAAGCTAAGCAATTGATCACTTTCCAGCAAGCAGTATTACCAGTAAAGGCAACTCAATTTGGAGCTCAGGGCCCACTACGGAAAATAAACTTTGGGAAACATGCCAAGGGTTCATCAGATGTCACCAAGGGGCTATGCCTTAAGTGACAATACGAACCAGAAACAGAACAATCCTCCCAAAATATGAGACTCAGCTTCAAAAGGACTCACTCTCTTGATGAGATGAACTATATCCTAACCTCCCAACTCCACTCTCACCACCACCTTTTAGAAGCAAAAGAATATGCTTCAAGGAGGAAAAATAAATCATCCAGAGCCTCCAGTCACCTCTATGATATTTCTTACACAAATTCCTGGACGCAATCAAAAACAATTATATGTGCAAAATATTACTGGCAAGGAAAGAATTCACTTCAGGCCTGTGATCTGTTTTCTCCCCTTACGGGTGTCTTCCTGGGATAGAAAGAACTATGACTTTGTTACACCCATGCAATTTGGAGTGACACTGAAATACCACTGCACAACTATTAGAAGGGCTACAATAAAAAACAATGATCATAACAATCCCTAGCAAAGATTATAGAGCAAATGTGACTCTCATATACTGCTAGTAGGGCATAAAACAGTACAATCAAGATGTAAAATATTTTGACATTTTCTAAAATAACTGAAATATGCACATATCAGATGATCCAGACATACCATTCCTTAATGTTTACACAAGAAAATAAAAATATACATCCATACAAAGATCTGTACAATAACATAAACATCATGGGAAAAAAGGGGGTTGAGGCAGAATCAGGAAAGGGAAATACAAAATTGCACAACAAAACTTGAGTGGAAGGATGGATATGAACATTACCTTGCTTTGGGTGATGGTTTCACAAATGTATGTATATAAATACATTTAACATACATATGTTTGTTTAAAATTATAAAGTTGATTTAAATTCAATTATATTCCAGTGAATCTTTTATAAAGTGTAAGATAAAACAATATATGTCTTAAAGGAGCACTTATAGCAATAAATGCAAAATGTAGTCTGAGAATTTATGATTTAATATCTCAAGATTTTGTTTAAAGAGCAATAATTTAATACCAAAAAAGTACAGAAATGAAACAATGAAGACCATTGGTTTCTAGCTGACATGTAAGGAACTTGAAAGTCATCACTCTCATTTTCTCAAAACAAGAAAAAAGCTGAACAAACTGAAAATCAACAACTCTTCCTAATCCATCAGAGAACTGATATTAACAGGGCCAAACACTGCCCCAAATATTGGAGAGACAGGCAAATACAGAGAATCACAGCTTAGTGGAGAAGTCCAGAAGCAGACACCCATCACTGGAGCCAGTACCAAGGGTATTACAATGGAAAGATTTGCACATCTTAGACCTTATTTAAGAAGCCTGTAGGGAAACTCAAAGACAACAAGGAGAAAAAAATAAGGACATCAGAGGAAATTTGAGCCTATGATACCTACAACTACAGCAAACAGTAAACACAGCCTAACTCTTAGTCAGATAAAACCTTACACTAAAGGATTTCTGACCTCAGTTCTTTTTACCCAATACACATCTGGCTTTCAACAGAAAATTACAAGGCATACTTAAGGGGGAAAAAAAAACCAAAAACTTGAAGGGACGGTATCAAAAGCATCAAAACTAGATTCAGGTATGGCAAAGATTTTAGAATTATCAGACCAGGAATTTAAAATAACCATGATTATTAAACTAAGAGCTCTAATGGAAAAACTAGAGCAGATGAGTAATGTAGGCAGAGAGAGAGGAACTCTAAAGAATCAAAAGGAAATGGAACAATAAAATGAAGATCAGTGAGAGATTATTTTTAAAATAGCAGGGAGAAAATCAACCAATCTAAAAATGTTTATTTTCATAAAAATTAAAAAATAATTAATAAACCCCCAGCCAGATTGATAAAATTAAAAAATAAAGATATAATGAATATCAGCATTATAAAGGAAATCCTCACACCATATCCTGGAGACACATACATAATTGTATAAGAAAATTTATGCTAATAAGTGATATTACACAAAATGAGAATGTTCCAAGAAAACACTGTTTAACAAATCAAGAAAACTTAAGAAATCTCAATTGTCCTGTACCTCATAAATAAGCTACGCCTGTACTGAAAAATAATTCTTACAAATGAATTCCAAGCCCTGGTGCCTGAAGTCACGCACCTCATATATAATAAGAAAGAAATAACACCAATCTTGCACAAGCTCCTTCACATAATAGAAACAGTACAAACACTTCCCACAATGTTTCATGTGAACCTTATAAACTTCACACCATGATGATAAGGACATTGTAAGAAAGTAAAACCAAAGACTTACATTCCTCAGGAAACCATACCGCCCACCGTCAGGAAAATCAAACAACAACAACAACAAAAACATTCATTTGACAAACAGAACCCCCAAATACTTTAACTATATAAGCCCATGAACAAATTGGGTAGAATTCAAGCATGAATTATTGTTGAGTTAACATTTTGGAAAGAAACAACGTTAACAAATCAAAGGACAGAATTATGTCACTGTCACCATAGATACAGAGAAACCATATAACAAAATTTATCATCCAACTATGTTTTAAAAAAACTCTGAAAACTGCAGCAAATATCATAATTAGTGGTGAAATATTGACAACCTTCCCCCAAGATCATAAAAGAAATAAGAATGCCTAGTATCACCAGTCGTATTCAACATTTTAGGGAGATCAAAGCCAGGAAAAAATGCAAGAAAAAGAGAAAAAGCAAAAAGATTGGAAAGAAAGAAAAGAAACCACTTTTATTCACAGATTGCACAATCATGTTTCCAGGCTATGGAAAAGCAATCTATAGGTAATATGTTAGAACTGATAAGTGAATTTAGCAAGACTGCCATATCCCATAGAGTTATATCTAAACGCATTTTTCTGAGAATAGCAGTTCTTACTAAACTTTGTTATACTCCTCATAAGAAATGGCCCCAAAACCCTACAAGACAAGGTCATATTTTTGAGGGTTTTTTCTATATACTTATCAGATAAAATTCAAGAATCATTATAGCTCTGAATATTATTGTCATTTTTTCTGATATCATGGTAACAGAGGTCCCCAATTATAGGATAAACCTCACAAAATACCTATAGTTAATCCTTGTGAAGCAATTTAAAGAGTATTCATTGTGCCAATTTTACTTACGACCCCAAGGTTAATGACCTCACCAACTGATTAGAGTTATTTCTAAACTTTTTACTACTAAATTATATTATTTTCTTTACATAAATTCTTTATATATTTTCTTATTTCTTTTCTAACTCTGTCCTATTTCTGGCTTTAAACATAACCTCTTACATGTTCTGTATTACCTTACAAAAGAAAAAGTTGGATCTTTCAAAAAATCATTATTGATACGACTTCATGTGACTATTTCTTTGATTTTATTTTACTAAATAACAGTTTGGCACATGCTCAGTGTAAAATTTCATCCAAAATAGAAATGCGTGTCCATTCACAGAAGTAAGCATGATTAGCAGTCCTGTGTATAATATATGAACATATACATACATTAATATTTAAATAAGCAATACATGTATATACTTGTGCACACAAATGAAATAAAGTACAATTTGCTTTCTTTTTTATTAGTAATATCTTCGATGTATCTCCTGCAATTTTATAATTTTATAAGATGTACTTGATTGGGTAAAAAAATTACATAGTATTCACCATTTTAACACAGTATGTTACTTTAAAAATAGTTTTGTCCTGCCTTTTTGAATCCATACTTTAATGCACACGTGTAACAAGCTCTGTCAGATACAGTTGTAGAAAGTCAATTCCTACATGAAAGGGTAGACAAATTTAAAACTTTGCTAAAAAATACCAAATTAATTTCAAAAACTCATGACCATTTTATACTCCTTCCATTATCAGGTACCAATATAAAAAAGGATATCTTGTTATTTATTTAACTTCCACTAAGTATTGAACATATCTAATATATTAATTGCCAGCTTAAACTTATTTTTGTGTATATCCTTGATGCATTTTACTAACTACATTTGTAATTGTAAAGAGACTGTCATTTCATAATTGCTTGAATACCAAAATCATTATATAATAGGCCTAAATATAGTCATAAATTGTTACTTTCATTTATGTTCTATACATTTCCTGTCAGTGAATTGATTCTGATATGTACTACATATAAATCACTTCACCTATAAAATGTTTTTTCAAAGAATTATATATTATACAATTATAGTATATATAAAATATTTTGCTATAGGTAATACAAATGTTGCTTCATTATTTTGTATTAAGAGTTTTAATTTGTTCTTGTACATTATCTTGTGCATGTCAACATTACTGACACATCAGTAATTATTACAACCATTTTGATATTTTGCTTGTGAATGTGCCTTAATTATTTTAATTTGTATAAAATCTGCACCAACATGTTTATATATCTTAATTGAAATAATTAGGCTTTTTGGCTTTTTTCTTTTTAATGTTAGTTATTTTTTGTTTTTGCTTTGTTTTGTTGCTCTTATCCACCTAATGAGTTATCTTTTTATTTACTTATATGGAAAAATTTGGATTGACAAAATAGTTATTGAAATTTTAAATAATATTAGTAAACTATATATTTGATATTTATATTAAGTATAAGGAATATCAGTGAACAAATGTATATCAAACAAAAACTTCCAAAAAATAAAGACATTAATACACATGTAGGCACAATTATTTAAATGATAGTCACTTTTTCAACAGAACCCAAGGAGAACCAGAGAAAATGCACCAGAATCTTTCCAATGTTGCAAGAAGAAACTTTCAAGCCAGAATTCGACATCCAACAAAATTCTCCTTTCAAACTGAGACACAGCCACATAAACAAACTTGAGACAATTTGTTACTGTGCAACCTGTAATATAAATAAAGCTACAGGAAGTTCTTCAGGTGGAGGGCAAATGACACGATAGAAACTGAGAACTACAGAAAGGAATGAAGAGGTCTTGGGGAAACTATTTGCAGAAATATTAAAGACTACTTTTTTCTATTATTTCATTAAAAGATAAATGACTCTTGAAACAAAATGGTAAGTAGAATTATAAATGGCAAAGATCATGTGCAAGATTTATCAAACTGTTTTAAGATTTGTTCATTTAATTTAATGTGTTAACCCCTTAACCAAAATTATAAGGCAAGTATATATTATAATTAACAAATAACATTTTAATAAAATACTTAAAATATATGACAAAAAGAGAACAAAGGAAAGGGGGAATAAATGGATTGTAGTATTGTGAAGTTACATTTGCACAGAGTGGTACAATCCTCAGTAGAAGGAGACGAAGGTAAGGAAAGGATTCACATGTCAGTTCCTAAAGCAATGACTGAACATAATATAAAGTAGCATAAGTAACATTCTGGTAACTACTGCTGAATAACAAATTACCAATAACATATCACCTATAATATACTGATATTTACTTGTTTGTTGTTTACTAGTCTATAGCTCAAGAATGTACCTCCACCACATAATCCATACCTGGCACATGTTGGGAACTTGGGAAACATTTAGGCAATCAATGAAAAAATTTAATTGGAGTCCATTAAACAAACAATGATAGAAAAGCTACACCGCTTGGGTAGATTGTTGACATAAAATTTATTTTATCTTATTGATATAAAGATTGTATTAATTGGCTAGAGGAGGAAAAATAACTGAAAACAAGAACATATTTCAAAAAATATTTTTTCTCAGCGAAGATGGTTGGGCGGCAGTGGCCTGTTTGCATTAATGGAAGCAGACAGATTCATAATACCAAGAAAGCTGGAAGATATTAAACATCTTGTTCAAAGGCACCACAAACCCAAGGAAACAAGCATTTGAAGAAACTGGATCTCAGAAGAGAAGCCCAGAGAGTGAGAGCCATATTTGGCACCCCTTTTTCCTCCAGGCTTTTTTACTAATTCACAGGAGGTAACTAAGGTGCTAAGTAGGAAGCTTTAGCTGAGAAGTTAAGCAGCTGAGCAGGGCTTCCAGCAGCCTCACCAGCCCAGCGAACACATTGGGTTCATGGCCCACCCTGGCAGAGATGATCTGGAAAATAACCCAAGGATTGACTTAGCATCCCTGATGGGCTATATTTTAGTGTCAATATGAACCAGAAATAGAAAATTCCTCAGAAAACATGACATACAGCTTCAAAAAGAGTGAATTACTGATTGAAATGGAACTATCCCACTCTGCCTTTCAAAATAAAAAGACAATGCTCCCAAGACACAAATAATATTATGTAGAGTCTCCAATTATCTCTATAGTATATCACAGAAAATCCGGCAGGCAAAAAAACCCCACAAAAACAAAAACAAAAACTACATGCAAAATAAAATGGGGGGAAAGGGTTAGGTATAGGCCTATGATCCACTTTCTCCATTTACTGGGGACGCCTGGGACAGAAAGCTAAGATTTGGTAACACGCAATTTAGAGTGATAGTCAGATACTACTGCATGCTGATTAGAAAGACTACAATTAAATATACTAATCATAACAAGTTCTGTCAAAGATGTAGAACAACTGCAACTCATACTGCTAGTAGGATGTAAAATAGTACAATCACACTGCAAGACACTCTGACATGTTCTAGAAAAAATTAAATATACACCTCTCATGTGTTCCAGCCATCCTTTTCTTTGATGTTTTTTTCCAACCAACTAACAAAGAAACAAAAAGAAAAGTATATGTTCACACAAAGACTTGTGCAAGAATGTTCATAACAAATTAATGGGGGAACAGCTTGAGTAGGAACAGGAAGGGGAAATTAAATGGTGAACAAGGAAGTTTGGTGAGAGGGGATGGATATTTACATTATCTTCACTGTGGTGATGGTTTCAGATAGATATTTCAAAACTTACATTGTTTATTTTAAAGTTGTGCATTTTATTTTAAATCTATTATACCTCAACGAAGCCATTAAAAATTGTATGGATGCATCAAAACATGTGCCTAAAGGAAAATTTCTACCATTAATGCAAAAGAGGAGATCCTGGGCTTCCCTGGTGGCGCAGTGGTTGAGAATCTGCCTGCCAATGCAGGGGACACGGGTTCGGGCCCTGGTCTGGGAGAATCCCACATGCCGCGGAGCAACTGGGCCCGTGAGCCACAACTACTGAGCCTGCGCGTCTGGAGCCTGTGCTCCGCAACAAGAGAGGCCGCGATAGTGAGAGGCCCGCGCACCGCGATGAAGAGTGGCCCCCGCTTGCCGCAACTGGAGAAAGCCCTCGCACAGAAACGAAGACCCAACACAGCCAAAAATAAATAAATAAACAAATAAACAAATAAATAAATAAATAAAAACTGTGATCCCTTGTACCGAATGAATTCTCAATCTACCTACCCTCCTTTATTTTCAAAAAAAAAAAAAAAAAGAGGAGATCCTGAAAATTTAAGATTTGATAATATACTTCAAAAAATTGGAAAATAAAGTAAGAATATAAATCAAAACCAGAAACGTTACAAAATTAAAGTTATGATCAATAATCAAACTGAAAACAATGGTCAATAATACTAAAGAGTTTTTTTTTTTAATGGTGAAAACAATTGATGAACCCTGGCAAAACTGATCAAAAAGATGAAGGAGGAAGAGAGGGAGGGAAGGGGGAGGGAGAGGAAAAAGAGGAAGAGGCCAAGAACAACTGGAGGAGCAAGAGGGGAGGAATGGGCGGGGAGGAGGAGGAGGAGGAAAAGGAGAAAGAGGAAGAGAGGAGGATCACAAGGAAGATAATGACCTCCACAACGATGACAAGAAAACACATATTTGCAGGGAACTCTACTCAGTACTCTGTAATGACCTACATGGGAAAAGAATCTAAAAAAGAATGGATACATGTTTATGTATAGCTGATTCACTTTGCTGTACAGCAGAAACTAACACTGTAAATCAACTATACTCCAATAAAAATTAATTTAAAAAAAAGAAGACACATTATCAACAACAAGAATGTAGAGGGGATTATCACTATGGATTGTGGCAACACATACATTATATTATAATCAAATTCATGCCAATATATTTGAAATTACATGAAATGGTGAAATTACAAAAAAGAAAACACCACTCACCAAAGGGTAAACTGGGAAATCTCAATAATTTTATACTTATTACATAAAATGCACCTGGATTGAGAAGTTTCCTACAAATGAATTCCACGCCCTGGTGCCTGAATTCCTGATCTTCTCCATGTATTTGAGAAAGATAAGAGCGATCTTGCACAACCTCTTCCACAGAGTACTAACAGTCAGAACACTCCCAAAACGTCTTACGAGACTCTTTAACCAAACTGATAAGGACCTTATACATTAAAAATATCAAGTCTTTATGCTTCATGACAAAAGGCAATAAATAAATAAAATGTAAAACTTATGTCTTACAAGCAGAATCCAAAGATATTTCAACTATAATAGCCCATGAATAAATGGAGTTTCATCCAAGAACGGATTCTTCTCATTTTGAAATCAAACTACTGTGGCAAACAAAGGAATAAAATCATGTCACTAACACAACAGATACAGAGAGACCATTTGATGTAATTTACCACTCATTTATGATTGAAAAGAAATATTCAGGAAGTTGCAGCAAATACTATACCTACTAGCAAAATATTGAAAACCTCTCCCTGAAATGAGGAATGAGAAAGTATGCCTACTTAGCAACAGTTCTATTGAATATTTTCGGGAGGTCCTAGCCAGTGCAACAATGCAAGAAAAAGAGAAAAAGAGGCATAAATATTGGAAAGGATGACATTAATTTACCTTTATTCACAAATTGCATGCTTCTGTTTCCAGACTAATTACCACAAAATTTATCTTCCATAATATACTTTAACCTGTAGACTGCTATTGTTAAAAGCAATCTATAGGTAATGTAGTACAAATAATGAGTGAATTTATCAAGATTGATGGAAACCATACAGTTAAACATACACCCATTTTTCTGAGAAAGCAATCTTTAGTAAATCTTCTATACACATTTTAAGAAATGGCACAAAACCCTACAGGACAAGGTTACATTTTTTAAAGGTTTTTTTCAACATAATTATCAGATAATCTTTGAGAGTTATTATAACCTCAATTATTGTTGTCATTTTTTTCTGATATCATGGTAATAGACACCCCAGAATATAAAATAAAACTGATGACATATGACATTTAACTCAAGAGAAAAATGAAATGAGCATTCTTTGTGACAAGTTTATATATGGCTCCTATTCATTCATCTCATTTACAAATTAGAGATCAGCTTTTTTATTAGAGATCAGCTTTTTTTTTAAGTGGATCACAATTACTCTTTCCACAAAACTTGTTTATATTTTTCTTATTGTATATCTTCTTTCAAACGCTTTTCTATTTCTGTCTTTAGCATAACTTCTAATCTTTCCTGTACTACTTTAAAAAGGAAAATATTTTAAACTAATCATTAATGATATGCATTCATATATTTCTTTGATTTCCTTTTACTAATTATAAGTTTGGTTTGTACCGAGTGTAAAATTTACAAAAACGTACATGTATCTCTTCACAGAAGTAACCATGATTAACAACGAAATGTGTATATGAACAAATATACAAATAAACACTTATAAATGAAATATACTTATATGCATGTACACACGTGAAATAAATTACAATTTACTTTATCTTTTATTAGGAATACGACTTGGACATTTCTTCAAGTTACAAGAACTGTTTAGTTGTAAATCTATATAACAGTCATAGAAAGAATGCAATATAATTTACTTAAAAATAGATTTCTTATTTTTAAAGCATACTTTTATATACACTTGTGAGTAGTTTTGTTGACTATAGTACTAGAGGGAAAATTACTGCTTAGAAAGGGTAGGAAATTTTTCAAATTTCCTTTAAAATGCCAACTTAATTTTCAAAAACCCAGTATCATTTTTTCCTCCCTCAATAATTTGGTATCAAGATAAAAAAGAATATCCTATTATTTATTTAAAATGCAGTAACTATTGGGGATACTCAATATAGTAATTAGCCACTTATATTTACTTTGTTTTTATTGTGAGTGACTGAATGTACAAACTGACAATGACCAGACCATATATAAAAATAGAACTCTCACCCACAGCTCTGCAGCAACCAGCCCATGAAGTCAAACCACAGATTCTGCAGCAACTGGCCCAAAACAGTGAGGACCTAATCAATAACGGCCAACTTCCCTAATTTCTGCCCCTACTCCTAACTTAGGATGAAGAGGAAACCAAGTTATGATTCCCTAAGCAAACAAATACAATGTCCCACTTCTAGCTAGCCTGTGTCTACCTTCCTCAGGCCAACAACCTCCAATCAGGGCACACCTGAAGCCTTCCCTTTTCTACACCATAAAGCTTTCCCACTCTCCTGCCTGCCTTTGTGTCTCTGCCAAATACAAATAACACTGTCTGACTCCCTTGCTATACAGTAAGCTCTCAAAAAAGAGTGTTTTCTTCCTCGCATTTTGACAGTCTCCATTTATTTCCAGACTTGCTTGATTTTACTATTCCATTTGTTAAAAAAAAGAGTCAATCATTTCATAAATATTTGAAAAATCAAATTATATATTAACCATATATATATATATACATATATCCTTGTTGCTTTCATATATATATATATATATATATATATATATATATATATATATATATATATATATATATATATATATATATATATATATATTGTCTGTTAGGAATTTATTTCAACGTGTACCATATTTACATAAATCATTTCAGATATAGACTGTGTCTGCCAAATTGAATGTTATTGCATAGTATATAATTATTACCAATATAAAATATTTTGCTTTAAGTAGTATGAGACACTTCATTATTATTTATCAAGAGTTTTATTTGTCCTCATACAATTTCTCATGCATGTCAATATTAGCATTAAATTAACAAACCATTTTGATATTTCACATGAAAATTTGTATAACATTTTAATTTGTATACAGTATGTGCAGACATTTGTATATATAAATAAGAAGTAAAAATCGGATATTTTGGCTGTTGTAAACTATTTCTTCACATGAGTTCTTTTTTAGCTTTTTTGTTGCTATTGTTAATCCAGTAAACTATTCACACAAATGGAAAAATTTGGATTGGTAAAATAGCTATTAAAACGCTTAAATATTTTATCATTAAACTACATATTGGAAATCTATGTGAAATATACAGATATTGGTGACGTGTATGAATGTATACCAGAGAAACACTTCTGAAAAATAAGGCACCAATAATGATGATTTATCCACCAAAGTTATCCTTCCAAGCTAAGAGTGAAATAAGATGCAGGCACATAAACAAATGTGAGACAATTTGTCCCTGTCCAAAAATAATACATATCCTATAGGAAGTTCTTCAGGCTCAATGGAAAAAGTACCTAACAGAATCTACAAAAAGGAGAGAAGAGCACTGGATAGGGAAAATATGTGGCTAAATATAAAAGTTTTTTTTCTATTATTTCTGCTTAAAGAGCTGATTCCTTGAAGTAAAAATGAAATAGTACTTTGGATGTAAAATACATAATTTGCAAAATTTATCTAACTGTAAACTTAAGCTTTGTGCATTTACCTGAATATACAATATATTTAATTTAAGAAAATTAAAGGGCAAAAATAAATTATATACAATCAATTTAAGTTTTTAAATAAGAATATTTAAATAAAATATTTGACAAAAGAGCAAAAAGTAAAGGGAATATAAATAGATTCATACTGTTTTGAGGCTACACATACATAAACTGGTACTATTTTAACTCTAAATAGACAAAGATAATTTAAAGATCCACGTGGCAATCCTTTGAGTAACCAGTAAATATAATACATACAGGTATTCTGGCTATTACTACAGCATAAAAGATTACTACAGAATTTATCTTTCATAATATACTCCATATTTACTTCTCTGTTTTCCTTTAGGCTACATTTCAATAATGTACCTTCAGATGCATACCTGGCACATGTAGGAAACTAAAGAAATATTTTGGCAAAAGATTGGATAATTGACTCTAGGAGGAAAAATAATTAAAACTAAAACATATTTCAAAAAATAGCATGCGCAGAGCTGTCTTCTTCCAGTAATGGTAGACTAGCCATTTCTGCCCAACCATCCCGCTGAGATAAACTAGGAAAGCTGGTAGATATTAAACATTCTGTTCAAAGGTAGCAAAAACCCAAAGAAGCAAGCATTTGAAGAAACTGAATCTCAGAAGAGAAGCCCAGGAAATGAGACACAAATCTGTTACTCCTTTCCCCCATAAACCTTTTGCTGATCCAAAGGAGGTGACTAAGAACATAGGATGCTAAGAAAAAAGTTGCAGCTAATAAGCTAAGCAGCTGATCAGGGCTTCCAGTCCTCTCACCAACTCAGGGGACACAGACTGGGTTCAAGGCCCACCCTGGCAGAGAGAATCTGGAAAACAACCCAGGGGTGAATTTAACATCCTTAAGTGTCTGTGCTCTAAATGTCAATATAAACCTGAAACAGAAAACTACTCATAAAACCTGAGACCAAACTTCAAAAGACTCAACCACTGATTGTAATGAGATGAATGTATTTTCTAAAGTATCTTAAAGAAACACATATCGTGTGACTCAACCATTCCATTCCTTGATGTTTATCCAAGAAAAAAATGAACATGTATATGCACGCAAAGAATTGTATGAAAACGTTTGTAGCATGAAAAACAGAGAAGGGCTTGGCTGGATCAGAAGGGGGAAAAATTCGAAGACGCACATGGAAACCCGGGAGGGGGATGAATATGCTTATCATCTTAACTGTGGTGATGATTTCACAAATATATAGATATCTCAAAAGTTAGATTATTTCAATGTTGTATAGTTCATTTTAAGTCAATTACACCTAAGAAAAGCTGTTAAAAATGTGTGGGATCCACCAAAATGTGTCTAAAGAAACATTCTAGCATTAAAAGCAAAAGAAGAAACCTTGAAAATTGAAGATGTAATAATCCACCTCATCTCACCTCAAAAAGTGAGAACCAAAAAGCTGATTTAAACCAAAAGAATAGATAGTAGATATAAAAGAAAATTAGAATTAGCTAATGAAATTCAGAAAAATACAAAGATTGACAAATCCGAAAATTATTTTGGCAGGGAAAATGTTTAAAGATTGTAATTCCTGGCAAGACTGATCACACACAAACAAAGGGAGACTACACCTTAACAAAACAAGAAATTTTCAAAATCCTGTATGTTTTAATTTAATTGTACCCATAATAAAAACCTTCCTACAAATGATTTCTATGGTCTGATGCCTGATTGTGTGAACTTTTCCATAAAATTCAGAAATAAATAATACCAATATTGCCCGTCCCCTCACATGGAATAGAAGTGGTAAAAACACTAACCAAAATACTTAATGAGATCCTTATAAATTTTACAATAAACTGATAATGACAATATAGGAAAGGAAGATCAACGGTTGATATGCATCATGACAACATAAAGAAAAAAATCTTTATGAATCCAAACACACTTCAATTATAATATCCCATGAACAAATTAACTTTAATCCAAAACTGAATTCTTAAGTGGCTTAACATTTTAACATCAAATCTCCTTAACAAAAGACAAATAACCATGGCACTTTCACAACAGACACAGAGAAACCATCAGGCAAATTTACCATCCAGTTATGAGTTTTAGAAAAACTCAGAAAACTATAGCAAATATCATAATTAGTGATATAACATTGAAAAACACAACCTGAGATCTGGATGGAGGCAGGTTTGCCTGTTACTACCAGTTCTTTTCAACATTTTATGGAGGTCATGGGCCAATAATGCAGACAAAAGTTAAAAATGCATAAATAATTGGAAAGAAAGAAATGAACACGTCTTTATTCACCAACTGGATATTTGTTTCTAGAATATCTCAAAATAATCTATATGTAATAACCTAGAATTAATAACTGCATCTAGCAATATTGCTGGATTCCATACAGTTCAATCTAAACACATTTTTCTAAGAACAGCAATTCTCACTAAACATTTCATACACACCATAAGAAATGGCATGGGGCTTCCCTGGTGGCTCAGTGGTTAGGAATCCGCCTGCCAATGCAGGGGACACGGGTTCGTACAGTGGTCCGGGAAGATCCCACATGCCGTGGAGTGGCTAGGCCCGTGCGCCACAGCTGCTGAGCCTGCACTCCGGAGCCCATGAGCCACAACTACTGAGCCTGCGCTCTAGAGCCCATGAGCCACAACTACTGAGCCCATGTGCCACAACTACTGAAGTCCGCGCGCCTAGAGCCTGTGCTCCGCAACAAGAGAAGCCACTGCAATGAGAAGCCCGCACACCGCAGCGAAGAGTAGCCCCGGCTCGCTGCAACTAGAGAAAGCCCGCACGCAGCAGCAAAGACCCAACGCAGCCATGAATAAGTAAATTAATTAAATAATTAATAATTAAAAAAAAAAGAAATGGCATGAAAACTCTATACAACAAGATTATAGTTTTAAGTCTTTTTCTGTATACTGATCAGATAAAAATTGAGAGGATTTTGACCCTGATTACTGTTGTCACTTTTTCTGATATCATGGAAAGAGAAGCCCCTGAATATTAAGTAAACTCTACATTACACCTGACATTTAATCCTAGTAAAACAGTAAAAAAAAGCATTCTTTCTGACACTTTTACTCATAGCCCCCAGTATAATGATTTCACTGACTAATTAGAGGTCAGTTTCTTATAAATGGTTCAGATCTAAATTAAACTTTTCTCCATGTAAATTTTCTATATTTTTTCATATTATTTCTTTCCCATCTACCTCTGTTATAATTCTGGCTTTAAGCATAACTTCTCACTGTACTATACTACTTATAAAAATAAAGTAGATGGTTAAAAAGAATCATCAGTAATATGCTCCATGTGACAATTTATTTTATTTTATTGATTACGAGTAAAATGTGCACTCAGTGTAAAATTTCAAAAAAACACAGATACATATCCTTTCACAGAAGTAACCATGATTAGCAATGAAGAGTGTAACTGAACAAACGTACATATAAATATGCATCTATATAAATAATACATTTATATACTTATAAACACATGTGAAATAAATTTGCTTGCTTTTTTATTAAAATTATGTTCTGGAGATATCTTGTGCAATTATATAAGATCTATCTGATTGGCTGTAAAACCTGCAATGCATTTACAGTATGAATACATTATAGTCTATTAAAAATAGCTGTTTTGCCTTTCTGTAGCCATATTTTTACTCACATCTTTGACAAATTCTGTCAGATACACTCATAGAAAGCCAATCATGGTGGAAAAGGGTAGGCAAATTTAAAATATTGGTAAAAAATAGCAAATTAATTTCCAAAAACTCAGAACCATTCTATACTCCCTCCAAATTCAGGTATCAATATATCAAAAAGTTTATATCTTACTTAATTTCCACTAGCTATTAAGCATATTATATACTAATTACCATTAGCATTTATTCTTGTATATATCACATATGAATTCTACTAATACAATTTGTTAAAGAGTATATCATTTCATAATTATTTGAATATCAAAATCATTACATATGAAGTATGTATATATATTTGTATATACATGCATAAACTCTTATTTCTTTCACTCACATTCTATATACTCCCTGTTACTGAATAGGTTCTGATATATACTCTATTTATATAAATCATTTCACTAATAGAATATTTTCCAAAGTAGAATTTTTTGTATACTATATAAGTACAGTAGGTATAAATATTTTGCTCTAGGTAACACAAGTGTCCCTTCATTTTTTTAAATCAAGAGTCTTGCGGTTTCTCATTCAGTTCAATGCTGGAACAATTATAACAAGCCATTTTGATATTCTGCTTATCAATGTGCTTAAATCGTTTTAATTTATGTATAGTCTATGCAAATTTTTTATGTATTTTAGTAAGAAAAAATAAATGCTTTGACTTCAGCTATTTTTTATGTGAGCTTGTTTTTACTTTTGCTATATTTTGTTGCTATTGTCAATCCAATAAATTATCCTTTTATTTACACAAATGGAAAATTTAGAATTGGCTAAATAGCTATTTAAATTTTAAAATACTTCAGTAGTAAACTACTTTTAGACATTTAAATGAAATATAGATAATATTAGTGAAGTGTACAAAAATCAAAACTTCTGAAAAATAAAGATACGTTACCTCCCCAGAAACGACAATTTAAAAGATGGCTGCCTTCTCAACAGAATCCATAGAGAACCGAGATACAGGAGCAGAATCTTTCTGATACCCAAAGAAAATATAAAACTGTCAGTAGAATTCTATATCCAGCAAAATTATCTTTCCAAACTGACAGTGAATTAAGACATATCCACATAAACAAACCTGAGTCAATTTGCCAGTGCACAACCTGCAATTTACGTTATTACCCGAAGTTCTACAGGAAATGAAAGGAAATGGTTGATGGAAACCGAGAACCACAGAAATGCTTGAAAAGCACTGGATGGAGGACCAATACTGCGCCCTCTGCTGGTGGCAGCTGGTAATGTCAGTTGGCTGGAATTTCAGCTTAGGAATTTATGTAGCATCATAACTGCTGCATTGTATTGGTTACAAAGATTCACTAAGCTTGGCCCAGAATCCTGGGAGCAGCCATAAAACCCGTCTATTGAAGGAAAGGATGTTAAAGAATGTGTGGACATGTTTTTAAACTGCCAAAGATAAAATTTCAAGAGAGGAATTTAAATTGAATAATAAAAAATATTCAATAAAACAAAAGGAGGCACAAAAGGAGGAACAGAAAAATAGAGAGATGGGAAAAATAGAAAGCAAAGGGCAAGATCACCAACTTTAAAGCAAACTATATTAGTAATAATATTAAATTTAAGCAGACCTAATCATCCCAATTAGAGTGGAGAGTTTTTCAGACTAGAAAAAAGCCAAGTCCTATTTACTATATGCTGTTAACGTGTGAAGTAATTTGAATTCAAGAGACAGGTTGAAAGTAATAGTATACAAAATAATATACCATGTAAAATTAAGCATAAGAAAGCTTGACTGGGTATATTAATGCCAAAGTAGACTCCAAGAAACAGAGTATAACTGGAGATATATAGGGACATTTCATTATGATTAATGAATCCATTTATCAGGAAGACAATAATCCTAATGTTTAGGAGCCTAACTACAAAACTTCAAAGTACATGAAACAAGATCTGAGTTTTTTGTAATTATCAGTTTGCCACTAAAATTCTCAATTTTGTCTCCTATTTATTTGAACATAGGCATTTTTAATGCATATCTGATAGGTCTTTTATCTGGTTAACTTGTGATTCTATTTCTGTTATCTGCTGTTTCAACTGGGTTTTGGTCACATGTTCTTTTTTCCTACTTATCCTGGCCATTTCTAATTGTATGCCAAAAACTATACATGAAAATTGTAGAGATAATTCAGATTTAATTTCACTCTGGCTTTGCTACTACCAGCACTATCACTTCCAGACCTATTTATTCCAAACAGAGATTCAAATGATTCAAAGTTGAGCCTGGTAAGAGTTGGTCATTTTCGGCTTTACTGTTGCTCCCAAACTATAGCCCTCAGTGTCCCATCCAAACCCAGCAGAATTTACAGCCTCTTATCCTGCTGTCCACCACACATAGACAATGATTAGCAAATCCCCAAATCTGGTTTTCCCTGTGACCTGGTGAGTTTATTGGAAGTTCTGTTCATTGTTCTACCTCTAAGTAAGCTATCTGAATCTGTATATTCCTCAAGGGGAACGACAACTGCAAATATTCAACTGAATTCTATGGATCTTCACATTGTAATTTTTCTGGCAGACCACTGCCTTTGTTCTTCAATCCCTCTCTCCCTCTCTCCCTCCCTCTTTCTCTCTCCATCTATCTATCTTCCAGCATTTCAAGTTGCATGGGTAGTCTGATTTACCTAGTCTGCCTTGATCAGACGAGCATCTCCAATATATAAATGAGTACATATTACAGGTCTTAGTATGCTACTGACTTTGTTTTTGGCTCAATATTATATTTGTGAGATTCATCCATGTTGATGTACGTAATTTATAGTTCACTTATTTTCAAATGATGGGCACTAAGTTTGTTTTTATCATATAGATAGATAAATGATAGGCAGACTTACTTGGACAGAGATTGTAATTTGTTTGATGAAAGTTTTTTGAAATCCTTAATACCTATTTTAAGACTTAATATGTGATCAGGTGTCATTAATTTATGCTAATATAAGAACATGTATTGAATACATACTTATATCTTAGCCCTTATCTTCTCTAAGATATCTCCTTATTTTCTTGACTGTTTCCACATTAAGCAGTAACCCAATAATGTACCTCCAACAGATGGACCACACTTGGCACATGTTGGGGACTGTGGAAATATTTATTGATTCAATCAAATTTTAAATCTAGGGAATTTAAGCAAATGATGACGAAAAGGATTGAATACTCAAGGAGAACATCTGCCTTGAAATAATTTGCTTATCTTCTTAATATTACTTGGATTAATCAGCTACAAGAAACAAAACTGTTACAAACTAATACGTATTTCAAAAAAATTCTATTTGGAGAGATGTCTGCTTCCAGTAATGGGAGACCATTTCAGCCCAACCATCCTACTGAGAAAACCTAGGAAATCTGGAAGATATTAAAGATATTATTTAAAGGCACCAAAGACCCAAGGAAGAGACAGGATCTCAGAGAGAGGAGAAGCCCAAGTGGTGAGACTCAAATTTGGTACCACTTTTCCCCCTCAGGTCCTTTACTAATTCAAAAGGGATGACTGAGGACCCAAAATGTTAAGCAGAAAGTTGTAGCTGAGAAGCTATGTGGTTGATCAGGGCTTCCAGCCCAGGGGACACAAATTGGACCTGACTACACACCACCGAGGAGAGGTTCTGGAAAACAATCCAACATATCATTTGACATCTCTGAGAGGATATGCCCTAAATGTAAATATGAACCAGAAATACAAAACTCTTCACAAAACGTGAGACCCAGCCTTAAAAGGACACAATCCCTCACTGTTATGAGATGAATTACTCCCACGCTAATTGCCCCTCATAAGCAAAATAAAATGCTCCATGGCCTCCAATTATCTCCATAGTGTTTCATACAGAAAACCTAGTTTGCAGTCAAAAATAAATATACATACAAAAATGAATGGAAAGGAAAGGATTAGCATCAGGCCTATATTACATTTTCTCCACTTACTGTGGATGCCAGGACAGAAAGATCAATGACTTGGTTATACCCACACAATTTAGAGTAACTGTGATATATCACTGTATACCTATTAGGGCTACAATTTAAAATACTGATGATTCCCAGTGCTGACAACGATGTAGAGCTACTGTGACTTTCATACACTACTAACAGAATATAAAATGATTCAATTATTTGGAAAACCTCATAGACTTATTTATGATGTGATCCATCCCTTCCACTTCTGGGTGTTTATTCCAGAGAAATTAAAGCTTATGTCCACACACATGTTTGTATAAGAATGTTCAATGCCTGGACAAGGGACCATGGAGAAAGTCAGGAGGGGTGATTACACAACTCCACATGGAAATTTTGGCAAGTAACAGATATGTTCATTATCTTGTTTTGTGAATATATACATATATGCAAATCATAACATGCTGCATATTTTAAAATTATACAATTTATAGTTATACCTCAACTATCTTTTCAAATGCGTAGGATGCACCAAAACATGCATCTAAAGAAAATTTCCCATGTTAAATGCAAAAGAGAAAATGCTGGAAAATTCAGGACCTGATTATGCCTCAAAAAACTTCAGAAAAAAAATGGTAATGTAAAGTGGAGAAAATAAAACTAACAATAAAATTAAAATCAAAATTTAATGAATTTTTAAAAATACAAGAGAATATCAACAAAACCAAAAGAGTTCTTTTTTGAAAGGGTTAATAAAATTGATAAACATCTAGCAAGGCTGATATAGAAAAAAGAGAAGGCATGCATAACCCATATTAGGAATATAAAGGGGGTCACCCCTACAGATTCTTGAGACATAGACATAAAATTATAAGAAGTTGTATCCAATACATTTAACATGAGATGAAATGACAAAATTCCGAGAAAAACACAGGTAAAAAAAGAAAACTTAGGAAACAGTGAAAAACTTCCAAAAAGGTTTAATTTGACCCATTTGAAATTTATATCAAACCAACAAGAATTTTATAGGAAAGGAAAATCAAAGGTCTCTTTCATGACCAAAAAAAAGGGGGGTGGGGGGGTCGGTGTGTGTGGAACGCTTAACAAACTTAATCCAAGATACAGCACCTGTAATATATATAAACAAATAATGTTTAATCCAAGATAAATTCATGTTTTGTATCATCTGGAAATCAAACAAAGTTAACAGAACAAAAGAATAAAATGATAGGTTTATCCCAAAATATGCAAAAATGCCATTGGACAAAATTTAGCTCGATTAAAAGCAAAAAAACTCAGAAAACTGAAGCAAATATAATAACTAGTGTTGAAATATTGAAAACTTAGCCCCTTGAGATCAAGAACAACATAAGTATGCTTATTATCACTAGTTTTGCTCAACATTTTAGGAAGGCCCTAGCCAGGGCAATAAAGCAAGAAAAAGATAAAAACAAAGGCATAATGATTGAAAGAGAAGGAATGCAACCACCATTTTTCACAGATTGCATCATTACATATTTATAATATCTAAAAGTAATCTATCCTTAGTGTGTTAGAATAAATTAGTCAATTTAGCAAGATTACTGGGTACAAGCTCGAGAAAAAAATCAAGTGTTAATTCTAGATGCCACAAACAGTTAATTAAAGAATTACATTACTATAAAAATACTATTTACGACAGCATCAAAGAACGTCAAACTCTGAAATGTAAGTTTAATGAAAGATGTGCAAGATCTGTACACAGTGAAATGTGGAAAATTGTTTAAAAAAATATTAATGAAGACATGAACAATTGGAATGGTATAATACTTACATGGATTAACAGAGTCAATATTTTTACTCTCCCCACACTGAGTCACAGATTCAGCATAACCTCAATTAAAAGTCCCATCATTTTTAATGATGTTAAATTTCTTCTTCTGCATGCTAGTCAAATGCATGTTTTTATTTTGTGAAAATTAATCTATCTGTAATTTATGACGTGTACTTCCTTGTATGCTTGCTATACTTTGATGAAAACTAGTGTTTTTTAAAGCAAAATGTTGCAGTTGTCTTTTTTTTTAATACTAATGTTCTTCTCTTGACAAAATTCAAGCTAGTTTAAGAAATTTAAAAAACAATTCAGGCCTAACATTTAATAAGAGAAACAGATACACAGTGTATGTTTCAGGTAAGAGCCAGAAATAACTAAATCCTAATTTTAAAAAGAATATTATGATGTATAGTAGAAGAAGAAGACAGCGATGACAAGGAAGAAAGGACATCGGAAGGGAAAGTATAGAGAAAATAAGAAAATTTAACATTACTGAGTCAAAAAGTAAAAAAAGAAAAAACAAAGTTAAAAAAAACCCAACAACACCCTGATGAACATTAAGAAATAATATACAGAGGGGGGGGGGAAAAAAACAAGCTTCCAAATGATTTATTTTAATATAGAGAGAGGCTGAGAGAGGGAAAGGGCAAGACATCCTCCCTCATCTGGATCTACATTACTGTAAAGCTAGAGATATGGAATTGACATAGAAATCCCTTACAGCATTTCAAAGTTATTATGTGATAGAAAAAGCATTGAGCCTATGGGTCAGAAATTTGGTTTTTATTTTTTGTATTTTCATGCCTGCTCTGTAATATTAGGCAAGTTATCTAACCTTTCAGAACCTCAGTCACTTCGTGTTTAAAACTTTGGTAATATTTACCTACCCACCAATCAGCATTGCCATGAGAATCAAATTTGACAATGGGAAGTAGGACAATCTATAAATGAAGGTTAAGCCTTATAAGTCATTATAAAAAATGTATTTATATTATACTACAGACCATGTAGAGATTTTCATTATAACAGCTAAATGTGCTTTAAGTTTGCATTTTCTATAAAATGATATTTACTTTACAAATATCAGTGAAAGAGTACAATTCAGAAATGAGGCACAGTTATTAGATATTTGAATTTTAACTGGAGACTGCAAAGCCATGGAATATTAAATTCTCCATAAGGCTCACATTTATTCAAGGTGTAATTTTTATAATTAGAAAGAAAATGTCATCGACATGTGAATGTTAGCATTATGTAGGTGAGAATTTTTTTAAAGAAATGATGTTCAACAATAAAAACTATAACAGTATATCATAAAAAGCCCTCTACTGTCATTTATACTGCATAGTCTCAGGAAATATCAAATAATAACAGATTCAGTGATTCAAATAAAATTATCATTTATAGTTATTCTGATTATTAATATGATCTAGTGGAAAGACTGTATTATTAGTAAGTAAAAGGACTTTGTTCTAAACTCCTTAAGGCCTGCATTTTCTTCTCCTGAAAAAGGAAATGATACCTATCGTATCTACTTTACAGAACTTTACAGAACCCACTAAGAGCATAAAAAATGTGAGCTATTATTACTGTGAATAGAAAAAAAATCTTGGTATCAGGAGAAATAACATAATTTCTTTTCATCATTTTTAAATTAAAAAGACATTAAATAGTAGTAGAGCTTATGAGTTGCTTTAAGGAAGGTAGGTATCTTATTATTGCTTCCTATAAGTTAGTGGAAGGTTTTATAGTCCAAGCTGGATTTAACATAAGCATAAGTAAATGTCAAGGGAATGCTGAGAGATTACCTTGGGCAACCTGAGTGGTCTGGTGGAAATGAGGGGCTTAGAGGTTGGAGCTGGAATGTATGGAGGAGAAACTGGAAATAAGGGAACTAACAATTTGGGAAAGAAATAGAAAAAAAAACTAATGGGTGATATGCGGTATTTTAAGGTAATCATAGAAAAGCAAATGACAATGTTTCATTAAAAAGTACTATTAAATCCAGTAATCAGTCACTGCAGCATCTAATCAAGGAGATGAAAATGAGTGCCTTTAGCAGCTGATTGAGAAAAATGAAATTAGGAGAGAAATTTTGTCAAAACTTGATAAGAAATGAATTTGCTTTCTTGATTCTTGGCTTTCTTCAAATCATAGCTAGGAACTTTGGCAGACTTCCAAATGCCTGTTGATTTCAAATTTTGAGCGTTCCATATAAGTTAACAGTTTATCCTTTTTGTTAACTTTTATAAAACGCATACTTGTTGAA
Source organism: Eschrichtius robustus (assembly GCF_028021215.1). Lineage (NCBI taxonomy): Eukaryota > Metazoa > Chordata > Mammalia > Artiodactyla > Eschrichtiidae > Eschrichtius > Eschrichtius robustus. The sequence continues at coordinate 25,607,649 of NC_090845.1, forward strand.
TAGATATTTTGGAAGACAGGCAAATGAATCTATGCCACTATTTTTATAGAAATCAGTCAGCCACTAAAGCAATTCAGACAGTTAATCTAAATACATTTTTAAAATAAACATATGGTTTGTTTTCTTTCTTTTATAGAAATGCTATTAATTGGTCTATTGTGATTGGGCTTTTACATATGTTGGCCTGTTATACAGGTTATTCTTACCGGCCTTATCAACTTAAAATGATGATGATGATGATGACGACGATGAAGACAGTGATGATAAAGTGACCTCAGTAATATGCCCCTCTTTATCAAGTTTAAATTTTCTATTAAGATACATTAGCTATCACATTAATGTCATCCACATCAAGACCACCAAATCTTTATTTTAAAGCCCTTTAAAAGGGCTTTTCCTTTTAGAATTTCCAATTCTGAAAAGTATCTGATGTTTTGTTGAATATTTAAGGAAATTTAGTTTGCTTAAAGTTTAGGGAAGCATCATCATCTTACATCTGATTTTAATAATATCTGAAAAGACAAGGTGGCTTTTTCTTCAACACCATGAAGTAACCAAAGTTCACATTCCTGCAGCTTTTGTTCTACCATTTACATTGTATACATTCAGCAATTTATTCAGTAATGGTACCAGGCTCTGTCCTAAGCACTAGGGATTAAATAGTAAACTAAAATACTCATAGTTCTTCCCCTTATGAGGCTTACCTCCTAGTGGGAGAACATAAACCAAACATATACCACAAAAATGTCAAATATTATTAAGTGCTGTGAAGAAAAACAATGATTAAATGTTAGATGCTACTGAAGGTTTGAATGGGATAAGAACTTAAAATTGTCCTTTGACTTTGTTAACATAGAAGTCATTGGGTAAATTTAATCAAAGTGATTTCAGTAGCATAGTGGGAATCAAAGTCCAATAGGAGTCTGTTCTAGAGTGAATGGAAGTGAGGAAAGCACAGATACCACTCTGGCAAAGTTTTCTCTGAAAAAGACACATAGCTGAAGAGTATGCAAAGTCAAGGAAGGTTTTCCTTTTTTCCACTAGATGAAAAAATTATAGATGTTTTAATAGTAATGACAATATACAGACTTCCAAATAATGGTGCATGAAGAGCAGGAGATAATTGCAAGAGCAAAGTCCTTAAGTAGACAATAGAAAATGAGCTCCAGAGGTTAAATGGATGAGCTGATGCCAGATGGGAGAAGGGAGACTCCATCACTTGTAACGGAAACAAGAGAGCATGGTTTAAAAAAGCAGATAGGGTGGTGTATGTGTATAGTACTGGTGGTATTATCCCAATAACTTTATTTTTCGCTGTGAAATTGAAAGAAGATCATCAGTTGGTTCTTGGCCAGAGAGGATGTTTTGAGATATGAAGAATGACGAGACAGCTCCTGTGGGTTTCCTCAATAGCAGATTCTGGTAGTTGCAAGTAGTTTATTTGGGAGTTGATCCCAAGAAGTACAAGCAAGAAAGTGGGAAAAAAGAGACGAATGTATGTCGCTGTGCCTTGAATCTTATACAACTAAGTCAGAGCTATCTACAACTTGGTATCCCCTTTACCATCGCCTTATTTAAGCCCTTATAACTTCCTGGAGTTATAGTAATGCTTTTCCTAACTGTCCCCTGTCACCAGTTTTGCCACTTACCAATCATCATCCACATTATAATAAAAAGTAATTTTCCCTCTCTCTCAAAATCCTTCAGAAGAAACCTCTTGGTTTGTCACAGAAGGTCTCTCATAAGCTGTCCCTTACATCTGCATCCTTTTCTTCCACCACGTGACCAAAAGACTTTTCTATCTAGCCGTTTTGTAATATATTAAAGTTTCTGCCTTTATAAACCTCTACAAAAAAATGATCCTTAATCAGGATTCCCTCAATCATATTTTCCAGCTGGATAACTGCTACACATTCTAACTAAAATTTTATCTGTTCCTGACACCTTTCCTTAAACTCCTAAATTAATGGCTAAATCAGTGGATTTCTAACTCACTGTTACAAATTTTTATCATAGGATGATTTACTATATACACACATCTATGCATATGTACATGTATATGTGTACATATGTATATTTATATATATAACTTTTGAATACTTCTGTATTTTATGAACATTTGTGAAATCTAGTGACAAGTTTTTCTTCTCTATATCCACATAAGAGCATACAGCAAGAGTTTTCCGATGAATGAATAATAAAGTCCAAATTGTGATGCAAATATTGATCACAAAAATTGCCAAGACTAAAGTTTGTAGATCTCTTTGTAAACACAAGCCTCATTTTGAGTAAAATAATGATTTTTTAAAAAGAATTAGGTCACAATGATACTATATCCAGGGCTCATAGAGGGCAGAGCCTTTAACTTCAGTCTTTAAAAAACTGAGTTTCTTAATGTTATGCAAATGATAAGTATCTTCTGAATAAAAAGATGAATGAATGAATGAACTCTCGTTATCTGTCATCATGTTGACTAATGTTATTGACCAAGCTATTAAGGAAAATCTTTACAAACATATTCTTTGACATGGACCTGAGATTTTAGAAATGGAATAGGGCCTTTCTTTTCCACTGGCTCTGTGAATAGGAATTTCCTGTGAATATGAACAATTGCCAGCCTATTACTTAGAGAGCAGGCTTAAGCCATACCAGTGTACGGGATATTTTATGGAAGTTATAACAAGGAAATGCAATACAGCATGTGATGTTTCTCTGTGTTCAATGGTGTGTCATCAGAAACTCTTCTAGCTTGCTACTTTGAAATATCTTTTTGTTGACTAGTGGAAACTTCCTGATCAGTATCCAAAAAGAGAAAGGATAAAAGATAAAATTGGATGTCATCATTGTCAAACATTTTGGGGTAAAAATAAGACAGGCCACCTCAAGTGAGAGAAGAGATCATTTGTTCATTTTCATAGTGCTTGACCATGGCCAAGCCTCCTACTATGAAGTGCCCTAAGAGGTAGTAGAGGGGAGTCATAAGGTGATATATGTCTTGAAGCTTTGCTAGGATCATTGAAGTAGTGCAATAGTTAAGAAAGGCTGGAAACCAGGGCTGGTAATAACCGACTGCCGTGTAAAATTAACTTAATTAAGAAATAAAACAACCCTTTTGGCTGAGAGCCTATCTCTTAGAAATCTGAACCTTTCGTTCACTGACTTACACAGTACGTACTTTAGAGATCTGAATGGAAAGGGAGATGCTCCTTGATTATTGGTCCAAAATTCCCCTAACTATTCTGGATTACAATAGCTTTTTAAAGTCACTTCCACAGTTGTGAAGATGTATTATGCTCAGATCAAATACTTGAGACAACAATTTAATGTTTGTTTAATCCTATGTGTCAGAAGAATGACAACTGGAAGTTATAGAACACAATGAAAAAATATTCCATGCATATATACCACCACAACCAAAGAAAAAAAATCACATCACGTCAATTTTCACACACTGAGGCAATGGAACCATAATCGGCTCTACCTTACAAGAAAAAAAAATTATTCTTGCCTCATGTTGAGAGAAGAGGTATGAGAGCTCTGACTGCTGGTGGAACCATCTCTAGCCACAACAAATGAGCAAGTAAGCAAAGGCCTGGAAAAACATCTTATTATTAAAATCACTGTAGTCTTCTGAAAAGTTTTTGATTGATAGATACACTGTTTGCTTTAAAGAATATTTTTAAATCATATAACTTGCTAATGCCACATGATATAATAGTTTCTATAGAAACACTGCATATACTATTGACTAGATAAAGGCATTATGGAATGTTGTTCAGCTATACTATTTTACACTCCATTGCCTTGATACACCTACCTAACTTTTATCATCTGAAAAATCCTCAGTCACATTTTAATATTTTTCATTTAATGTTACCACATATAATGAAGGGATGAGTATACCCTTGAAAAAAGAAAAAAGGGGCGGCGGGAAGGGGACACTTAAAGCCATTTGCTTGCACACTGCTTAGGACTTAGCTAGGATATTTATTACAGGTAAGAAATGATGCCCACATATTTTATAAACTTCTGGAACATATGTTCTCCAAGATTTCTTTTAAGCTGTCTCCCAAGTTTTCTTTATGATCTCTGGAGAGCAAAAACAACCAAAAATATCAGTTGATATTAATTATAACTTTTATTGAAAGACTTTAGCCATATATTTTGATCATAAAAGAAAAATCATGCATTTCACTAAAGAAGAATTTGGCCAAAGGGGCAAAAAATTCTAGTTGTTTAACTCTGAGATTTTTAGCTTGATTTAGCTTTATCTACACATGTGTATGTGTATATCTATAGCTACATATCTTTTGTATCATTAAATTGACCATTATTTTCTCTATCGATGCAGATGTGAGAGTATATTTTCTAGTCTATTAGCAAATAGCATACCGTAAGCTACAGCAATCCCCCACTAGGTGATAAACAGTGTATATCATACAGACAGTATATAAATATGAAAAATAAATAGAACGTAATTTCCTGTCATTTTCATAAATTCAATCTCCTATCATTATACGTGATTAAAAATTGTATAAACACTTGATTGCACCATGCTCTCTCTTTCTTCTTACTCTTCAAATAGGTGATTTTTCCCTGCCTTGAACACTATCCTCCTGATATTTCAGGTTCAGTGTCTATGTCATTTTCCTCTGAAAAGACTTTTCTGTCCCCTCCAGATCAAGTTGAGTGTCCCTGTTAGGTATTCCTGGAATATCCATACTTCTCTGCCATAGCATTTCTCAAATGTTGATTTTTTAAAATTTTTTCTCTTCTGCCACAAAACTTTTTCTCTGTTAGGGTAGTAGTTGAACTTATCTTACTCATCATTATAATTTCTAACCCTACAAGAATGTAAGAATGCCTGGCACATAATGTATTTCAAATAAAATGTTTTTGGTTGAAAGAGTACTAAAATCAGTCTCTAGAAGAATATCTAGAACAAAAGAAATATTTGTTTAATATGCATTATTATCTTTTGAAGAACTCCCACCTCCCACTATAACCACAATTTCACTTATGAAGTGGTAAATCAAAGGCTTTACCAGAGATTCTCATTCATAAGTCATCAATATGGATCAAAAATGGAAGAAGCTATATGGAATTAGATTTTATAATGGAAGACACTTCATAAATCTAAACTTGACACTAACCAAGGCCCATTTCTTGCAAATAGGAAATGTATAGAAGCATCCTGGAGAAACAGGAGTGAAATTCTCACCCAGTAGGATGGTATGAGATACCCTTACTGAGGTTCATACAAAGATTTTTGGGGTTGTTTTCCTGAGCAGGTTGCAGGATCAGGCTCAGTGACATAATAGGTTATTTTTACCTCTTCTACTTAATGAATTGGATACATCCCAGAGCTGAGATCCATAAGTGAGCTTGTAAGAGGATTGAAGGCTCACTTGAATTGCCAGAAGCTGACCCATTGCCAGCCCACTCTTCAGCCTGGAATGAATGCTTAGACAAGCAACCTTCCAGCTTTAATACATTATACCTTCTGCAAATTATACCTTAGGTGATATATTTCATTCTTCAAAATCCTTATGAACTTTTCAGTCTGAGGTCATGGTGTGTGTTCTTATATGGTCTTGAATGTCAAGTTGTTGAGATTTACATTTTAAATCTCTTTTATAGCCAATTACTTAGGGAAAGTATGAAAGGATTAGTAATATTTCAAAGAAGGATATTTTAATGTGAAAATAGGACATCAATTCTTAACTGTTTATAAAATTTCAATTTTAAATATTAATTAAGTTATACATATTTATGGATAGATATTTAGCAGCTATAAATTACTGTAATTATTTAACACATGAAAAATACTTTTTATCAGGCATAACCAATGTGTTTTACTTTGTGCAACTGGCTCACACAATACATATTTATTAAGTATCTACTACGTTACAGCAACTTTTTACGGATTTCAACCTTAAATTCACTTTCTCGTTCTGAAATTTCAATTAGTTCTGTCTGATCAAGGACTCTAGCAATAAAATGGATTCTTAATTTTAAATTAAGCATATTACGATTCTTAATTTGAGTCTTTGTCACTCTGGGTATACTCAATACAGTTCAAAAGAACCTTAAAAATCTTGTAAAGTCATCAGCTATGTAATGATACAGCTCAGTAAAGACAAGTAACATATAGAATGACTGGAAACACATAAATAATAATTGTACTGCAGTTTGATTCCATATATGATTTCCCCTCTATAAAACTGGCTTACACTAATCTATACCAGAATCTAAAACTGAGAATATAGGAAAACTCTCTGGTGTCCTGACACAATATGTCAAAACTATTATTTCGAAATAAGTTACAGCTGAAACTTAATCCTGAAGAACAGGTGCCCATATAACACACTAACAAAAATAAAGCTGGTTAATTAAATCACAAATGATTGAATTTGCGACGGATTCAATATCATTTATCCAAGTCCTTAGAGAAAGAACTGCTTCACACTGTCTATTGTGGACATCCACTGAAATATCATGGTTTCCTAATTTTACACTATTTCACATACTAGAATAACTCTGTATGGAGGCTTCTGAAAGGGATTCCAGTCTTCTGATTATGACATGATTCCAAAATTAAACCAAACTAATTAATCATGTGTAATTTTAAAAGTATATATTTGTATACTATTGTCATGGGCTAATTTTAACAGAAATAGAGATAGTTTCCTATTCCTTATTAGTTTTTTTTGTTTTCATCCATAGAGGGCTGCACAACCCAAAACTCCAGAACACTATCTGGAACCTGAGAAGTCAAATAACTTACTTTTATAAACCAGCCTCTATCCCCTTACCCCAACCCCACCCCTGGTGTTCATTGATTAGATTAAAGTTAATCTTTCTATTACATAAATAGTTCCCTTGCTGAAGCTGCTGTATAATCTTCATTTTCATTAACAATGACTGTTCATCATTATAAAGATTTCATTGCCAGAACCTGTGGGATTAATACTAGCACGTACTTGAAGAGCTCACTATTTTTATCATTGGTTATACTGGCAAATAGCAGCCAATTCTTTTCATGTTAGTCCCTTATTAGCTATAACTATTTCCTTAGATAACTGAGAAAACCATTTTTACATTGATTATTAAATTTTACTCCTTAAACTGCGATGGATTAAGAGCAGGACAAAACAATTCCACCAGCTCTTAGAATAGGAAGCCTGGTGATATATTTCTTAATTATTAGGTTATTTTATTTTTCCTAGCTCTTCTGTAAGAATATCCAAAGCAAAATGACTTAGGGAATTGTTCCAATTATTAGTGGGCTCAGTATTTTATTGGCTGAATTTGACTAGGGAATGGAAAGTAAATCAAAGTTAATATTTCAATATATTTGTATTTCCCTGGCATTACAAAATGGGTGTACAATTTTTAGGGCTGTAGCACAAAAGTCTTCAATAGCAAATCCAAATTTAAAAAAAATAATAAGGCTGGAATGAATAAGGGATAAGAAAGAGCATAAACAGAGTCTCACGTTTTCTCATTTCTTTAGTATCCAAAATATATCTCTCCGAGGGCTGTTACAAGGTAATGGAGAATATTGTCAAAGCCATGCTATAGAAAAGGCTGACAGTGAAGCAATACCTCAAGAAAAATGAGGTTAAACCCAGCCCCTTTAAGATGAGATGGGAGAATGAGAAGAGAGAATGTCCTCTGCTTACAGAAAAGTATTATTTCTCACAATAGTGGAGACCGTTCCAACTATTTCTGTTTCCTGGAAGGGTTTGTGTAAATTGGTTTTATTTTTTCCTCAAATGCTTGTTATAATCCTCCAATGAAGCAAATTGGGATCAAAGTTCTCTCGTGAAAACATTTTAAAAATTGATTCGGGAGTTCCCTGGTGGCCTAGTGATTAGGATTCCAGGCTTTCAATGCCATGGCCCAGGTTCAGTCTCTGGTTGGGAAATGAGAGCCCACAAGCCGTGCAATGAAAACCAAAACTAAAAAAAAAAAAAAAAAAAAAAAAAAAAAAAAGGAAGAAAAAAACAGAATAAAAAATAAAAATTGATTTGATTTATTTAATAGTTATATAACTATTCAGCCAGTTTAGATTTTTTAAAATAATTTGCCAATTTCTTCTAAATTTTCCAGTTTATTGGTATAGTTTGTCTCCCCCAAATTCATATTTTGAAACCTGGCCCCCAATGTGATGATATTAGGAGGTGGAGCCCTTGAAAGATTAGGTAATGAGGAAGGAGTCCTCATAAATGGGATTAGTGCCCACATAAGAAGCAGCCAGAGAGCTCCCTCACCCCTGTCCCCCTTCCGCCACGTGAGGACAGAGCAAAAAGATAGTCATTTATTAATCAGGAAGCAAGACCTCACCAGACTGAATCTCCCAGCACCATGACCTTAGACTTCCCAATCTCCAGAACTGGAAGAAATAAATTTCTGATCTTTATAAGCTACTCAGTCTATGGTATTGTTACAGCAGCCCAAATGGACTAAGAGTTGTTCATAGTATCATTCCATTATCTCTTTTGATGTCTACTGAATTTATAAAGATGCTCCCATCTTTATGTTTTATAGTTATGCTGTTTTATTTCTTCACTTTTCTGATGAGCTCTCTGAGATAGTCAACCAATTTTCATTTAACTGATTATCTACTGTGGCATATTACTTCCTTTCTTCTATTTTTGGGTTTAGTGTTCTTGGCAATGTTGTATTTTCATTATAATTTCATTATCATCTTCATTAACAGTATAATTCATTATCATTGAAATGCTATCTAATATCCATTGTAATTTTGGTTTTGACCTACGGGTAATTTTAAATTGAATTTATTTCAAACATAGTGGGAATTATTTACTTGTGTATATTGATTTCTAAGACAGTTATATACTGTTAAACAAAAAACAAAACCTATGTTTACATTTCTTTGAGATTCGCTTCATAATCCAATATATGGCCACATTTATAAGTTTTCAATGCATGCTTGAAAAGACTGTGTTCTGCGATTCTTTCTAAAATGAACAAGTAAATGAAAGAAAACTTAATTTAAAAAATGGACAAAAGACTTGAAAAGTCACTTCACAAAGAGGCCCCAAAAGTCAATAAGTGTATAAAGTTTCTAAACATCATTATTCTTTGGGAAAATACAAATCGAAATCATAGTGGGATATTTCTAAACACCCAAACACCTATCTGAATGCTTAAAATTTTCACATATATATATATATATATATACACACACACACATATATGTATGGCCATGTATTGTCAAGAATATGGGGGATTTTGACTGTATCATTCCATTGCCTTCAAGTCTCCATTGATTCTGTTAAAATACACATTTTCTGCTAATCAATGCTCCTTTCTATGTATCTATCCTACTTGGACTTTGTAGGAATTTCTTATCCATTTTTAATATTGTCTGCCATTCTCTCTTCAAATATTTCTTTCAGTCTAATATTCATTTTTATACTTCTGGAACTCCAATTAAACTAATGTTAGAAGTTCTTAGTGTATTCTATTTATCTTACCCTTACCCCCTCTCTGTTTGTTTTTGTTTTTGTCTCTCCAAGGTTCTCCTAGTTTTGTTTGATTTTAGGATTTTTATTTGGTTCATTTTAAAATCTGCTCTGTTACTTTTATGTGGTTTGTAGTTCTTTGCCAGAGAATAGAATCCACTCTATTTTTAAACAGATTACTTACACAGTATTAAATATATTACTGAATAATTGGCCAGGCTGAAAAATGTAAAATAGTTGAACCTCAAATCCATGAACAGAAATGGACCATCAAGGAGGTTTCTGAACCTGTCAAGATCAGACATCCAGAATTAGGAAGCTGCCTGTCAACTAAGAAATCTGTAACTCCAGATGTCTGCCAGTTCTCAAATCACATTGCTTCTGCCATAATCTGAAAACCACTGCTACAGCTGCTGGTTCTAGAACTCTACTGTCTCTGCTATAATTCAAACCAGCAGTTCTTAACCACTGTGTTCTCAACATCTCTTTACACTCAAAATTACAAAATATCTATGAGGTATTTTGTATATATGGGTTTTCCCTATTATTATTGATATAAAAATTAAAACTGAGAAATTATACATTTATTTACTTAATAAAAACATAAACAATAAACATATGTTAACATAAGTAAAATTTGTTTACTAAAAGTAACTATATTTTCCAATAAAGATGTCAAGATCACTCAATGGGGAAAGCATAGCCTTTTCAACAAATGTTGCTGGGAAAACTGGCTAGCAAGTTACACCCTTACGTCAAAGAACGTACAAAACTTAATTCAAAATAAATCAGTGACCTATATGTAAAAGTCAAAACTATAACACTCAAAGAAGAAAACATTTGGGTAAATCTTTGTAACCTTGGGTTCGGCAATGGGTTTTTAAATATGATAACAAAAGCAGAATGATCCAAACAAAAAAAAAAATAGATAGGGCTTCCCTGGTGGCACAGTGGTTGAGAATCTGCCTGCCAATGCAGGGGACACGGGTTCGAGCCCTGGTCTGGGAAGATCCCACATGCCGCGGAGCAACTAGGCCCGTGAGCCACAACTACTGAGCCTGCGCGTCTGGAGCCTGTGCCCCGCAACAAGAGAGGCCGCGACAGTGAAAGGCCCGCATACTGCGATGAAGAGTGGCCCCCGCTTGCCACAACTAGAGAAAGCCCTCGCATAGAAACGAAGACCCAACACAGCCAAAAAAATAAAATAAATAAATAAGTAAAGAAGTCAGGAGCTCTTTTAAAAAAAAAAAAAGCAAACTTCAGCAAAAGAAAAAAAAAAAGATAAATTAGACCTCATAAAAATTAAAAACATCGAAGGACATTATAAAGAGCATGAAAAGACAAACTACAGAATGGAAGAAGATATTTGGATATCATATATTGGATAAGGGATTTGTACCTAAAATATAAGCTGCCATTTGTGACAACATGGATAAACCTACATCTTTTGGATTTCTGGAACCAATTTCAACATATGTTCTGGTAGGCTTCCCCACACCAATTCAATTCACGCTATGTACATGGAGATAGCATCAGATTCCACATATAAAGGGCTTAATCCTACAAGACTGCCCCACCCACCCACATACATTTCTGGGCATACAATTAAGTGGCAAGCCCAGGTTGTTACCTGTACTTCTGACAGACTGGCTATATATCAGAGGGTCCCAGGACCCCCTTCTTCCTTAGGTTTGATTAATTTGCTAGAGCTACCCACAGAACTCAGGAAACATTTTACTTGCTAGATCACCAGTATATTATAAAAGGATATAACTCAGGAACAGCCATACAGAAGAGATGCATAAGACAAGGTATGCGGGAATGGCTCTGATCTTCCATGCTCTCTCCAAGCCTGCCACTCTCCCCTAATCTCCACGCAGCTCTCCAAACCCTGTCCCTTTGGGGGTTTTTATGAAGGCTTCATTACATAGGCATGATTGATTCAATTACTGACCATTGGCAATTGAATTCAATCTCCATCCTTTCTCCTCTCCCCTCCCCCGAGGCCTGGAGGTGGGACTGGAAGTTCCAACCCTCTAATCACAAGGTTGGCTTCCCTGGCAACCAGCCCCCATCCTTAGGTGCTTTCCAATAGTCGCCTCATCAACACAGCAAAAGACACCTCTACTGTTCTCTTCACTTAGGGAAACTCCAAGGGTTTTAGAAGCTCTGTACCAGAAAAGAGGATGAAGGTCAAATATATATTTCTTATTAGAAATCACAGTATCACACTAGAGGACCTTATGCTAAGTGAAATAAGCCAGACACAGAAAGACAAATACTGTATGATCTCACTTATATGTGGAATCTAAAAAACTCAAACTAATAGGAGCAGAGAGTAGAATGGTGGTTGTTAAGGGCTGGGGGTGGGGGAATGCGGAGGTGTATGTGGGCAAAGTTGGCACAAACTTCCAGGTAATAAGGTGAATATGTGCTGGGCATCTAATGTACAGCATGGTGATTATAGTTAATAATACCGTATTGTATAGTTAAAACTTGCTGAAAGAGTAAATCATGTGTTCTCATGGCAAAACAAAACAGAAAAAGATAACTGCGAGGTGATGAATGTGTTAATTAACTTGATTTTGGTAATCACTTCACAATATATATGTATACTAAGTCAATACTTTTTACACTTTAAAAAATAATATACAATCTAAATATGCACAAGTTTTATTTGTCAATCAATCATACCTCAATAAGGCTGGAAATAATGAAAATAAAGATGATTTCTCACTCAAAAAATAAAGTATAAGTAAAATTTTTAAAAATTCTTAAGACTCAATAATAAAGAGACAAATAACCCAAATCAAAAATGGGCAAGAATGTGAATAGACACTTCTCCAAAGAAGATATACAAATGGCCAGTAAACATATGGAAAGATGCTCAGTATCATTAGTCCTCAGAAAATGCAAATCAAAACACCAATGAGATACTTCACACCCAGTAGGATGATAATCAAAAAGTCAGATAATAACAAGGATTGGTGAGGATACAGAGAAACTGAAGTCCTCATTCACTGCTCATGGTAATGTAAAATGGTGCAGTCACTTTGGAAAACAGTCTGGCAGTTCCTCCAAAAGTTAAACAGTTACCATTTGACCCAGCAATTTCACTCCTAACTTTCGAATGAAAAGAAATGAAAATATATGTCCACACAAAAACTTGCACATTATTGTTCATAGCATCATTCTTCATAATAGCTGAAAGCTAAAAACCCAATATTTGTCAACTGATGAATAAGCAAAGAAAAAGTGGTATATTCAAACAATGGAATAGTATTTGGCTATAAAAAGGAATGAAGTACTGATACATCCCACAACATGGATAAACTCTGAAAACATTTTGGCTAAGTGAAAAAATCCAGTTGCAAGATATACTATACTATAATTCCATTTACATGAAAAATCCAAAATAGGCAAATAGAGGTAGAAGTAGAATGGTGATTGCTTAAGGCTAGGGGACTAACAGGTGATAGCTAAATACTACGGGCTTTCCTTCTGAGGTGATGAAAATGTTCTAAAATGTACTGTGATGGTTGTACAATTCTGTGATTATACTAAAAAACCACTGAATTGTACACATTAAATGGGTGAGTTGTTTGATGTGTGAATTATATTTCTATAAAGCTATCAGAAAAAAATAATCCTGGAAAAAAACCCCTGAGAGCCTAAAAGGAGAGATATGCATCAACTTCATTAAATTGAATTTAATATGATGGCTTCTCAGGGCTTTACGTTAATTTGCTCTTTGATTAGTAAGTACATTGTGATGCTTAACCCAAAAGGCAAGTAAGCTTTCACTACAGATATAGAGAGACTGACTTGTCTTTCATAGACAGGTCCATCTCAATTTAAGCAAAACTCAGACTATAAAGCATTAGTTTCACAGTGATGGTGCTTACATGTTTTCCTTCTGTTTAAGTATTTGGTAGGTGCAATAACAGGCAATTGATATTTCACTGTACAACCATTATCTTTGCTCATTTAATCATTGTGACCATGCTTTCAATAAAGCAAGCTGTAAAAGATACCAGTAAATTTGTTAATTTTCCATATGACTTAGTGTCTATAAACTGATAGTTCTACAAAAATTTCATTTAATTTTTCCTCAAGAAGAACTGCAATTGTATACTATACTAATATGGAAAGGCATTAACATATTCATATTTGGCACTCAATAAAACCAAGATCAATTTAGTAAGCACCAACATGGAAACAAACAGGCTCTTTATAGCTGTTAATAAAGAAAGATAATTGCTGGTTTTGATCACAGCATTTAAATTTGCCAAAGAAGTAGTAGGACAGCTTATGTTCCTCAAGGTGATGCTTTCGGTGAGGCATGTTCAAGCTCTTCAGCTCATGTATTATAAACAGGCAATCCTTTGTGTAGCTAAAAAAACAAAACAAAAATTGAATTTGTCTTTGTGTTACAGCACATTATATACATATAAAGCACTGGAATAAAACTGTCTATCTGTCTAAATATAGACCACCGTGATGTTATGACTTGGCAAAAATGTTTTAAGGGAATGAAGAATGTGTGTGTGTGTGTGTGTGTGTGTGTGTGTCAGAGAGACAGAGAGAGAGAGAGAGAGAAAGAGAGACAGAGAGAGGGAGACAGAGAGAATTATCTGCTCCAGACTTTCTGATATTTGCAAATAATCTTAAACATAATAGAGTTGTATCAAGATAAAATAATAGCTAATGACTCAATCAGAAGAGTATACAAATTTCTGAAGATAAAATTGAAGAGATTAAATTTGATTTTTATTTTAATTCAATATAATTATTTTCTAAAATATTAACATTTCAGAAAAAGAATACATAACTCCAAGATCCATCATCTTTCTTCTTGTATTCTTAATAGCCAAGCTCATGTGATATACTTCTATAGTTACATGGGTACTACTGTTGTAAAGAAGTAAAAGGAAATATTTTAAATTAGAGAGTATTTTTATTATAGATCTAAATAAGTATATGCTCTATAACTGTGATTCTATTTGGAGGGTTAGATAGCATGGAGAAAAGGGAGGATCATAAAATTTTTCAAAACTTAAAATACATTTGTAATTCTTCAAATAACAGATTTATCATCATAGATTCAACATTTAAACCATTGTTACATCTTTGTGTCTTACAAAGTAGCCTCTGATTGGAGCAAACTTACAATTTTGATAGATCTACCAAAAGAGAAAACACTTTAATGAAAAGTAGTTTGAAAGTACTTGCTTTCGGGACTTCCCTGGTGGCGAAGTGGTTAAGAATCCGCCTGCCGATGCAGGGGACACGGGTTCGAGCTCTGGTCCAGGAAGATCCCACATGCCGCGGAGCAACTAAGCCCGTGCGCCACAACTGGTGAGCCTGCGCTCTAGAGCCCGCGAGCCACAACTACTGAAGCCCACGCGCCTAGAGCCTGTGCTCTGCAACAAGAGAAGCCACCGCAATGAGAAGCACACTCACTGCAACGAGGAGTGGCCCCCTCTCACCGCAGCTGGAGGGAGCCCACGCGCAGCAACGAAGACCCGACAAAGCCAAAAATAAATAAATAAATGAATAATTTTAAAGAAAAAAGAGTACTTGCTTCCAACTTCCTAAGTAACACAAGCTCAAACTAATACACACAAACACTGAGCCAAATATGTGGAAAAAATACGTTTTGTTTTTGTTTTTTTTTTTAATTTATTTATTTATTTTAGGCTGTGTTGGGTCTTCGTTTCTGTGCGAGGGCTTTCTCTAGTTGTGGCAAGCGGGGGCCACTCTTCATCGCGGTGCGCGGGCCTCTCACTGTCGCGGCCTCTCTTGTTGCGGAGCACAGGCTCCAGACGCACAGGCTCAGTAGTTGTGGCTCACGGGCCTAGCTGCTCCGCGGCATGTGGGATCTTCCCAGACCAGGGCTCGAACCCGTGTCCCCTGGATTAGCAGGCAGATTCTCAACCACTGCCCCACCAGGGAAGCCCCGTTTTTTTATATGTATATATATATTTCTGGACGTGGAGATGTGTCTAGTTTTAGCTATTTGTATATTTTTTGGTTTTTTTGTAATTCAGAAAGACATATTACGTGTCCTTGAAATTTGATTTAAATATAACCTTTCAATGAAATATTTTGGAAGGATAATATAGATGATACAGGTTGACACAATTCTGGAAAGTTGCATATGTATTTTATATTCAGAAGGAAACATGAATTTAGCATATCAGAGAAAGACCAAACAATTTTAGTGCCTACATGAACCCAAGATACTTAAGGAAAAGAGAAAATAACTGAATTAAAGAAATCTTAAAATGTGTAAAATGCCCAATTAGTGTATGGATAATGTTTAAAGCAAAATTAAATTTGAAATTCTATGCATTATTTTTAAATGAATTATTCATAGTTTGTGTTGTTAAATGAGATTATGATTTTTTTTTTCAATAAGACAGCTAGGTCTATCATAGCAAGAATTTATATACAATAAACTCTTATGACCCACATTTTGGACCAGTTTTTCATTGTGTTGGTGTCAATTTGTAGTCGATGTCAACTCAGATGACAAAAATAGCAGTTATGTATATGTCTATAATTTACCCCCATCAGAATCAACTGGGAAGTATTACTGCTTTACTTTGCTTATTTGCCATCAAAAAGAAAGATATGTTAGCATTTTTCAGAGTTTTGGCACTCATAATATATTAGCTGGAAAAGGTGTCACTTTGGATTTTGGATTCAGGTAAAGAAAGGGTAAGCAGTTCTTTGCAGGAAACTGCCCTCAGCAGGAAGCCCCTTTCCTTGTCATTTTAACAAAGCTAGATTGGTAACTAACTTTTAACCAGGCACCCCCATGCTCTACTCATCTCCACCTGAGCACACCTTTCAAATCTTTTAATCACACAATACCTTGCCTAAAGTGTCGGTTCTTTCCGTAGACCAAAAGAAGTAGGAATGAAGAATAAGTAATTAACCGATGACCAGATCTCTTCCCTAGCTTCCTCTTCCATAATCTCACAAACAAACTGTGTGACCAACTGTGTGAACAAGATAACATCTAGAGGAAGTTCCCGAGGAGCCGATAAGCCTGCATGCAGTAGGGGATGACGACGACTCTGACCCTCCTATCTCAATGATTAACCGAGATCACTTCGCCCCCGTTCCTTTAAAACTTTCATGGCCGAGCAGACTCTTCAGAAGTGGCTCTTTGGGGACACTGAGTCCACCATCTCCCCAGATTGCCAGCATTCTGATTAAAGACAACTTTCCCCTCTACCAACGCGTATGAGTTTGATTTCGTAAGCAGTGAGCAGCAGGACCCAATTCAATCGGTAACAAAAGGAGGGAAAAGATTTGGAAAACAAAATTTCTCACGAGGAACTAGTGTGTTTAGTTCTATTGAATTATACGTAGGTAGGTTAAATATCACAGTGTATCCTAAATTTGAGTAAGGAAAGAAATACTGAAAGCATGCCCCATAGAGTTAACAGAAGCTGACGACTGACAGGAGTTCTTGAGCTTGTCTTATAGAACAGCAGCTAAGGGAACAGCTTGTTAAAAACCCCTCTGCTTGTAGCCTGCCTTCACTGAAGAAGCTTGCTTTAGTTATTTTATTTTCCCTTCTTTTTCCCCTCTTTAATTACATACCTTCCCAGCTTCATGGTAGCCCAGCTGTTTTACAGGAACTTGAAGTTAGCTCTTGTCCAGCGCAAGCCAGCTAAAGCAGGTAGGAAACCGACTCTGAAACTGTGTTTGCGCAGGTGTGGGATGATGGCCTGTTGACGTCAGAGGGCCGGAAACTCCTCCCTCAGATCATGCTAAGAGACCCCATTTTGAATCTGCAGAAGCGTGTAACCCAGATGCACCTGAGCAGAAAACCAATTTCCTCACCTTTTCCCCTACCTCCAATCACCTTTCCCCACGCTGAAGATCGCCCTGCTTATCCCATAAATATTCCAACGCCCTCCCCTTCCGGGAGGCAGATCTGAGACTTGTTTTCCATCTCCTTGCTTGGCTGCCTTGTGAATAAACACTTGGCCGCAAACCTCGGCATCTCAGCGTTTGACTTGCTGTGCCTTGGGCAAACGGACCTGGTTCAGTAACAATACATCAGTTTTTAGACACCACAGTTTGTAAAGCTCCCATCTTTGGCTTTGGTCCTAATATTAAAACTAAACAAAGACTTGCTGACCATAGTATGGATCACAAAATATGAAATTCTTCAATCTAGGATTTTACACTGGATTATGTTCAACTATGTTTATAACAATTACAGGTGATTGCTTTAGAGTGTCTAAATTCATTTATTTCAATGAAGTTGATTACTCTGTATTAGGCACTGTGTGAAGTGTTTACATACAATGAAAACTGAGACATGATCCTTACCCTTTAGGAAACAATTTCAAATATATTCAAATAAATTCAAACTTTGTATTAAAGCATACTAGGTCCTGCGTACATTACATTACAGTAATAATGAGGTTCAATTAATTAATCAAATATTTTGGAGTTTTCAGCTGGTCCATAAATTATTACTTCTGCATGTCACACTTCTAAAAAATAGCTGCTGAAAGGCTAACTGTACTAGATAGCTATTGCCACAATAATGCTGCATAATAAAACATTTCAGTTTTTCAGTGGCTTAGAGTTTGGCTGATCTAGGCTTCGCTTAGCTGGTACCTAGCAGTTCAACTGGACTTAGCTACAGGTAATATATCAAGCTTAAGTCTGCTCTATGTGTATCATTCTGCAACCCCAACTAAAGGAGCAATGGATAGCTAGGGCATTTTTTTCTCATGGAGATGGCAGAGGTGTCGAGGGCCAAGCCAACCTGTGATGAAATATTTCAAGCCCTTGCTTACATCACACTAGCTAACATTCCATCGGCCAAAGCAAGACACATGGCCACATACAAGTTCAAAAAGCAGGGAAATGCAGTTCAGCAACCATAAGGCCCTGGCAACAGGGTGGAAGAATACTTATATTGAGAGTGGGGAATGAGACCAGTAATTCAATCCAGCACACCATCCCTCCTTGGTATTGTCCTTTTCTGTAAAAGTTGTCTGACCGCTCTTTCCCAGGAGCAGCGATGGCTAAGTTTCACCTTTGTGCTCCTGAAGTTGTTTATCCTTACCAACTATCACTGCACTTGCAGTTTCCAAGAAGTTGTATTAATGATTTATAAGATTGTTACCTGGTGAAGGCCATTAGAGTATCCTATCCTCCCTTGGAGTTCCGGTGCATTTCTCTTGGCCTAGAGTTTAGAAAGTATTCAATGCCCAATATTTCAACTAGTAAAATGAGATTTTTTTTTTTTTTATTTTACAAAAACAACTCATGTATTTATTCCTTGAAAGGTGTGTCATTAATTTCCCTACTAATATTTGTAGCCACATCATTTGGAACTGCTTTAAAGAAAAGCATGATGAATTTTGACATTTATCTGAAACAAAATATGCGTAATACTAATTTAATTATTACTCTTCTCCCGACTACAATTAATTAATTAATTAATGTTAACCAACTTCCAATTTGAATAATAGTTGCTAAATAACTCCTAATAGGTATGGAACAAAACTTTACAGGGTTTCCAGAATATTATAAGACTTACAGCTACAATTAGGAAGTATTTTAACCTTTTAAAAATATTTACTGAATTTAAAAAACATTTGGAAAAATTTTACTGGAAATATAGCCCCCCCCCCCAACCTGTCCATTCTTTTCTCAGGCCCTCTCTGTTACGTTGCACCCCAAACTGCAAATTTCAAATTGGCTATAATTCTTCTTTGTCTGGAAACTACGTGCTTCTGTGCAACACAGACTGAACTATCAACAAGAGTTTTGTGTGTGTTTGATTTTTCAAAATGGAAGTTTTTATAACAGCACAAACATTGAGTTTATAGAAACAAATTCAAAATTACCTAAGACTTTGCACAAATCCAGCAAAATTCATGGTTGTACAAGCCCTACTATATATCAGTTTGCATATGGAAGATATCACGTGAGCAGGTGTTCACATAGGCCCTACCTTCAATGTTTGAAATGACTTAAGGAATAAACCTCCTAAGGACTACATGACACTAAAAAGTATACAAGTATCGTGCTGGGTATTTTGGCACCTCACTACTCTAAATTTCTTGTATATTGATAAGATACAATTGATACAAATAAAAAAACACATTTTAGATATTGGAGAGCTAGAATCTTTTACTAAGTGTCAAAATAACAGGAAAGAGAGAGAAGGCTCTAATTCTGGTAAGCCTGTGGCCTGCTACAACTGCTTTTCAATGTTCCTATGCAAGCTTCATTGGACTTAGTATTTACCAAGTCTCCATTAACGGCTGAAATATTATGAGGTTCCATCTCAAGTTTCTTTTCCAAGGCCATAGCATCAGGCGGCGCTCTTTCACTGGTTGAAACAACTGTATCTGGTGTTTCTGAAGTGCAAGCACATCGTAGGAAGATACTTTTCCAAATACAAACGTTGCTTGCTGTTAAAAGCTCCACATTGCTTTTGTCTTATGCATTGCACTGCATCTTCATACTTCATTCCCCCTTCAATTAAAGCTAGGGCAACCAGCACTGAAGCTCTCCCAAGACCTGCAGCACAGTGGGCCACAATACAACAACCAGGATCAGAAATTTCTTTTTTACAAGTTTTAACCACTTATCAACGATCTGACTGGATGGTGGTGCACCATCATCAAAAGGCCAGTCCAGAACCTGGATGCCTTCATTCTCCAAAACGGCAGCGTTACATGTTGCTTCACACACTCTTACTGTGGTGGTAACTCTGTTCTTCTTAAGTTCCTGTAAGAATTTGCTTAAGGAGGCATTGCTTGGGCTGTGCACCATCAGAAATCTCATATTGGGACGTCCCTGGCGGTCCAGTGGTTAAGACTTCACCTTCCAGGGCAGGGGATGCGGGTTTGACCCCTGGTCAGGGAGCTAAGATCCCACATGCCTCTCGGCCAAAAAACCAAAACATAAGACAGAAGCAGTCTTGTAACAAACTCAGTAAAGACTTTAGAAATGGTCCACATCAAAAAAAATCTTTAAAAAAAAAAAAAAAAGAAATCTCATATTCCTGTTCGCAATCTCTACAGGAGCAGGGCGGTTCACCCCAGTCATGTGGAAGTAATTAAAATTAAAAAATACAGAAAAGATGTAAAAGAACTGGAGGCTACTTCAAAATACTCCAGTTTAAATTTTCAGTGAGTTGAATATGAAGTTAGGAGTAATAGGAAATGAAATCAACCTTCAAACAAAACGAAAAGTATCAATGTTTCAGTACAGTAATACTGAAAATCAGGGCACTCAGCTTTGCCCCATTCAGGTCAGAACTCTTGCAAAATGGTCTCCTATTCAGTTCAGCTCTTCAATGTCCAGGTTATTCATTTTTATGGGAACCTCTCAGGTAGTAACAACCTTCTAGAATTCACTGGTATGCACAGAGGTTGGACTGGGCCTGTCAGTAATTCCTACTGCCTCTTGGACAGTCCATAAATGTGTGACCAAGAACCGAGAGATATGTTCACTGATTGACGAATGTGGCCTAGTCAGACAGCCGGTCCCCAGGCAGAAATGACAGTGCCCTGTGCACAGCTCCGGGAAAAGCGCATCACTGACGGGGATCTACTGCCACCAGGGTCCAAAATTTGCCTTAGGTGGCCTGTATCGCCAGCCCTCCCTTGTTTCTCTGCCGGAAGGACAAAGGGAGAATACAGACACCAGCCGACAGGGAATCCCGGCCAAGTGCAGACAAGGAGGAACGGGGCAGGGGTAAAGCAAAGGCTGGAGCGTCATAAAGGGGAAGCAAACACCCATGTGCAAAAGCTATTTATTTCTATGGCAATGTTTCATAAATTAGTCTACAGGTCCTCCCACGCAACACTTCTAACGCACAGATCACATTTCATATTAGACGACCATTAAATGTCAGCTCCCTTTCTTTACATAAACAACAAACAAAAGGTGATATTAGAGGTGGCCCTGAATTAACATGCCAATTTAACATCATTTAACAGGAGAATAATTGGTTGTGATACTGATTATTTCTTTGGCGCGGCTGTTAGGTGGCACTGTGCTCCAGGCTGACTCAGAAATCATTCACAGATTTTCCCTCCCATTTACTACAAAACGGATGTGTTTGATATCCAGCCTCTACAGTCACTTCAAATCAATTTCCCCACATACCAGCATGATCTGCTTTCTAAGACTTAAAAAGTATTAAAAAGAAAGAAAAAATTAAAGAATGAAAGTAAGTCAACTAGTCTAAGGGGGATCTAAACCTCTCTGATCTCAATGGACTTCAAATTCATAAGGTCTTTACTTCTGTCCAAGGTGAGGAGGAAGTTAAAGTGAGACTGGGAAAGGGATTGTGGACTAAGAACAACTCTGCCTCCCTCTAACCTGCAGTGGGGGCTGAGACAAAAGGATGCAAATGACCACTGTATTTTCCAAAACATTCAAAGGTCCAAAGTGACTCTTTTCACTATCTAAGTCATCGGTGGTGAGGAGGAAATTAGTGTAGAAAAAGAGATTGTAGAAAGGGAGTATACGATGTATGCATGTGTAAAATGATAACTTATCATACTCATCTTCTCTGGGTGGATATGAAAAATAAAGTATGTCTATATGGCTGTAGTCATATTCTTTATTCAAGCACACAGTGAGGAAACAGGGAGTGTGCAATTCAAAACCACACTATATTTGCCATACCCCACTATGATTAACTTCTGTTACTCACTGGGTCACTGGAAAGTTGCATGACTTATATGCCTAGGTACAGCTATATGCACATATACATATACATACGTACGGACACACAAACATACATTACTTTCATCACACTATGTGTATCATAAATGAATTCTGCATCTGCAAACATATACTACATATCTCCTTCTCTGAGAGGACATATCCAGGTTAGTAATAATGAAAAGTAGACTACCTAAGAAGCCATTTGTCATATTTACTTTTATCTTCTCCATAAACATATTCCTTTTCCGTTTCCATACACTTAAAGTAAAAATCTAGAAAACAAAACCTTATTTTCAAGATTCGCATTTTGGTAATATATTTTCTAAAATATGTCCGCCGTCACAGCGCATGCATCTCCCCAACTCCTGACTAAAACTCCATGAAAGGAGAGGAAATATATGCATTTGAAAATAATATATTTATAACATAAATAATATATTTATAAATAATATATTTATAACATAAAAAATTAAAATGTGTCATTAATGGATATGTATTAAGGAAGACCAGGAGGTATTTCTGCATTAATTCAATACACATTTATTAAGGCTCTCCTAAATACTGGTAAAATCTAGACTTAGTCCATAAGAAGCTTGTTATCTACAGGAGAAATACACATATATAAACTAACTTTAAAAAAATTAAAGACTTTATACTATAATAAGAACAAACTGAGTTCAGGAGAGGGTGTGAATAAATCTGCCTGGCATATGAAGCAGGATGCTAGAACAAGACCTCTCAGACTCAGTGACATTTTTGCTCATCCATACATTGATCTTTCACCATTTTAACCACAATATGTCTCTACAATAGCTGTATACTACGTACATTTTTACGAGGGTAAAATGCCCAACAAAAAAAAATTGGCAGCAATCAATGGAACCGCGAGGTAAGATTAGTAAAGAATGAAACATCATGCAAGTTGGATTGAAATATAACCAGGAAAAAATGGGAAAAATAATTACCTTAATAACTGCTCTTTGATGCCTCAGGAAAAGGAAAGAAATCCGGAAGACTTCTGAAATAAAATATAACATGCTATATATAAAGTTTCATCAGACAACTCACTTAATGCTGAATAAAAAGATCAATTACTCTTAAAAAAATTCTAACACCTGTTCAAGGAGTTCCTAAAGAGGGAAAGTTGGATTATTTATCTAAGATATATTAAATATGAGAAATATTATAAGATATAGTATACTTGGCAAAGATAACTAAACCCAAGAGAAATTATATTTTTGAACTTTTGAGTTATTTTGATATTTTATTTTAGTTTTGATTCAAAAGAAATAAAAGGTTATACTGCCTTACCAAATAAAGAGTTAAGAAAATCATAAGGCTGAATTAATAGTTATTTTCCATTCTGCTACGTATCTAGAATATTTTATAAATTGCTAGATATTTTAGACATCAGAAAATGATAATTTTTCACATAAATTATTAAGTCCTAACCTAATTTATCATCAAGGTTTTTTTACTTGTAAAACATGTTACTAAGTAAACAGTATTCATTAGATGTGACCTAAAATTTTTATTCTCAATTCCTCTCTTTAAACTTACCATCTGGGCTTCCCTGGTGGCGCAGTGGTTGAGAATCTGCCTGCCAATGCAGGACACACGGGTTCGAGCCCTGGTCTGGGAAGATCCCACATGCCGCGGAGCGGCTGGGCCCGTGAGCCACAACTACTGAGCCTGCGCGTCTGGAGCCTGTGCTCCGCAACAAGGGAGGCCGCGACAGTGAGAGGCCCGCGCACCGCGATGAAGAGTGGCCCCCGCTCGCCACAACTAGAGAAAGCCCTCGCACAGAAGCGAAGACCCAACACGGCCAAAAATAAATAAATAAATAAACAAAGTAAACAATGCGTTTTAAAAAAAAATACATTTATTAAAACAAAAAAAAAAACTTACCATTTAGAGAGTTTATCTGTAACAAATGCCTTGTGTGGCCAGAAACTTTCAAAGCTGAAATTAAAAAAAAACAGTTGTATGGAAAGGGGAACAATGACAAGAAAGTTTAAAAGGTGTTGATTTAATCATTTAGACCACCTTAGATATAATTTTTAAAAAATAATACAAAACCCTAAAGTGCTTTTTTGATACTTCATTTTCTTGTCATTTTACTAGATCATTTTTTAATGAGGAAGGAATTTCAATAAAATAGGAGAGAAGAAAGTGGCGGGGAGGGGTGAGCAAAATAATCACGGGGGAATAGGGAAAGAGAAAGGACAGAAAGAGCATTCAGAAAGATTTGGAGAAATTCCCTTTTTCCCTTTTTACCTAAATCCTTAAGGGTAGTTGAAGGGAAGCAGGAAGGGCAAACTCATTGCCAAATAGCACCCTCTGTTAAAACAACAGGATTTAATGTTCTCTAGGTTTGTGATGTAAATGGATTCCATTCCTGCCACTACGGTTAAGCACAACAGCACAATAGATGGTCTGTTAACCTGATTGTTGCATTAATGCTGGGATGGAATATGCATCCATGCAATGAAGAATGCAAAAAGAATGAATTTCTAGAGCAGGACCACTATTAATACCCACACAATAAAATCTGCTCATTCTTTGAGAGGCAAAAACAATTATAATGCCTGGCATTCATTTGAATTTAATGAGAGTAGAGTTAGTTCAAACCTTTCCTGGGGACACATGCTAGGAGTATCTTAGGTCCAGGCATATACATTTAGACCATTACAATATGACTTTAAAAAGCATTACATACTACTTAGAGTTATTAATAAAATAATATATACTTCCCTCCAATACAAGCGTATCTACATGGGTCAAAAAATAAAGAAAAATTGTGAGTTAAGACATCTTTATGCCTTTTTTCTTTATATCACAGTTTCAAAGCCTGCATAAAATTTAGAATCCTGAAATGCATAATACTTCATGCTTTTTTAGGAATATGAAAACTTATGCCTATTTTTAAACAAATATTAAAGTATAATTCTCACTGAACATACTGTACATATTCAAAGTGAATAGTTCCCCAAAAGTTTCCTCATGGCCCTTTATGAGCTATCCTTTAACCCTCAACACCAGCCCCCCACGCATCTTGTAGGCAACCTTCTTATGCTATTATACATTTGTTTGAATTTCTTGAAATTTTATTTAAATAGGATCAAGCAGTATATATTTTTTTCTTGTCAGGCTTCTTTCATTCAGAATAATTGTTTTTTAAGATTCACCCATGTTTTAGCGTGTATTATGGGTTGAAATTTGTCCCCCCAAAAGATATCTTGCAGTCCTAACACCCAGTACCACAGAATCTGACTCTATCTGGGAATAGAGTCATTGCAGATGTAATTATTTAAGTTGAAATGAGGTCATACTGGAGTAGGGTGGACCCTTATTCCACTATGACTAGTGTCCTCATAAGAAGAGAAGAGACACAGAGACACTCACATGCAAGAGGAACATGTCATGTGATGATAGAGGCAGAGATTGAAGTGCTACAGCTGCAAGGTGGCGCCAAATCCACATCCAACTGGTGCCCTTTGAAAAAGGGAAAATATGGACACAGCCACAGACATTCACAGAGAGAAGTCTATGTGCAGATACACACAGGAAGAAAGCCACGTAATGACAGATGATGAGTGATGCATCTCCAAGTCAAGGAACATCAAAGATTGCCTGGAAATCACCAGAAGCTGAGAAGAGGCAAGGAAAGATTCTCTCCTACAGGTTTCGGAGGGTACATGGCGCTGCCAACACTTTGATTTCAGACTTTTAGTATCCAGAACTGTGAGACAATAAATTTCTGTTTTTTTAAGATACACAGTTTGTGGTATTGTTACAGAAACACTAAGAAACGAATACAGTATGTATCAGAATATCATTCTATTTTGTGACTATTCACAATTTGTTTATCCCTTCACCTGTTGAGGACATTTGGATTTTTTCCAGTTATAGGTTCAGTGGTATAACTAAATCATAGAGTACATTCAACTTTAATTTGACTAAATACTGACAAGTTGATTTGCAACAGTCAATACAACCCAATATCAGGACCCAGGGGCTCCTGTTATCCACACCTACACCAATACTCACAATGTGCAATTTTTTTCTTCCTTGCCAATGTAAAGTGATATGTTCTTGTTATTGTAATTTCTTTTTTTTATTACAAATGAGTTTGATTATCTTTTCATATATTCATTCACCTGTTGGGTACCCTCTTTGCTGAATTGTCTGTTTATATCCTCTGTTTATGTTTTATCAGTTTTAGATGTTGAAATATCTTTTGTCTGTTAGATTTTTTTATGGGTGTCCCTCATTGGGAAAAAAAAAAAACCAAACCTTTATTTTGATGTAATCAAATCAATCCTTTTCTGGGCCTCATGACTGATGCTTTTTGAGCCTTATTCAAACTTAGTTGACAAATATATTCTTCTAAATTGTTCTATACTAACCTTATAATTTTGTGTTTCATATGTAGCTTTTTAAACCATCTGGAACTCATCTTTTTATATTTACTAAAGCAGGGATCAGGTTTTATTTTTCTATATATACCAAACAGAGTTTTCTAACATCATTTATTAGACAGTCTGAGACTGACCATGTCATAGGCAAATGCTATCTATTGATTTCCAGGCCCTTGTTTATCTTCCTCTATGTAGTCACACATCATCCAGGAAACCTAAAGTTATAGAATTTAGCTTTTATATGGTTTCTCTCAAACTCTTGTGATTAGTGAACACTTTTCATGATATTTGAGAGATAATGAAAGAAATCTATTGTTTTCCCCAATTAATATAAAAATCTAATTTTTCATATATTAATATATTCCAGTGATTTGTCTATTCTGAGTCAACAACACATTCCATTGTAGACGTTATTAAAAAAATGAATATCTGGAGCGAAACTCCCTCTTCATTTCTATTTTTGTAATTTTTCCTCTAGAAATTCTTCTGTCTTAATTTTTTTATATTTGCTTCAATTATTTTTAATTGATAAAAGTAAACCCATTTTGAATTGTGTTGAAGTTATAGATTAGTACAGGAGAAATTGATAACCAATATTGTCTTCCCATATAAAAAAATGGTTTCCATTTATGCAAGACCCCTATAGTGTGCTTCAGCAGAGACTACAGTTTATTCATATAGACGTGAACATTTTCTGTAGAATTTACATTACGGTTGGAAACTTGGCTATGTATTAATTCCAAACCTAAGTATTTAACCGACTTCCTCTACTTTGGACAATGGAATTCCATTCATATACTAGTTTGCCATAAGTAAAATTCAGTCCCAAACATGTATCTCATAAATAAGTATTTTTCTGTGTTGTAGAGGTCTGGAGTTACCTCATACCTTGTTCTGTTTCCCTCAGACCCCACTAGGAGCCCTTTCCTGGTATATCATCCACTTATTAAAGAAGAACAATATTGACAGAGAAACTGAAGCTATCAGCCATGTTTCTCTGAGTCGGGGTACAAGGCCTCAGCTACCCTTGCTCTTCCTAAATTAATTCTTAAAGGACCATGATGATTGCTTTAAATATGTGGCAGTGGTAAGCAAACATTTTCTATAAAGGGCCAGCTAGTAAATATTTCAGGCTTTACAGGCCATATGGTCTCTGTCACAACTACTCAACCATGCTATTGTAGCATGAAAACAGTCATAGACAATACATAAGCAAATTGGTGTGGCTATGTTCCAATAAAACTACATTTATAAAACGAGGCAATGGGACAGATTTGGCCCATGTGAAGTGGTTTGCTACCATCCTCCATTCCAGATTTTGCACTACATCTGAGGAACTTTAAAAAGTGATGTCTCTACAGATGGCAAATAAGCATATGAAAAGATGCTCCACATCATATGTCATCAGGGAAATGCAAATTAAAACAACAATGAGATACCACTACACAGCTATTAGAATGGCCAAAATCCAGAACACTGACAACACCAAATGTGGGGTGACAGAACTCTTATCCATTGCTGGTGGGAATGCAAAATGGTACAACGACTTTGGAAGAGACTTTGGCAGTTTCCTGCAAAACTAAACATTCTCTTACCATATGATCTAGCAATTATGCTCCTTGATATTTACCCAAAGAAATTGAAAACTTATGTCCACACAAAAACCTGCACACTGGGGTTTATAGCAGCTTTAATCAAAAATGCGAAAACTTGGAAGCAACCAAGATGTCCTTTAGTAGGTGAATGGATAAATAAACTGTGGTACATCCAGAAAATGGAATACTATTCAGCTCTAAAAACAAATGATCTATCAAGCTATGAAAAGACATGGAAGAACCTTAAATGCATATTGCTAAGTGAAAGAAGCCAATCTGAAAATGCTACATACTATATGATATAAACTATATGACATTCTGAATAAGGCAAAACTATGAAGGTAGTAAAAAGATCATTGGTTGCCAGAGGTTGGGGGGAGAAGGAGAAGAGTGAATAGGTAGAGCACAGAGGACTTTTAAGGCAGTGAAAATGCTCTGTATGATACCATAATGATGGGTACATGTCGTTATACATTTGTCCAAACCCATGAAATGAACAATACCAAGAGTGAATTCTAAGGTAAACTGTGGACTTTGGTTGACTATGAGGTGCCAATGCAGGTTCATCAATTGTAAAAAGTTTGGGATTGACATGTACACGCTACTATATTTAAAATGGATTAACAAACAAGGACCTACTGTATAGCACAGGGAACTCTGCTCAATATTATGTAACAACCTAAATGGGAAAAGAATTTGAAAAAGAATAGCTACATGTATATGTACAACTGAATCACTTTGCTGTACACCTGAAACTAATACAACATTGTTAATCAACTATACTTCAATATAAAATAAAAAGTTAAAGAAAAACTCTTAAAAAAACAGATAAACAACAAAGTCCTACTGTAGAGCACAGGGAACTATATTCACTATCCTGTAATAAACCATAATGGAAAAGAATATGAAAAAGAATACATATATATTTATAACTGAATCACTTTGCTGTACACCAGAAACTAACACGACATTGTAAACCAACTACACTTCAATAAAAATTTTGTTTTAAAATGTACCACTCTGGTAGGGGATTTTAATAATGGGGGATACTATGCATGTGTGGGGGCAGGTGGAATATGGGAAATCTCTGCATGTTTCCCTCAATTTTTCTGTGAACCTAATACTGCTTTAAAAAGTCTTAATTAGTTATAAGTTATGGCTATGCTCTATCCCCTGGAAAACTGACTTAATTGAAGTAAGCCAGGCACCTGGGTGGGTTTTTTTTTTAG
Source organism: Eschrichtius robustus (assembly GCF_028021215.1). Classification (NCBI taxonomy): domain Eukaryota; kingdom Metazoa; phylum Chordata; class Mammalia; order Artiodactyla; family Eschrichtiidae; genus Eschrichtius; species Eschrichtius robustus. The sequence goes on from NC_090845.1 coordinate 25,637,120, forward strand.
CTCCCCTAAATCAGTAATTGAGAAGCCAGATTTGAAAACCACATCCTTGAGACATTTTCTCAAAGTGTACCTGTGTTGTTTTGGGATGGTGCAAATATCACCAGAGCACCTGTTAAAACTACAGATTGCAGGGTCCCACTCCAGACCCACTGAGTCAGAATCTTCAGGGAAGGGCAGGGGATTTGCAAAGCCTAGCAGGAACCCCAGGTGATTCTTATCGTGAGAAACATTTAGAAAACACTGCCCAGAGGCCAACTTCTGCTTTCTGTGTTTCTCTACTTTGAAGCTCCCAGTGAATGACTTGGACAAATAGCCTTCTATCTGTAGATGATCCATCCTTGGAGGTTAGCCAAACCTTTTCTGGAGGTAGGGAATTATGAATAAATAGTTTTAAAGGCATAAATTCCCAAATAGTCACCTTCCATATGTACACTTCTTTGAAACTGATGAGACTGAGAAAGCTCTGAGTTCACAGTAGAATTCCTCTCTCTTTATGACAGAATTACATACTGTGTCTTCTTCGCAATTCTCACCCACTCTTAGTCCTGCTATGGACCATTGTCTCAGGGTGTGAAAATCTCCAGGGCACCAACAAAGGGAAAGCCGGCTTTAAACTTGAATCAAGGAAGCATAAACACATAAAGTTTCCTGTATTTTCCCGTTTTCTACATATTTCAGTTATGAGCCATCTGTTAGAAATTTGGTATTTTGCCCCATGATGAGATGTTCTGAATTCAGATATGTGATACAGGGTAGTGGTGGGAGTAATGATGATTTTTATTTAATGACTTTCTCGCCTCCGTTAGACTATTGTTAAGGAATGCATCTCCTATGAAGGAGACACACAAAAGAAAAGTAAAGAAAGATTTAGTAAGACATATTGAATGCTCAAAATGATACTTTCCTACATATGAATATAAGCAACTCTTTTCAGCTTTTCTCAATACTTATCCCTAAGGGCGAGTCATTAGCCAGAAAGAAAATTACCTTCCAGCAGCCAAAGCAGTACTGGTTAGTGATCTTAATACTGTCATATGAAACTGGAAGCACAGAACGTTTTCAAGACACACTGGATAAAATTCAAAGATAAAAGTTTTATGTGATTTCTTTCAGGATTTTGATAATGAAGTTAAAACATATTTTATCATCGTATTATGAAATATTTATTCCCTTTACATTCAATACTCATTTCATCTTGTGAAATTCTTAATATTTTTTACCATCCATTAATAAAAAATTAAATGTTAGCTGTCAGATATTAACGAGGGTAATTTCTATCATATTTTATGAAGTATAGTTTCCATAAAACTTTATTTGGTAATAATTATAAAAATGTATAATGCACTTAGATTGTTTTGACCAATTGTATACTAACCATCATTGTAACAAAAATAAATCCACAAGACCTATTTTAGCTCTTAAATCCTTGTGCCTGCAGGCATAAAACACATGGTAAAATTTCAATCCTTATACATCCAGTATTTTTGTTTTCTTACTTAGGGTAGGCTCTTATACAAAAATAACTTTCCAAAGTTAAAGTTATAAAGTGAACACATGTCAAATATTTGCTTGACTCAGTAATGAGGGAAATAATGAGAAAAACAGCATGTGGGAAAGCTGGTTCAAAGGCGATTTCAAACAGTGGTTATGTTGTCAGTTTAAGAGAGGCAAGCTGAAATACATTTGCTAAGTTTGAGTCAAAGTTGTTTAATATCTTACTGGAAAAGTAAATTATTAGGATTATTTTCTCTGAGAGAAATAATGCATCTCTACTGAATACCATCTGTAAAAGTTAACATGTAACTTCACCAAGCCTAGACCCTAATAAATAACAAATAGTACACTAAACAAAGGTACAATTCCCCAAAGAATCAAATAATCCAAAGTGAACCTTTTAGACAATGTTCCAATACGAAAAAGGAAAACATGCTCTCGTTACCTAACTTCAATTTGAACTCCTTTGTAGTCTCAAGTGTCTTATTTCTAAGTTTTTGTTAATTGTCCATTAACAGCGATCAACAAACTATGTTCAGACATGAAGCAGATTAGGACGATTTGGGGAAAGAGGAAAATCTAGAATCTCTAAATGTAAAGATCTTGTTCATGTATTTTTTTTAATGGTGATGATGAGTAAAAACTCATATGACGTTTAAGTTCCATTGGTTACAATTTTTAAAATAATGTCATGGGTTTTTTTAAGTTACAATTTTTACAGTATATCAGAAATTCCGTGCCTCACAATGATTTCAAATTATGCTGAAAAATGTAGGTGCCACTTAAAATACGTGGGGGGTGCATAGTTTTTCAAAGTTCTTCTAGGGAGGATGTTAGCAGATACGTTTGATGGCCTATCTTTAGGAAATATTTTTCTCTGTTCAAATTTCTCCATCATTGCAACTCTATCTACATTTGATCTTCCTGCAGTACTTCAAGTTATCTAACAGACCCAGTTCCTTGTTCTTTCGCACTATAACAAATAGCCACTGGAGAGAGAGGAGTGAGCAAAAAGAGCCTAGGCACCTATCCTCAGAGAGCTTACATTCTAGGAAGGGAAACTGAGATTAACCAAATGATTGCTTACATAAAGATAAATGTGTACCTGAAGCATATGCCGTAAATTGTGAAGATACAGAGCCTTGAAATGAGAGATGAGGGAAATGAATCTGAAAGAGTGCGCTGAGATCAGAAGGAAGAGTTAACTAGGTGAAGACTAGAGATTCAGTGTTTTAGAGATTTCTTTGTTGTCATTTCAAAAGCCTCTTGGATGAGAGGGAAGATATATGTGTTTGATTTGACTCCCTTTTACATTTTGTTTAGAATTTTATTGTGTATGTTTGCCTGATGCTTCTTCTTTAAAAACTTTAGAGCCGCACTTCTGACCAATGTGGGACTTGGATTCATCTTCTCACCTGCAACAACCCAAAACAGTGAACAGTTGAAGGACACCGAACATCAGGCAAAAAAGGACAGTGATTCTTTTTTTTTTTTTTTTTAATGGAAGTATAGTTGCAGTACAATATTATATAAGGTACAGGTGTATAGGGAGTTCCCTGGCGGTCCAGTGGTTAGGACTCGGTGCTTCCACTGCCGTGGCTGGGTTTCAATCCCTGGTTGGGGAACTAAGATCCCACAAGCCACGTGGTGCAGCCACCCCCCCCCCCAAAAAAAGTTACCAGTGTATAATATAATGATTCACAATTTTTAAAGGTTATATTCCAGTTATAGTTATTATAAGATATTGGCAATATTCCCTGTGTTGTATAATATATCCTTGTTGACTATTTTATACCTAATAGTTTTGAGAGATGGGACATAAACAAAGTGAGACCCTAGAACTGCCTGAGCTTAGTCCTGAGAGAGAGTTTCTTGGCCTTAGAGTTTCCAGGCAGGGTTCTGGAGGACCCCTGGGATGGAGCTGACAGTTCAGGGAGACCAGGGTGGCTCTTATTCTCAGAAAAGAGTATTGGAGATGAGGGAGCTCTACAGAGAGAGAACCCCGGAGATCTGTAGGGGGTGCCCCTTAAGTATTCGGCTGATTACTGAGCAGCAGATTCACGTGAGCACACACTACCCAAGGCTGGGGAAGGAACTACTAAGAAGGATTAGCAGGAACAGCGCTTGGTATTCAATCCATGTAAGGTTTGGACAAACTTTATTTTTATTGGCTAGCCTCTTAAAGTAGAAGCAATAAGCTGGTGCTGTGGAAACAGAGCAAGGGGCAATCTTGTAGGAGCAAAAGGTAGCCTCTTTTTCATCTTCTTTGTCAGCAGCCTCATAGCAGCCAGCCTTCGTCGTCATTGTTGTCTTCCTTATGGAAATCTTCAATTAGAGACGTGCATTTTTGTAAAAGTACATATATGGGATCTTACTATTCATATTCTTCTACATCCATTTTATATTTTGTTACAGTACTTAAAATGTATCTTTGAGGTATTTTCCTGGGTCTACATATTGAAATCAACTTTACTCTGTAATTTTTTAAACAGTCTTATTGAATATGTTCAGGTTGATAGGGTGTAAGCATTACCATGGTGCCGTTATCAATGAAAAAATGTTGCCTGCCATATCAGTAAACAAAGGATGTTGCAGCCATCAAGTCATCACGTTACAGCCACCCAGCAGTCAGCCGCTTCAGTCACCCCCTGGGGGTGCACCCTGAAGAGACTCAGGATGACAAAGCACAGGATACTGGCCCCAGACAGCTAAGGTGCATATCAAAGGAATGATTTCAATGAGTCCAGACTCTTGCATTTTCCCATACATAGTAAAGCGCTAAATTCCTTAACTTGAGATGCCGGGTTTTCTTTAATTAACGGTAATCTTTTGATGTTCTGACTACTATCTGGTCTTTGTTGCAAAAACTCCTCTATATCCTGGCTCTTCCCTTACCTCTTCAGAGCAGTCCGTCAGAGCTATCTGAGAGGCTGCGTCCTGGGCTTAAGTCCTCAGTCTTGTCCACCAAATAAAATGTAGTTCTCAACTTTCAGGTTGTTCAATTTTTTTCAGTCGACACCGTCCTACCTGCTTTGTGGACTCTCTTGCCTGCCTCTTGGATAATAGTGATAACTTTTCCAGTCACTTTCAGATATTAATAGCAATAGTCCCCTGGTACGTTTTCGACACTATGCCTGTCTCATTTAAATAATAAATTGTTCAGTGTGATGAACCTCCCAAGATGAACCTCCAAGTTTGATTTAACTTGATTCGGTTTCAGGGGGAATATCTGCAAAGAGAATCAGTTTTCTCTCTCTCTCTCCCACATCTCTTCTTTTCCTAACTAGCTATATAGTTTCAGGCCATTCCAGGAAGGGAGTGGGGTTAGAGTACAGATATATTCAGCCAGCAGTCTCTGGGTTTGGCAGCTGTTCAAAGACAGCTCATTTACTCCTGGGGTGATTTTAAGGATTTCTAAGAAATTCATCCGCATGATGTGTGATGGCTCTTAAGTTCCTTGGTGTCTGGTAAGCTACTCCATAGACTTTCCAGACTGGAGCTCCTGCCCTCTTTCAGGTAGCTATTTTGGGCCAAGTTCCTGCTAAGATGGCTTCAAGCTATTTTCTCTTTAGCTCTCTGATGGCATATCAACATACCAATTTGTGGAAAACACACTCACAGGCTTGTGCATTCTGTAGGTGGAAGTTCTGTTTGTTCCTAATATCACCCTTTTTCTCTCTGGATAATTCCACAGCCTCTTTAGAACTCTCAGGTATGAGTCAAACACCAGGGCACTGTGTTCCCCAAACTTCAGTGGACACTTTTCAAAATCTTCAGCTGGTTTCCTTAAATAAAGCCCCTCTCACTAGACTAGCAATGAAAAGCACCTTTGTCCTCTCTTTCCAAAGAGTAGTGTAATGAAGAAATAAGAAGAAGTATGAGAGTCCTATAGCAAACATCTCCAAAGAAATTCTCTCTTTACCTTACTTCAATTTAAAGTCTCAAGTGTGAGTCACAAAACCTTTTTTCATACAGCTTCTTTATGTGAACTGCATAAATGGACTAGTGCCTCACTTTGGCAACTATTGTTTTGTTGTCCAGTGTTAGGACCTCAGCTGAAACTGAGACAAAAGAATCTCATTTCATTTCTACTGTATAGCACAGGAAACTATATTCAATATCTTATAATAAACCATAATGGGAAAGAATATGAAAAAGAATATATGTATAACTGAATCACTTTGCTGTACACCACAAACTAACAACATTGTAAATCAAGTATACTTCAATTAAAGAAAAACCTTTCAGAAAAAAAAATCTCATTTCAAATAATATAACATATGTGCATACTATGCTATAATGTGTAATTCTAGTCACTCGGTGATGGACATTTAAGCTACTTACAGAATTTATTACTCTAAACAATGCTGCAGTACGTATCAAGGTACATTTGTCTCTTCACGGTTTCTGAATATGTTACTAGGCAAAATTCCAAGAAGATAATATATGAATCAAGGGTTGTGTTTCTTTCTATGCATATTTCAAAATTGCAGGGGAATAGAATAAAAGAACCCCACTTTTCTTCTATCACCAAGGTTTTAAATCTTTGCCCAGAAATGTAAAATAATATCTCATTGTTATTTTAATTTATATTTTTAATTGTTAGGGCATGGATTAGTTTACAGTGGCTGCTGTAACAAATTACCACAAACTGGGGGACTTAAAACAACAACAAAAAGGGAACTCCCTGACGGTCCAGTAGTCAGGACTCTGCCTTTCCACTGCAGGGGGTACGAGTTCGATCCCTGGTCAGGGAACTAAGAGCCCGCATACTGTGCAGCACGCCAAAATAAATAAATAAATAAATAACAAAAAACAAAAAAATTCTCTCACAGTTCTGGAGGACAAAAGTTCAAAAATTAGCATCATGGGGGGAAGTCAGTGTGTCAGCAGGGCTGCATTCTCTCCAGAGGCTCTAGGAGAGAATCTGTTTCTTGCCTCTTCCAGCTTCTGGTGACTGCTGGCATTCCTTGGCTTGTGGCCACAATATCCCAATTTTCAAGGCTAAGACTTCGAATCTTTCTCTGCTCAGCCTTTACATTGTCTTTTCCTCTGTACGTGTGTCAAACCTCCCTCTGCCTTCCTCTTGTAAGGATACATGGGATTGCATTTAGGGCCAACCTGTATTACCCAGGAAAATCTTCCCATCCCCAAATTCTTAATTTAATCACATCTGCAAAGACTGTTATTTATATACAGTAATATTCACAGGTTCCAGAGATTAAGATGTAAATATCTTTGGGGGAGCGTATCTTTTTCAGCTTGCCACAGACTACAGGATTACATGTTTACTGGTTTTCGGTATTTCATTTTCTGTGAACTGCTAATTTATGTTTTTTCTACCAGTAAATTTAGTCATTTATGTTTTTCTTCTTTGATTGTAAAAAAGAAAGTATAACCCATAGAAAAACATATATATTTGGCTTATTTCCCACTACCACAGAACATTTTTGTGTCATCAAATACATCAGTCTTTCCCTTTGTCACCACTTGGATTTCCTGTCATTATGAGAAAAGAAGTCTTTACCACCTATGATTAGTAAAATCTTCACAAAATAAACTAGTAGTTTTGTGATTTATTTTCTTGAAATATTGTATTTCTGTAAAATTTATTTTAATAATGTAAGATAAAGTCTCATTTTTCTGTTAGTGTCTACACTGCTGAACCAACACCATGTTTGCATATGAGAAACCCCATAAATATATCTCTAAATTTTATTCTTCTCACTGAAATGTTTCTTTCTTGCTGCACCAGTACAGTAAGGTTTTTATTAAATTGGACTTACATATTTTGATATCTAGTAGAAGTCATCCTCTAACATTATTTTTTTTCATAGAAGTCCATGTTACTCTCAACTAGTAATATCTCTAGGTAAATTTCAGAATAATCTTATATTAAAAAAATAAAATCTTCATAGTACTTTTCCTTGGATTGCATTACATTAATGAACTTATGTTTGGAAAATGGAATTCCTCACAATGCTAATTTCCTGTCCAAAATCAAGGCATGTTATTATTAAAGGATTTTTATTAAAAATCTTAGTAAAGGATTTAATGTGTCTTAAGAAACTTTAATGCTTTATTCATATAGGTTTTACACATTTCTTATATTTATTATAGACATTTAATTTTAAGTAGCTACTGTGCTTAAAGGAAAAGATAAGGGAAAGTTACAGGCTGTCATTTACTAATTGTATAATCAACACCCTTACTGAATTCTCTTTTTGTTTTTCAGATCTTTTGGATCTTCAAAGTATACAATAATAAAATCTGCAAAAGATAATATGTCTTTCTTCTTCCCAAAATTTATAGCTCTCTTTTCTATCTTTCTTATCTAATTGGATAGGCTAGGAGCAACAGTTCAATGTAAAATAATGACTGGTTAGTGGCATTTTTATCTTGCTCTTGACTATAATAGATATTTCCCTAAAGATTCACCATTAAATACAATTCTGATTTTCATATACACATATAGAACATATTTTACATTAATACACACACATAAACACACACCAGTTTGTATAATGGAATGAAATTCAAAACATACTGCAGCATCTACCCAACAGAGTTTGACCTCTATCAATGAGCACTGAGCAACCAGTCAAATTGTACACTACCTAGTATGCCTTACCAGTATGTACGTACTGGCTACATATCAGCTCTATGGATACATGTTACACACAGTTAAGAAAGTGTTAACTTTTTATCAGAAATGGGTATTAAATTTTATAATTATTTTAGTGTTCTACGAGATGAATATTTTTCTTATTTGTAATATTAATATAAAAAAACTCCTTACTCGGGGCTTCCCTGGTGGCGCAGTGGTTGAGAGTCTGCCTGCCAATGCAGGGGACACGGGTTCGAGCCCTGGTTTGGGAAGATCCCACGTGCCGCGGAGCAGCTGGGCCCGTGAGCCACAATTGCTGAGCCTGCGCGTCTGGAGCCTGTGCTCCGCAAGGAGAGGCCGCGATAGTGAGAGGCCTGCGCACCGCGATGAAGAGTGGCCCCCGCTTGCCACAACTAGAGAAAACCCTCGCACAGAAACGAAGACCCAACACAGCCATAAATAAATTTAAAAACTCCTTACTCACTAGAAAAATAGTCATGATGTACTGATAGGCTACAACTGGTGGTATTTTATTTAGGAACTTGCTTCAATATGAATTAAAATTTTCTTTGGGGAATCTCCTTGTTTGTTTGTTTTTTTCTAGTAAAATTCCAATCCAATTTTTGAAGTGTTTGGACGTTCTTTTTCTCTGTGCCCTGAAGCGGTTAAAATAGCATTGTAGTTAATTTTTATCTTTGACACTTAAACAGAGTTCACCTGTAATATTCTCACAATATGTCAAATAATAGAAAACCCAATGTAAATCAGCTTAAATTACAAAGGAAACATTTTCTCTGGTTATTCAATAATCCAAAAGTAAAGCTTTAGGTGCAGCTTGATTTAGGGATTAATATTGTAGATGGATTTCTCTCTATACAATTATCTGCCTTGCTTCTTTGCTACTGGTTTCTTCTGCAGTATGTTTTTTCCCTTGTTCTCAAATTATGGCTGCCACCAGCTCCCAAAGCGACACATTTCTCATTTCCATCCAGCAGCAAAGAGAATCTTCTCAAGTAGATCTCATAGAAGAAGAGAGTAGAATTCCTAGAACTTATGCATTTCATTTGCTTTGTCTTTGTTGTATATCTATCCATGTATCAGTGGCAAATGTCAAGGAATACATACACTAATATGTCCCTGGGGCTGGTGATGGGGTAGGGTCAATCTCACTCCAAGTTCTTGGCTAAGAATTGGAAGTTGAATTTCCTATTAGAAATTTAGAATAATTCTCAGGGAAATGGAGGGAGAATGGAAAAGACAAAGAGTAAATGTCTATTAATGTTACATAGTAAAGTATATATTTTATGTACATACACACATAACTATAATATGAATTTGTTATGAGTATATTCATATAAAATCCATTGAACACCAAATTCATGTTCATCAAACTGATAAGGATGAGCTCCTGAGCAAACCGCAGGAATGATAGATCTTAGATTTCAGGTACCTAATGTGTACAGCAGAAACAACCCAATATTATTGGGTAGCTTATCAGGCTCCTCAGCCCATAAGGTCCTCCTTTTCTGAAGGGTTGCCCTAGTAACTCTCCAACCAAAGTAGTTTTCTGCAGTGTTCTCCAAATACTACCTGCATAATTGTTTACTTTAATCATTGCAGTGAGAGCAGGAAATAATGTATCTCAAATTTGGTTTGCTTCTGATTCCAACAGTTTGGTGATGAAAAACCTTCTAGTGAAAACAGCTAAAAGTGTCAAATATAGCAGAACAGCAATCACATGAAATACTATAGAGAGATGATGCATATAAAACAATTTCCTTTAATTATTCCAGGGAAGGAGAGACTGATTAAATTTAGTCTTTATAAAATAAAGTGTGCATGTTACAATTTAAAGGTAACTAATTACCAGATTAGAATTGAAAAAATGCCTTGGAAAGCAATAAAGGGGAAAAGATAAACAAACAAACATGAAAACAATCCAATAGAAGGGTAGAAAGGAACATGAGTTGGTGCAAGTCTAGTGGTTAGGAAACTCAGTCTACACACTCTGAAATGCAAGGTGTTTAAGTTGTATATAATTGGACATAATTTCTATTTCCAGCCTCCGTTCTTCAATGGGGCTAAAATTTAATCTCAGTACATCAAGTAAGTCCCTATGCCAGCCAGTTTTCTCAGATTACCAACTAAATTCTAGCATGGGCGAATGCATGAGAAGTGGTGATACAGACCGCCAGGGTTAATGTCAATGTGTCCCACCACCCATATAAAGTATTTAGTAGCATGGTGCTTAGCACCCAGTGAAAGTTAGCTATTTTACCTGTCTTGACTTCTGAGGCAAGAGGGAAAATTTCACCAGTCACCTCTTTAGCAACTCTTGTGGTAAGTGTGATGACAGTGGTTTGCACAGTACAGTGTTTCATGGAGGAGAATTCAAGCAGTGTTAGCTTAACATTTGGAAGTGTGGGTAAAGCAGAAAGAGGGACATTGTTACTATCTATGTGCATAGATTGTTCAAAGACATGAGATATTGATTTCAGATTTCTACTTTATTATTAATAAATATATATTATATGGTAGGTGCATATAATGGTTTTAATGTTTAAAGTACTTTCACCATATATTTCAAGACACATTATGTGTAGCAGAATCAGTCTATGGAGTTAGACAAACATATCTGAATAGTCTCACTAGTACTAGTTATGCAACTCTGGGAACACACTTCTGTGTGCCTCTATTTCTCCTGTAAGATAGAGTCAAAATACATACTGTGTTAGTCCAGGTTCTCCAAGAAACAGTCAGCATAAGAGGATTTAGCATGCAAGGATTTTATTAGGGGAAAAGCTAATGAGAGGCAATGGAGAGCAAGCTGGAGAATGTTGGAAGAGCCGTCGGATCATGATACACTCTGACGTCAAGTGACGGAGAGAGAGAATGATGGCAGCATCCTAGATCACCATGCAGTTTAAGAATGCTCAGGAAGGCCTTCAGAAAGTCCTCAAGTCAAAGTCTCCAGTCAGAGGAGTTTCTCTTCTTCCAGGAACAAGCCTGTTTTAGTACCCGCGCCGTGCTAACCACTGGCTAGCAAGTGCGGCCTGGGAGAAAGAGGGGTAATGGTTGCAGAGCACAGTGGCTGAGGCCCTTTAGTTTACTCGATCATTCTCCTTCTCTACAAAGTGCACTCTCCTGGTCATCACATCAACCTTGCAGGTGTATTGTGAAATTAGAAATAATGTAGGTAAATTGCCTAAGAAGGTGTGCTTGACATATAACACATACTTAATAAAGAGTTGCTATTGTCATATCTCATTTTCGAACTCATTATCATAATAACTCTGTGATATTCATAAGATATGTATTCTTTCATTTTTGCAAAACTTCTTCCTATTAGATATTTGTATTAGTTTGCTAAGGCTGCCATTACAAAGTACCACAGACTGGGGGGCTTAAACAACAGAAATTTGTTTCCTCACAGTTCTGGAGGCTAGAAGTCTAAGATCAAAGTGTCAGCAGAGTTGGTTTCTTCTGAGGCCCATTTCCTTGTTTTGTAGGTGGCCATCTTTTCCTTGTGTCTTCACATGGTCTTCCCTCTGTATGTATGTCTGTGTCCAAATTTCTTTCTTTTAAAGAAGCCAGTTATATTGGAGTTGGGTCCACCCTAATAACCACATTTTAACTTAATTATCTCTTTTAAGACCAAGTCACCAAATATAGTCCCATATGAGGTACTGGGAGTTAGGACTTCAACATATGAATTTTGGCGGACACAATTCAGCCATAACGGTGTGGTTAGCCATACATTACAGATAAGAAAACTGAGATTAGAGGTGTCGAACAAGATGCCCTGATTACACTTGTAATGAAAAGCAGAACTGGGATCTCTGTGATTCCAAGCAAAGTCCGTTCTCTTTCTATGAAAGTATGTTATGTACCTGACCCTTGTATGTACTGGGGTCTTTCAGGTAGAGGGTAAAAAGAGAAGATGACTCAGCCTACTGGATGTGGACCCAATATCCACAAAGTAAGAGAAGTCCTTGAATTAAGCTCCACACATCTTTGGACTAGAGGTTCACAGTCAAGGGTGATTTTGCCCCCTTGAGAGATACATAGCATCTTCTGGTTACATTTTTGGTTGTCACAGCTGAGGGTGTGCTGCTGGCATCTCGTGGGCAGATGTCAGGAATGCTGCTAAATATCGCACAGGAAAACCTCCTACAACCATGAATGATCTGGCCCCAAACGTCAACAGCTGTGACGTTGAGAAGCCCTACATCAGAGTAAGGCAATTTGGTCATTAAATCAGGACTAAAGGGATGGGAAATTATATAGGCCTCTTTTGAAAAGGTAGGATTCTGTCATGACCATTTCGGGGCATGATGCATATTTCTTTCCCCAGACCAGCCTGGCTGGTATAGCCATGGTGGCAGCAGGGCAAAAATGGGACCTACATGATTCAAACTTAATTCTGGTTTTATACAAATGTCCTGTGCCTCTCACACCTGATCCTTCTAGATAAAAAGTTTGGGTGAGAGTAGGGAATGAACGGAAAAAGGGGCAACATTATAGTTACCACAAAGGGCCCATGTATTTCAGAGCTGCCTCTGGAGACTTCCTCCCCAAGGGAAACATTCTGGTGCAGCTCCCTCAAACTCTTGCAGGCGTCTTCAGTTTAACTGACTGCTGGGTCTGCCAGCCCCAGCTAAGCAGCTCTGACCACCCTTCCCCTTAACCTTACTGAGAGATCTATCAGAAGAAGCAGGGGATGATCACACACACCCCTCTGGATGTCATTTGACTCCTAAACTCAGTCATTCCATGGGGTGGACTAAGGTCATGCCACCATGCTGGTGGCATGGACAAACAAGAAAATTGGATTGACCGCACTTAGCAAACCCTCCAAAACAAGGACTAGTCTGTTTTTGTGACTGAGCTGGGAACTTGAAGGCTGACCTGCTAGCATCCTCAAACTGTGTTCCCTGACTGGTGTTGGGACCACCTGACAGGCCTGCCAGTTGTAAAGATTTTCTTTCCAGGGGCTCCATTTGTGGTCTTGAGATTGTACTTCTTGGGTGGGAGCCAGGCATTAACATGTCTCTCTCCTGAAAACACGGACTTGCACCTCCGGGTGGTAAGCTTTCAGCATCCTGGATCCTCCGACACCCCAAAGAGAAGGGCTTACCTCTGAGGCAACAATATCCATAACAGGGCCTTCAGCTTTGCCTGTTATCTCAGGGGCTGTAGGGCAAGGACATTCGGGCTGTTATCTAGGGACACATTCTAGTTGACTACCCTGCTTGCTGCGATGGGACAAGGGGAACAGGGCTCAGTGACTCTTGCCACTTTTACAAATCTTCGATGCCCTCCCCATCTTCCCTCCTACTTTTCTAATTTGAATCCCACCCTTCAATCCTGACATCTCTCACTCTTTGGTTAACACCTCAGACACCGCTCCACCCAAATGTCTTCATTGCTATGAAGGTTTATTTTTCTGTCTACTTTTATGCTCTTTATTTCAGTTGTTTCTCAGCAAGGCACGATACATATACATAGACTTGTCTGCCAACCAGCACTGAACTCATTAGTTTTTAATGTATCATGTTGCTATCAATTTGATCAAGAATATAGGATTATTGATTTATGAGCATAACTTGTGATATAAGGGCTTATACCTGGCTTTATCCTCCATCTTCTTGATGATGATAATGAGTTTTGAAAGTTATTTATTGAGTACTAAATATGTTCTGGGTAATTTATATATAGTTTCTAATTTTTTAAGACAAGATGGAGAGATTGTGGCTAAAGGAGAAAATAAGTAAATTGCCTAAGGTCATGGAACTGGTAAGCATCAGAGCCTGAATTGTCATCAAGGGCTGTCCAAATATGAAGCTTTTGCTTTATCTGTTATATCACCCTCCCTTTGTTGGTGTGTTTAGAAAGTCATTAAGCCATAAAGGTGACTGGAAGTCACATGTTTAAAGCCGAAACCTTGACAAATCCAGGGCATCTCTTCAAAAATGCTCACTTGAATTTTGTTGTAAGTACAAGGTCATTCCAAACTGTTTCTTCTTTTCATAAATAGTCCACTTAAGGGGACTTTTAAAATTACTTCTTAACAACTTAAAGATGAAAGTAAACATTTTTGACATGTATCTTCTCACACACACTTTCTACAGAGACTGAACATTTTGGTCAATTTTTCACTCAGTGTGCTGACAGTAAGGATTGCTCTTCTGTGTTTTGTTGCCCTCTTAAATGTTCCCTTAATAGTAGGTTATGCCATCTGATGGGCAATCTGCCTTTGCACCATTTTGCTTGTCATGTTGTTTCCCTAACGTTAAGTCGCTGAGACTAGAAAAGGGCTCACGGAGGTTACACAGCTCAGCCCAAGAGAATGCCTGTCCTTTTTTCTTTTGTTTTGTTTTGTTTTTCTTTTCTTCTTCTTTTTCCTTGTTTTTATTTTTACCTTTTATTATCTTCCCATTACAGCCAAGCCTTCCCTCGTCTTTCCTTACACACTCACTGGGGACAATACAACAAGAAATGCAAATATTCATTTTTTTTCCTCCTAGTGTCCATTTTTTATGGCTGATTAAAACTAGCTGAAGGGAAGAGAATGAGCAGAGAGAGCACCAAAGAATTGTTTTTCTCTGTCTGGTTGTAAATATCTGTTCTGCTAAGGAACTGGAGCTACTACCACCAAAACAAAGAGTTAAGTATATTTTTTCAGATAAAACTCTGTGTATGCATGTAAATGTGTGTACTATAGATAACATTCCCCTGTCACGTCCTCAGTAATGTCTGATTATATCTCCTGAGGTCATGTCCACACTTTAGCAGACTTTATATTTGATGATGAAATGATTATTTGTTGTTTTAGGAATACACTCTTTTTGTAGCTCTAACACAACAATCTCTCAGTTTTGCATAAGATGTGTCTCCTATGGCATAATAGTACATTTAAAATGGTCTCTTTT
Organism: Eschrichtius robustus; assembly: GCF_028021215.1. NCBI lineage: Eukaryota > Metazoa > Chordata > Mammalia > Artiodactyla > Eschrichtiidae > Eschrichtius > Eschrichtius robustus. The sequence continues at coordinate 25,652,153 of NC_090845.1, forward strand.
AGTTTTGGAATTACAGGGTCACTTTTTAATTCCTGAATTGTATAGTTCAGCATAAATATCAGCAAATGGTACAAAACAAGTGGTATTTTTAATACAAGAGAAATATCTGTTTTCTGGAAAACTATACTTCATATCTACACAGACAGTCCATCTTGTTCAAACCATGGTCATAAATTAACTCTAAAATCTTCAAGTAGGAGAAACTGCTTTAATTTAAGCAATTCCAGGAAAAATGGACCCAGTTAACTTCCTCCTCTAAAAATAAAACCACTTAATTCTTTGTTACAACTTATTATTAGAAATTCACTTGCATTCACTCTTTAATAAAGCACCTTTCATATTACTCCTCTTTGTTTATAGAAAAAAACTTCATGTTCTGTGTGTGTACTTTGACACTTAAGTAATTTTTCTTAAAAAACTGTCCAAAATGGTTTCTACATATTAAGTGCCACTTCATTCAGCACTATTTTTTGTAAATTGTTAGTCTCTGTAAATTACACTTTAAAAGTTACCCACTGCTCTGGAGACAGACACAACTTTATTAATGAATCAGGAAATGACTTCCAAGTATCTTTCACAATTTAGGCAGTTGAAAGTATTCTTTTCTACCCACTCCCAAGGTCTTAGAGAACACTATTTTAGAATACTACTGGACGGATTCTTCGCACCTCGTCTAAAACAAACAAAAAAAAATTATGCTAAGAACAGCACATTTTGAATCCAGCTTCCTTTTTTATTCATGAAAATACATACCAAAAGTTACTTCCCTCCAATTACTCATAAGGGGGAGTTTTTGTCAAATCTTCACAGAAATGTGAAGAGCTTAACTTTATTTTTTATTACAGTTGACTTTGCTTTCCACATAAACATGAATGTAAATTTTATTTCAAAGAAGGCAACTGAAAAAAGAAAACCATAGCCAGAACCACTGGGCAAATAATGTTATACTGTTAACAGTTGTTTCTAATATATACCCCTGAAACAGAACTACATTAATATTAGATTATCAACCTGTTTTCTCCCCTCAAACAAGACTTTTTTTCTTGCTAAGAAGTTATCGCTCAGGTTCTGGTTAGCTTTTTTCTTTTCTTTCTTTTTTTTAATTCTAGAAAGTTTGGTTTTTACAGAAATAAATTCTCCTAGATGATAACACTGAGCATCTTTGCTACTTATTGAATAGATGTAAGTTCACATGAGAAAGCTTTGGATTCAGATGTTTCAGCTAATGTTACAGAATTTTATTAATGTTTTGATGTGTACAAAATTTTAGTAATGTACAGTTTAGTAATGTTGAGGGTTTTCCCTTAAGAATTTATGAGCTAAGATATAGTTTTTTCCTGGGGGGTGTTTCACCTTCTTTATCTTCTTCTTTGTCAGCTGAATAATCCACTAAGCCCACCATGCTGCTACCGTTTGGGTTACCTGCTCCACCAGCATCACTAGCAGAATGGAATGAAGTAAATCTGAAGCCACCAAAACATGTTTTTTGGGGAAGATCTACCTTGTCTTCATTTTCTTTTGCTTTTTTAGTCTCCACAAATTTATCATAATGATCTTGAAAATCACTTTCTGATGATGGCATACCTGCTTTTCCTTCCTCTATGTTTTCTTTAGAACTCATTTCTTCCTTCTCCTCCAAGACACTGGCACCTCTGCAAAATACCTTACTATGCACTACAGAATACAAATTCTTCCATACTTGATTCTGCCAGTATTTCTCTTGTTCATATTCAATCTTCAATCCTTTGAATGTCTGAACGTATTCAATTGACTCAAGTGTTTCATAAAACTCTTCAACTATATGTGCAACAAGAGACTTGATATTTTCCACTCTTATGTATTCAAACAGCTCAATAATAGCTGAATTCAACATATTGTACCGAGTTCCATTATCCAGAAGGGCATTTACAACTGGCTTAAAAAGGTTTCCCTCGATGATGTAAAAATTATAAAGTTCATCTTTAAGGTCAATCATCCTTCTCATAAAGTGAAGAGCACACAAGACCAGGAAAGTGTGCTTTGAATTCATCAAGATCAAGACTCTTCTTAGCAAGTCTTTTCTCAAAATATAGGTTTTTATGTAATATGTGTGATGTTGCACACAAAATGTGAGCAGCTCTAAAATTAAGGCAAGCAGCTGTGTTGTTTGGTAATTATTGAGGGGATTTTTGTTGTTTTTGTCAGATCCAACTATATTATCCTCTTCACATATATCTTCTGAAGTAGTTGACAAAAGTGGTGCTATGAAGTTATGTATACAACGTTTATAGAAGAAATCTAGAAATTCACTTCTTTTACATTTTCTGTGTGTTGCCAGCATGTGGTCTGGATCAAGTAGAGCACAAAGAAGTCCCATTGACTGAACAGCACCTCCTAGCTCAGGGTCAGTATCACAGATCATTTGTTCAATTATTAAATTAATGAAAAGTTTGCCATCTTCACGTTGCTGGGCTTCTTCCATTATAAATCTTTGGAACATGGATGGAGTATACGTCACTAGATCAGCAAGTATATCAGTAGCAACTGACCTTATTTGCAAATCATCCATGCCCATTACAATTTTAAGAGCAGGAAGAATTCCCAATTCTGTCAGTGTTGTGAATAGTGCACACCTGTTTTCATGATGTAATAGCTGAGAAAATGCACAGAATTCCTTTAAAAAAAATACCAGGTCACGCCGTTTATCATCATCTGTGGCCTTATCCCTTATCCGGGCAAAAACTTCAGCCAAATACTCGTCATCTTCCTGAACTATGTTGACTATCTTAACCTTGTTAAAAAAAATAAAACGTGTAAGACTAGAAAGAACATCCTCTTGAAACTTGGATGGTGTAGGCAAAAAGATGTCGTGAATGTACTGTATCCTGTACGTCTGATGTATTTTTTGTCGAAGTTCACAGTCTGTTATTGGTATAACTTCCCTGAACTTTGCATTTTGGGTTAAGAATTCCCTATGCCTTTTTGGCTGAGCCAAAGCAGGGTCATATTCAAGGCATCCCACCACATCCATGATACACTCTTCAGAAAACAGGATCTCATACAGAGATGTCTTGTTGAGGAATAAGATTCCTTTAATAATTTCATGCAAATGGTGTAAGCCTTCAGTATCCTCTAGGTTCTCACAAGTGTGGAACAACTGCAGTAGTTTTTTAATATAGTCCTCCCTTTCCAAGGCCAGAGCCAGGCTTTCTTTACCCATAGGTGAGGTGAGACCCAAGGTAACTAAGTCAGCAATCTGTCCAAGTTTACCGAGTTTGGCAGGTCGAGCAGTTCAGCGGTTTTTGGCGAGTCATCACACTCTTCCTCTTCTGATTCATCCATGACGTCATGTATGATTTCGGCACACGGGACTTTACCTTGAACCTGGCAAACGTCTTTCCAGACCTCATGACAACTTGCCGTGTCCTGGAAATGTATCGCTGTACCATGGTTCTCACCCTCAAACCAAATAATTAACTTTCCTTCTTTGTGATAGGACGTGTCTGGATTTATCTTTGACTCCAAGATCAGTGAGCCGTTGGACTCGGATCTAACTAGCAGAAGCACGCCCTGGGCCCACTCCTCATAAGTGAATGAGATGAGCCCTGTGCCTAGAAAGACCCATTGTTGGTCATCATTCAGGGTACAGACTTTTACATAGCACTGGTTGTCCACCATGGCGACCTCGGGTCTCGTCACCCCAGCACTGGTCTCGGTGCGGGTCCCCGCTTCTGTCATGCCCCCACTCAATGACGGCTGGCTCTGTGGTGGCAGCGACGGTAGCTGAGGTGGCTAGTGGGGAAAATCATGATAGAACAAGGCGGATAAATAGTGGCCACAGGGACTCCGGCAGCTCCGCATTTCAATAGGGTTTCCCTGGAGTCCCACTACCTCTCACTTCCATCCCTTGAGCCCCTCCTTCCACGTTGCGATTGAAGCAGTGAGTCGCTGAGCCTGCTCGCGGCTGTCTAGGGAAGCCTCTATTATGTCAAGATTCTTATGATTCCCCCAGGATTCTACCCAAAAGGAACGTTCTACACTTAAGGCGAGATGCTACCAAGCCACCAACGGAGGCTTAGGAATGCGAGCAAACGGCACTGCTCTTTCCATAAAAGGTTTTGTCCCCGAGAAACATTTTCACTCATCAAGTGTGTGGGGATGGAGACTTAGGACCCTAGACAAAAGAAAGCTTAATCACTTATGTCCTGAGCAAGTCAACATCGAACACTGTGTGTCAAAGAAAAACACTTCCCCCCACAAGCCCTGCTCCCCCCAACTCTGCCCCTCTCCCCAAAGAAGCAGGAACAAGTGTACTGTAGACCATTACCAAGGATTAGAGATCTGTAAGTAGGCCTTCTCTAAAAGGCTTAGCCAATGTCGGTATCACTAACTTACCCATCCTTGGGAGAGGATATTGTTCTAAGAGGGAGTTGGCAACTCCTTTACTCTGTTCAGCTAAGGCTAAAGCTCTATCTTTCAGCACAACAGGGAAAACATTTCCTCAAATTTTCCCAATTCTATAACCACACTCCTTATTGCTAGAGAAGGAGTGGGCCAGAGGGAAACTCAGGTGAAATTAGCCAAAAGTGAGTATGGAACACCACAGATCAATTGTTTTATTTCTTTTCTTAATAATTATGGTAGTAACAGCAACCACAATAACTAAGGAATGATAACTTGACTGCTTATTATTATAAAGAAAGGTAATAATATCATTGACCAAATATAATAATTTAGCGCTTATGTTCAAGACACTGTGACAAGAACTTTTATATATTTTCTTACTTAATTTTAATAATAACCTAGTGAAATAGGAGTACTAAGTGTCCTTCAGAAAACAAATTCAGAGAAGTTAAATAAATTGCCAAAGATCATATGGCTAATAAGTTGAGGAACTCTGAACACGTCTTTCTGATTACAAAATTGGTTTTCTCAGCAATTGAAGTATGCTATCCCCTGCTTTTCTTGGCCTTCATTACACTTTATTTTACATTCCTTCCATCTGTATAATTTGTAATCAACATAAAATTATCAAGAGAAGATGAAAGTCACGCACTTCCTCCTTTAGATCCACATCTGTGTATAGCCAGTGGAAAAATAGAAGCTTGTGTATGGCAATTCTGTTAAATATAATTTTAATAGTAACCAAGTTGATTTTTGATGTAGCAGCAACTTCTGCAGTTTTCTTAAAAAACAATTTTTTTTTCCAAAACATTAACCCTGTTATTGCAAAGGAGAAACTGAGAATTGGGCCGCATCAAGCACACTTGGACTTGAAGAGTCCTATTTGTAACAATCACTTCATTTTACATAGCATTGGAGATGTGCAACCATTCTCAAGTAGAGCACAGAAAAACTCTTCCACACACCTCTCTTGCAATGTAGCCTCCAGGAGGTTACTGTACAAGAATATTCCCTGGGACAGTACAGTCAGGGCTCTTTGGGAATTGAATGCAAATGACAATCATTCCATGAGAAAATTTAAATCAGTGCCAGGATACTGCTGGTTTAGAAGTATTTACAAATTATAAATAACACTTAAACATAAGAACTCATAAATGACTAATACAAAATTTGACATGTGTGCTAGTTAAAAGCTCCCATCTTATTTCAATAAAAGAGAATATGCAAATATATAATAACAATAATGACATGCATGCTAATGGTCCAATTTTTTTCTCTGCTGTGGTTATACTAAAGTTTCTACTAGAATCAATTATAATACTGTCAAGTGTCTGAATATGCCCTCGGTTCCATTCTCTGAGAAGCATTCAGCACAAATCTATGTGTTCTCGAAATTTTATCACAGGGAGTTTCCCTTAGGCCAATTAAGGTCCATTTATCTTAATTAGGTTAACTAGAATCTCTTTACAGTCTAAAAGCGCCTCAAGTCCGAATTTCTTATTGCTATTTCTGCAGTAGATTTTTCAGTTCCTGTCTTATTTGGTTTGGGAAGTAGAACAATGCCCTTTTTTTGTTTCAGTAGTTCTACCTATTTAAGATTATTATTTTTTTGGTGTTTTGTTGTTTTACAGAGAGCAGGGTAATGTGAATAAACAAATGCCATATTCTAGGAGCTGTGTAAGTCCCTTTTACAGGCATTATTTATTTTTTATTTAATCCTCGTACAATAATGGCCTGAGGAAGGTATTATTTCTACCATATTAGAGAGGAAAAATACTTGAAACTCCAAAACTGAATCAAACATTTGGTTCAGACCTCTGCAGTAAGTGATGATGCTAGGATTTGAAAGTAGGTCTGTATAGTTCTGACTCTCCACTTTACTGTTCCCAATATGCAATGCTTTCTCTTAGGCTATGCCTAAACTGTTACAGCAGATGTTTATAATGTGGATGAAGAATGTCACATGCCATATCAGTAAACAAAGGATGTTGTGCCATCAAGCCAGCAGCCACTGCAGCCACCCCCAACTGTGCACCCTGAGGGATTTAGGATGGAGAAAAGCAGGATACTGACCCTAGATAGTTAAGGTGCATATCAAAGGAATGATTTCAATGAGCCCAGACTCTAGCATCTTCCCATACATAGAAAAGCACCAAATTCCTTAACTTGAGACCTCTGGTTTTCTTTAATTAAAGGTAATCTTTTGATGTTCTGACTACTACCTGGTTTTTGTCACAAAACTCCTATATCTCCTGGCTTCTCCCTTACCTCTTTGGAGCAGTCCCTCAGAGCTATCTGAGATGCTGCTTCCCAGGTTTAAGTCCACAGAAAGTCCACCGAATAAAACATAATTCTCAGCTTTTAGGTTGTGCGTTTTTCTTTCGGTCTACAATGACAATGTGATTTTTATCCCAACTATCACTGCTATTTGATGTTTCTCCTTTCTTGGGGCGAGTGTGGGGGGTGGAGGAAGGAAAATCACTTGAGGCCAGTTCAAAATGAAACCAAGTGAAACCGAGTGGGGCCCTGTGAGGCTCCCAGGCACGGAGGCCTCTTTTCTTGTCCCCCATTTCTTGTAGACAAGACTCCAGCCTCCATGACCTTCCCTGAGTTCCAAGGGGCAGATTTGAACAGTTGCTAATCAAGGGAGGAGCAGCCAAGAAACCACCTGAGGCCAGATTAAAGGGACCAGCGGAGCTCAACAAGAAGACTACCTGAGAGAGGAGATTAACCAAGATGGCGGAGTAGAAGGACGTGCTCTCACTCCCTCTTGCGAGAGCACCAGAATCACAACTGGCTGCTGGACAATCATCGACAGGAAGACCCTGGACTTCACCAAGGAGGATACCCCACGTCCAAGGACAGAGGAGAAGCCACAGTGAGACGGTAGGAGGGGCGCAATCAGAGTAAAATCAAATCCCATAACTGCTGGGTGGGTGACTCACAGACTGGCGAACTCTTATACCACAGAAGTCCACCCACTGGAGTGAAGGTTCTGAGCCCCACGTCAGGCTTCCCAACCTGGGGGTCTGGCAACGGGAGGAGGAATTCATAGAGAATCAGACTTTGAAGCCTAGTGGGAATTGATTGCAGGACTTTGACAGGACTGGGGGAAACAGAGACCCCACTCTTGGAGGGCAAACACAAAGTAATGTGTGCATCGGGACCCAGGGGAAGGAGCAGTGACCCTGGGGGAGACTGAACCAGACCTACCTGCTAGCGTTGGAGGGTCTCCTGCAGAGGCGGGGGCTGGCTCTGTTTCACCGTGGGGACAAGGACACTGGCAGCGGAGGTTCTGGGAAGTACTCCTTGGTGTGAGCCCTCCCAGAGTCTGCCATTAGCCCCACCAAAGAGCCCAGGTAGGCTCCAGTGTTGGGTTGCCTCAGGCAGAACAACCAACAGGGAGGGAACCCAGCCCCACCTATCAACAGTCAAGTGGATTAAAGTTTTACGGAGCTCTGACCGCCACAGCAACAGTCAGCTCTACCCACCACCAGAGCCTCCCATCAAGCCTCTTAGACAGCCTCAACCACCACAGGGCAGACAACAGAAGCAAGAAAAACTACAATCCTGCAGCCTGTGGACCAAAAACCACATTCACAGAAAGATAGACAAGATGAAAAGGCAGAGGGCTATATATCAGATGAAGGAACAAGAAAAAACCCCAGAAAAACAACTAAATGAAGTGGAGATAGGCAACCTTCCAGGAAAAGAATTCAGAATAATGATAGTGAAGATGATCCAGGACCTCGGAATAAGAATGGAGGCAAAGATCGAGAAGATGCAAGAAATGATTAACAAAGACCTAGAAGAATTAAAGAACAAACAAACAGAGATGAAAAATAAAATAACTGAAATGAAAACTACACTAGAAGGAATCAATAGCAGAATAACTGAGGCAGAAGGACGGATAAGTGACCTGGAAGACAGAATGGTGGCATTCGCTGCTGCGGAACACACTAAAGAAAAAAGAATGAAAAGAAATGAAGACAGCCTAAGACACCTCTGGGACAACATTAAACACAACAACATTCGCATTATAGGGGTTCCAGAAGGAGAAGAGAGAGAGAAAGGACCCGAGAAAATATGTGAAGAGATTATAGTCGAAAACTTCCCTAACATGGGAAAGGAAATAGCCACCCAAGTCCAGGAAGCGCAGAGAGTCCCATACAGGATAAACCCAAGGAGAAACACGCCAAGACACATAGTAATCAAATTGGCAAAAATTAAAGACAAAGAAAAATTATTGAAAGCAGCAAGGGAAAAATGACAAATAACATACAAGGGAACTCCCATAAGGTTAACTGCTGATTTCTCAGCAGAAACTCTGCAAGCCAGAAGGGAGTGGCATGATATACTTAAAGTGATGAAAGGGAAGAACCTACAACCAAGATTACTCTACCCGGCAAGGATCTCATTCAGATTCGATGGAGAAAGCAAAAGCTTTACAGACAAGCAAAAGCTAAGAGAATTCAGCACCACCAAACCAGCTCTACAACAAACGGTAAAGGAACTTCTCTAAGTGGGAAACACAAGAGAAGAAAAGGACCTACAAAAACAAACCCATAACAATTAAGAAAATGGTCATAGGAACATACATATCGATAATTACCTTAAACGTGAATGGATTAAATGCTCCAACCAAAAGACACAGGCTTGCTGAATGGATACTAAAACAAGACCCATATATATGCTGTCTACAAGAGACCCACTTTAGACCTAGGGACACATACAGACTGAAAGTGAGGGGATGGAAAAAGATATTCCATGCAAATGGAAATCAAAAGAAAGCTGGAGTAGCTATACTCATATCAGATAAAATAGACTTTAAAATAAAGAATGTTACAGGAGACAAGGAAGGACACTACATAATGATCAAGGGATCAATCCAAGAAGAAGATATAACAATTATAAATATATATGCACCCAACATAGGAGCACCTCAATACATAGGGCAACTGCTAACAGCTATAAAACAGGAAATTGACAGTAACACAATAATAGTGGGGGACTTTAACACCTCACTTACACCAATGGACAGATCATCCAAAATGAAAATAAATAAGGAAACAGAATCTTTAAATGACACAATAGACCAGATAGATTTGATTGATATTTATAGGACATTCCATCCAAAAACAGCAGATTACACTTTCTTCTCAAGTGCGCATGGAACATTCTCCAGGATAGATCACATCTTGGGTCACAAATCAAGCCTCAGTAAATTTAAGAACATTGAAATCATATCAAGCATCTTTTCTGACCACAACGCTATGAGATTAGAAATGAATTACAGGGAAAAAAACGTAAAAAACACAAACACATGGAGGCTAAACAATACGTTACTAAATAACCAAGAGATCACTGAAGAAATCAAAGAGGAAATCAAAAAATACCTAGAGACAAATGACAATGAAAACACGACAACCCAAAACCTATGAGATGCAGCAAAAGCAGTTCTAAGAGGGAAGTTTATAGCTATACAAGCCTACCTAAAGAAACAAGAAAAATCTCAAGTAAACAATCTAACCTTACACCTAAAGAAACTAGAGAAAGAAGAACAAACAAAACCCAAAGTTACCAGAAGGAAAGAAATCATAAAGATCAGAGCAGAAATAAATGAAATAGAAACAAAGAAAACAATAGCAAAGATCAATAAAACTAAAAGCTGGTTCTTTGAGAGGATAAACAAAATTGATAAGCCATTAGCCAGACTAGTCAAGAAAAAGAGGGAGAGGACTCAAATCAATAAAATCAGAAATGAAAAAGGAGAAGTTACAACAGACACCGCAGAAATACAAAGCATCCTAAGAGACTACTACAAGCAACTTTATGCCAATAAAATGGACAACCTGGAAGAAGTGGACAAATTGTTAGAAAGGTATAACCTTCCAAGACTGAACCAGGAAGAAACAGAAAATATGAACAGACCAATCACAAGTAATGAAATTGAAACTGTGATTAAAATCTTCCTACAAACAAAAGTCCAGGACCAGATGGCTTCACAGGTGAATTCTATCAAACATTTAGAGAAGAGCTAACACCCATCCTTCTCAAACTCTTCCAAAAAAATTGCAGAGGAAGGAACACTCCCAAACTCATTCAATGAGGCCACCATCACCCTGATACCAAAACCAGACAAAGACACTACAAAAAAAGAAAATTAAAGACCAATATCACTGATGAATATAGATGCAAAAATCCTCAACAAAATACAAGGAAACAGAATCCAACAACACATTAAAAGGATCATACACCACGATCAAGTGGGATTTATCCCAGGGATGCAAGGATTCTTCTATATATGCAAATCAATCAATGTGATACACCCTATTAACAAATTGAAGAATAAAAACCATATGATCATCTCAATAGATGCAGAAAAAGCTTTTGACAAAATTCAACACCCATTTATGATAAAAACTCTCCAGAAAGTGGGCATAGAGGGAACCTACCTCAACATAATAAAGGCCATATATGACAAACCCACAGCAAACATCATTCTCAATGGTGAAAAACTGAAAGCATTTCCTCTAAGATCAGGAATGAGACAAGGATGACCACTCTCACCACTATTATTCAACATAGTTCTGGAAGTCCTAGCCACGGCAATCAGAGAAGAAAAAGAAATAAAAGGAATACAAATTGGAAAAGAAGAAGTAAAACTGTCACTGTTTGCGGATGACATGATACTATACATAGAGAATCCTAAAACTGCCACCAGAAAACTGCTAGAGCTAATTAATGAATATGGTAAAGTTGCAGGATACAAAGTTAATGCACAGAAGTCTCTTGCATTCCTATACACTAATGATGAGAAATCTGAAAGAGAAATAAAGGAAACTCTCCCATTTACCATTGCAACAAAAAGATTAAAATACCTAGGAATAAACCTACCTAGGGAGACAAAAGACCTGTCTGCAGAAAACTATAAGACACTGATGAAAGAAATTAAAGATGATACCAACAGATGGAGAGATATACCATGTTCTTGCATTGGAAGAATCAATATTGTGAAAATGACTATACTACCCAAAGCAATCTACAGATTCAATGCAATCCCTATCAAATTACCAATGGCATTTTTTACAGAGCTAGAACAAATCATCTTAAAATTTGTATGGAGACACAAAAGACCCCGAATAGCCAAAGCAGTCTTGAGGGAAAACAACGGAGCTGGAGGAATCAGACTCCCTGACTTCAGAGTATACTACAAAGCTACAGTAATCAAGACAATATGGTACTGGCACAAAAACAGAAACATAGATCAATAGAACAAGATAGAAAGCCCAGAGATAAACCCACGCACCTATGGTCAACTAATCTATGACAAAGGAGGCAAAGATATACAATGGAGAAAAGACAGTCTCTTCAATAAGTGGTGCTGGGAAAACTGGACAGCTACATGTAAAAGAATGAAATTAAAACACTCTCTAACATCATACACAAAAATAAACTCAAAATGGATTAGAGACCTAAATATAAGACCGGACACTATAAAACTCTTAGAGGAAAACATAGGCAGAACACTCTTTGACATAAATCACAGCAAGATCCTTTTTGACCCACCGCCTAGAGAAATGGAAATAAAAATAAAAATAAACAAATGGGACTTCATGAAACTTCAAAGCTTTTGCACAGCAAAGGAAACCATAAACAAGACGAAAAGACAACCCTCAGAATGGGAGAAAATATTTGCAAACGAATCAACGGACAAAGGATTAATCTCCAAAATATATAAACAGCTCATGCAGCTCCATATCAAAAAAGCAAACAACCCAATCCAAAAATGGGCAGAAGACCTAAATAGACATTTCTCCAAAGAAGACATACAGATGGCCAAGAAGCACATGAAAAGCTGCTCAACATCACTAATTATTAGAGAAATGCAAATCAAAACTACAATGAGGTATCACCTCACACCAGTTAGAATGAACATCATCAGAAAATCTACAAACAACAAATGCTGCAGATAGTGTGGAGAAAAGGGAACCCTCTTGCACTGTTGGTGGGAATGTAAATTGATACAGCCACTATGGAGAAGAGTATGGAGATTCCTTAGAAAACTAAAAATAGAATTACCATATGATCCAGCAATCCCACTACTGGGCATATACCCAGAGAAAACCATAATTCAAAAAGACACATGCACCCCAATGTTCATTGCAGCACTATTTACAATAGCCAGGTCATGGAAGCAACCTAAATGCCCATTGACAGAGGAATGGGTAAAGAAGATGTGGTACATATATACAATGGAATATTACTCAGCCATAAAAAGGAACGAAATTGGGTCATTTGTTGAGACGTGGATGGATCTAGAGACTGTCATACAGAGTGAAATAAGTCAGAAAGAGAAAAACAAATATTGTATATTAACGCATATATGTGGAACCTAGAAAAATGCTACAGATGAACTGGTTTGCAGGGCAGAAATTGAGACACAGATGTAGAGAACAAACGTATGGACACCAAGCGGGGAAAGCGGTGGGGTGGTGGGGGTGGTGGTGTGATGAATTGGGTGATTGGGATTGACATGTATACACTGATGTGTATAAAATGTATGACTAATAAGAACCTGCTGTATAAAATATATATATATATATTATTTAAGTCATCCAATGATGGAATGACCCAGTTGATTGTATGACTGATTTGACCAATAACAGAGTGATGTGAGTAACAAAAAAAAACAAAAAACCAAAGAACTAAAAATAGAGCTACCATATGATCCAGCCATCCCACTCCTCGGCATATATCTGGAAAGACAAAAACTCTAATTCAAAAGATACATGTACCCCAATGTTCATAGCAGCACTATTCATAACAGTCGAGACATGGGAGCAACCTAAGTGTCCATTGAGAGACAAATGGATTAAGAAGATGTGGTGTATATATATGTGTGTGTGTGTGTATATATATATACACACATACATACACATACATACACACACATACATACAATGGAATATTACACAGACATAAAAAAGAATGAAATATTGCCATTTGCAGCAACATGGATGGACCTAGAGATTATCATACTAAGTGAAGTAAGCCAGACAAATACAAAATCATATGATATCACCTATATGTGGAATCTAAAAAAATGAAATTAATGAAATTATTTTCAAAACAAAAACAGATTCACTGACATAGAAAACAAACATATGGTTACCAAAGGGGAAAGGGGGGAGGGAAGGATAAATTAGGGGTATGGGATTAACAGATATACACCACAATATATAAAATAAACAACAAAGATTTACTGTATAAGATAGGGAACTATATTCAATATCTTATAACAACCTATAATGGAAAAGAATCTGAAAAATGTATATATATATTATATATATATATCTGAATAACTTAGCTGTACACTTGAAACTAACACAATATTGTAAATCAATAAAAGAATTTATACTTCAATAAAAAATTTTTAAAAAGCAAAAAAAAAAAAAAACACAAAAACCATTGCTCAAAATTTCTCACAAACCTCACCTTAATGAGGGGTCTCCTCCTTTGGTGTTAGGAAAGAAGACAAGAAACGCAGCGTTTCCAGGTGGGAGGCAGTAGGGGATTCCCTCCTGCCTGGTCCTCTGTCCACAGCAGTAAAAGCACAGCTCAATTTTGATCTGCTCCCACCTGTCAAGAGCAGGTGTCAGCCTCAGTTATTGTTGTGCAAATTCATTTCAGTCCTTTAGTAATACTCAGCGGAGAACGAGGTAGTGCTTCCCTTATGTCCGCTGTTTTTCCTAAGGCCTGTGCCTCACTGGCTTTCCCAGGCTCTATCTCCTCCCTCCCTCCCTCCCTCTCACTCTGGAATGCATGTCTTGTAAAATGTACTGTGATAAACCCATCTGTAGTCATCAAGGGAGAGGTATAATAAAGGCAATGGATGAACATGTTTGAAATACGAAGTGACAAAAATCATTTTTTATTTATGGAGAAACATTTTAATTTGGGACATAAAATCAAATGTAACTATGCCTAGGGAGTCAGGACTAAAAAGGAATGTTCTCATTTAAAGAGTCTGCTCTCTTGTGTCCTTTGTAGTTGCTGTAACACCATTTTTAAGTCCAACAGGTCCTCTTGTCATTAAGGTCCTCAGTGACAGTTTAGCCAGTAAATTTCACATCACATGTGGGTGGCCATATAATTTATTGTCTAAACCAGGACCCTTTTGACAATGGAATGGGCACCATTGGTGATAGTGCTTCTGTGTCAGGCAGGCACTGGGACCATCTCAGGTTAACCAAGAGGTTCTGGAGGTTGAATTAATCACCAGTGCCTAGGGATTTAATCAACCATGCTGTGTAGTGAAGTCATCATTAAAATCCAAAAGTAGGGGTTTCAGAGAGCTTCCAGGTTGGTGAAGCAGAATGTCTCCACGTGCCACCGTGCTGGGCTCCAAACTCCAAGAGGACTGAAGTTTCTTTGTCCTCGACCTCACCCTATGAATCTCTTCATCTGGCTGTTGGCTCCTGTGCTTTAAGATCCTCGGTAATAAACCACTCATCTGCCGTGTGGCTGACAGGGTCTTGGTGCTCCGGCCGGGTGTCGGGCCTGAGCCTCTGAGGTGGGAGAGCCGAGTTTAGGACATTGGTCCACCAGAGACCTCCCAGCCCCACGTAATGTCAATTGGCGAGAGCTCTCCCAGAGATCTCCGCCTCAGCACTAACACCGAGCTCCACGCAATGGCCAGCAAGCTCCAGTGTTGGACACCCCATGCCAAACAACTAGCAAGACAGGAACACAACCCCACCCATTAGCAGAGAGGCTGCCTAAAATCATACTAAGTTCACAGACACCCTAAAACACACCGCTGGACGCAGCCCTGCCCACCAGAAAGACAAGATCCAGCCCCACCAACCAGAACACAGGCACCAGTCCCCTCCACCAGGAGGCCTACACAAGCCACTGAACCAACCTTACCCAGTGGGAGCAGACACCAAAAACAATGGGAACTACGAACCTGCAGCCTGTGAAAAGGAGACCCCAAACACAGTAAGGTAAGCAAAATGGGAATACAGAGAAATATGCAGCAGATAAAGGAGCAAGGTAAAAACTCACCAGACCAAACAATTGAAGAGGAAATAGGCAGTCTACCTGGAAAAAAATTCAGAGTAATGATAGTAAAGATGATCCAAAATCTTGGAAATAGAATGGAGAAAATACAAGAAACGTTTAACAAGGACCTAGAAGAACTAAAGAGCAAACAAACAATGATGAACAACACAATAAATGAAATTAAAAATTCTCTAGAAGGAATCAATAGCAGAATAACTGAGGCAGAAGAATGGATAACTGACCTGGAAGATAAAATAGTGGAAATAACTACTGCAGAGCAGAATAGAGAAAAAAGAATGAAAAGAATTGAGGACAGTCTCGGAGATTGCTGGGACAACATTAAACACACCAACATTCAAATTATAGAGGTCACAGAAGAAGAAGAGAAAAAGAAAGGGTCAGAGGAAAGATTTGAAGAGATTATAGTTGAAAACTTCCCTAACATGGGAAAGGAAATAGTCAATCAAGTCCAGAAAGCACAGAGAGCCCCATACAGGATAAATCCAAGGAGAAACACACCAAGACACATATTAATCAAACTATCAAAAATTAAATACAAAAAAAAATATTAAAAGCAGCAAGGGAAAGCAACAAATAACGTACAAGGGAATCCCCATAAGGTTAACAGCTGATCTGTCAGCAGAAACTCTGCAAGCCAGAAGGGAGTGGCAGGACATATTTAAAGTGATGAAAGGGAAAAACCTACAACCAAGATTACTCTACCCAGCAAGGATCTCATTCAGGTTTGACGGAGAAATTAAAACCTTTTCAGGTTAACCAAGACACGGTCCTCCTAATTATGGGCAGCTTGTACTCTGGGACCCAGTGACATTCTGGCATCACGACGTGAATCTGTCCAAGAAAAATTGCACCGGACAGAAATCAAACAGGCAAGGAAGAGTTTACTCAAGACTATTGCAATAGGGGAGAGAGATTGACCTCCACGCTGAATACAACAGGGGCAGCTGGGGAGGTGTAGTCAGTGGACAGGGATGGGTCAGTGGATGCAAGATTACTAAGGGGAATTGGTTAGGTACGAAGGGCATGGGAATACTTGCTGAGCTGGGCCCAGTGGGACAGAGACTGCAGCTGAAGATGAGGCCTTGTTGAAGAGAGGATGGACTCAAAGGAGCCTGACTAAAGTTTAGTCAAAGAGGGAATTCTTACGGAATCTCATCAAATGACAGGCAGCTTTTAAAATTCACTCTTCTCCAAGGAAACCCATAGTTTCCCAACTGTAATAACTCACTCTTGCTCTGAAAAATTCTTCCAAAAATATTTATGCCCTAATTTCTTTTCCTTTATGATTTTATTTCCCTTTGCAAATCCAATTATTCTTGTGTTTGATTAGAAAATCTATTTTATCTTCTGATGATTGCTTCGACTCCAGCAAAGCTAGGGTGAAATTGACTTTTGAAAAATTAAGAATGTGGTTTGAATTGACCAAGGGAAGCACAGTCATAATTCAGCCAGGAAGGACTTACGAGTGGTCCACATCTCATGGTGCATTGTTTAGTGGGTCTTAGTGAACAGAAGAAAAAGCAAGGGATTTATTTATATTATATTTATTTCACATGTATGTCCATCATGGTGGAGACCAGCATAGGATCCACTCTGAAGCCCAGTGCTCACCACTGGGGAGGCCCCTTCCCCGTCCTGGAATCACTTTCCTCGTCTATAAAATGAAGGTGTTCGATTAGATGACTCCTTGGTACTTTGCAGGGCTTTTCAAAAGTTCCATAATTCTGATTTTTAAATCAATCTATCCCTCTGTGGATTGCATCTTCTTATAAAATATCCACCTTGGGGCCATTATAAAGGATCAAATATGAGTGATGGTAAATCACTCTGAAAATAATGACTTTATGTAGGAACTGTATCTGAAAGCCTTGGTTTTCCATGCATGTGCATATTTTGTAGTTTAAGGTATAATGAATCCAAGGAGGGTATGCAAGAATGTTCCCAGCAAATGCAAAATAGATAGCTAGTGGGAAGCAGCCGCATAGCACAGGGAGATCAGCTCAGTGCTTTGTGACCACCTAGAGGGGTGGGATAGGGAGGGTGGGAGGGAGACGCAAGAGGGAGGGGATATGGGGATATATGTATATGTATAGTTGATTCACTTTGTTATAAAGCAGAAACTAACACACCATTGTAAAGCAATTATACTCCAATAAAGATGTTAAAAAAAAAAAAAAGAATGTTCCCAGCAGCTTTGTTAGTAAAAGTGATAGTGAGGTGGGGGAGGGGTAGAAACAACGTGAAATGTACTTCATCAGGAGAACAAATGCAGAATAGTGATGGAATGGCACACAGATAATCAGTGAGCTCCAGCATCAAAGGGGATAAATATCAACAATTTTGAGCAAAAAAGGCAAGGAAAAAACCAAGCATGATACCACTGACTTAAAGTGTAAAAACACACTGAACAGTGCTACTTGTTTTGAGGGGTACATACGCATATAATAAAAGTATTTTTTAAATGCTTGGTGATGATAAAACACCAGATTCAGAATAGTGGGGATTGGGAAGGGGTTATAATTAGGGAGGGAATTAAGAGCTTCAGCTGCATTTGCTAATGCTTGAATCCTTAAACTGGGAGTTGGATATGTGAGTGTTCATCGTATTATAGTTTACACTTTTTTGTATATCTTAAAATATTTTATGACATCCTTGTAATAAAGTTGGGAGAGTTATGAAAAAAAAAAAGAATAACCTCTTAACCTGTACTTTACATATCATGCCCTTTTCTGTCTTCCTGAAGCCTCTTATGCCATAAATTATTCTGTGATTTCAATATTTAAACTATGCCTAGGAGTAATTTCTTTTCCCCCTTCAATTAAATGTGTTCAAGTGTTTTCCATCTTAAAACAAACAGACTCTCAAAACAAGAGTAACATTCATAACTTTAACAGTAACACTGATTACCCTAAAATGAGGGCAAAAATGTCTGTGATGTTCACTGCCATGTTCCCAGGGTCTAGAAAAGAGCCTGGTACATAGCAGACACACAGAATTAAGATTCGTTCATTAACCAGTTCTTAACAATTGCTAATGTTTGCTGTGTGGCAGATACCATTCTAAGTACTCCATAGGTGCTCTCACTTACTCCTCATATAGTAGATATCATTATTAGTTTCACTTTACTGATACAGAAATCAGGGTACATCAAAAATAAGTAATTTCTTCAAGATCACGGATGCCTTGTACTCAATCTCTAGACTTGCTTTATCTCTCAACTATAAATAGATAGTTGTACCTGCAGCAAGAGATGGATGGTGAATAGAAAGATAGAGATTTATTTATATTATCTATTTATATATTATTCACATATAAATCTCCATCTATCTATCTATCCATCCATCCATCTACCTATCTCTATCTCTACTATATTGAACGGTGTTCAATTCTAGGTGGAAATATTTCATTATAAAAAGAATTTAAGTCCCTCTTTATTCTATTAAAATCTGTTACTTTAATATCTGGTTTCATTAACCAAATATTTTCAAGTTCTTTCCTAAACTTCCTTCTGCATAAGGACAATGAGGTTTCATAGTGAGTAAGTAAACTCAGAGTTTTGACTTGAACCCCAGTAGTCAGACTCAAGAATCTGTGCACTTAAGCTCTTTGCTACACAGCAAGTCACCATTCTTTTTTCCTTTTCTTTAAATAGATACTGAAGCTATGTTTTATATCTATGGTACACAATCACCAAGTTAGAATCCTAAGCATTTTGGGACAAGCAAATATGTGTCTCTATATTGCCCTTCCTATCCCTCACCCCCTTCTTTTTCTCTTTAATGGAAAGCACAGAGAACAGTTAGATATCTAGTGCTTCTACTTGGTCATACCTCTCACTTAAAGTATTTGCCCCCCCAAATAGAAACATTCTTATCCTATTTACTATTTTTGCTTTAAAGAGAGATAAACTAACTTTGAATTTAATTCTCCTTTTTTCTCATGCCTCTAATTGTGTTAAGCTCCAATAGAAACGCTAGTTTCCCCTTCAGCAATATCTTGCCCCTTTTTCTTCTTGCACTTTTTTTCTTTCCATATGTCTTTCTTTTTTCTTTCTGTATTTCTTTCTACTGTGGACTCTTTTTTTTTTTTTTTTTTAATTTTTATTTATTTATTTATTTAGTTTTGGCTGTGTTGGGTCTTCGTTTCTGTGCGGGGGCTTTCTCTAGTTGTGGCAAGCGGGGGCCACTCTTCATCGCGGTGCGCGGGCCTCTCACTATCGCGGCCTCTCTTGTTGCGGAGCACAAGCTTCACACGCGCAGGCTCAGTAGTTGTGGCTCACGGGCCTAGTTGCTCCACGGCATGTGGGATCTTCCCAGACCAGGGCTCGAACCCGTGTCCCCTGCATTGGCAGGCAGATTCTCCACCACTGTGCCACCAGGGAAGCCCTCTACTGTGGACTCTTAAAAGATCTTTGTAAACATAGGTTTTATAGCCATTTGTCTTTTTCCTTATTCAATAGGCTCATTCTTTGTACTAATTATATTATGGAGCCTGCCATTAATTTCTCCAGCTACATCTCTTTTAATGCAGTTGTATATGGAGAGCCCCTTTTAAAATTTTCTATTTGAGATTATCTAACTGATACCTTTCTCCTCTCTCCCACACAAACACATGCCTTTGACAGCTAGAATTGGATTGCTTAAATGGCTGTATTAGTCTGAGCAGCTATTCTTTTCGCTTTCATTTTAAAGACCTCCAGGCAGAGAGATAACTTTCATATATAATATCTTCTAATATCATTCAGCTTGTACCAGCTGGACACTTTCTTGCCTTTTCTCTCAAATAAGCCTTCTTATTTTAATTTCTTACTATTCTACTATTCTCTGTTCAGTGGCAGAGGCAAGAACGAGGGTTCACATATGCTGAATTACTTTCTTTCATCTGAAGGTAAGTGCCAGTCTTCTTCAGGCCACACATACCTGACCTTACCATGGCATTTATGATCTCTTTTGTAACAGACTGCTAATTTGACTTTTGGGGGGTTGCATTTTCTCTCTTCACAACAACTAACTCTAGTTGTATATCTCAAAGAGAAATATCATTCTAATGCAGAGCAATTCTAAATATCTTTAAACAAATCTTCCATTATTCTAAAACTATACATGCCTAATTACCTAATCTCCATGTTGTCTGTACTTATATAGCCTTTGGGAATATAAGCCTGTGCTTCACTTTAATTCAACAATGGAAAAACGAGAGGAGGAATATGCCCTCTGTTTTTGCAATATTCTTGAAGTTGTTCTGGGCACATACTTACAGGAGTCTTTGCCATTTACTAAGAATAATCAGCAAAGGAAAGCAAAGAAAAATGATAAGGCATATCCATTCCCTAGGGCTCTAATGTTCAGGCTCAATTGGAGTCCCAAGGGTATTTTAACACCTAAGGCTTCTGACTATAAATCTGTCCCTCAGGTCTTTTCAGTTATTTCAGGGAAGTGTCAGTTGCTTACGGTACAAGAAGCAATTATCCCCACGCAGAAAACAGTTCAGGGAAAGAAAGGAAGAAACCTAGTTAGTGAAACAAGGCACTGAAAGAAGAAAATGCACAGAGAAAATAAAGGAGCACACTGAAAAAAGTACAATGATGTAATTTACTATTTATTTTATATTCAAAAGATAAATATAGATATAGTGACTACAGCTATATTCATCTATATCTACATCTGCATCCATATTTATATTTCACCCATATATGCACATGTATCCAGTCTGTAAGTCAGAGGGAGCAGACCTGGTGGTTAAGAGCTCAAGCACAAAAACAGATACCTCAAGCTGAAACTGAGGCTCTGCCAGGTCATGTGACATAGACGAGATACTTACTATGTCTGGGCCTCAATTTCTGCATCTCTAAAGTGGAACCGTTACCTACCTCATTTGGTTGTTATGGGATTAAAAGAAGTAACAGATATAAAATACTTAAACCGGTGCCTGGTGAAGTTATTATTTAAACATATTGGTTCATTTACAAATCTTATACCTGAACAACAACAAAAAGTGTTCTTTGGGGCTTCCCTGGTGGCGCAGTGGTTGAGAGTCTGCCTGCTAATGCAGGGGACACGGGTTCGAGCCCTGGTCTGGGAAGATCCCACACGCCGCGGAGCAACTGGGCCCGTGGGCCACAACTACTGAGCCTGCGCGTCTGGAGCCTGTGCTCCGCAACAAGAGAGGCCGCGATGGTGAGAGGCCCGCGCACCGCGATGAAGAGTGGCCCCCACTCGCCGCAATTAGAGAAAGCCCTAGCACAGAAACGAAGACCCAACATAGCAATCAATCAATCAATCAATCAATCAATCAATCAATTAAAAAAAAGTGTTCTTTAACACACTTCACTCCCTTTTAAAGGGAATGGGTCCAAGAAACTGAAGGCTTTTTGTTGTTCTTAGCCGAGTGCCTAGGTGTTAAACGCAAATTTATCAAGGTTTGGATGTGTCCCTGTATAACAAAAGGGTAAGCTGTTTAGAGACCTGAGAAAACTGCATTAGAGACAGGAAGTCGCTCTCCCCACATTCCTGAGATGAAGGCAGCAAAGGAAAACCTCAGAGAAAGGGACCCGAAGATTGGCTCCCTGCCTGGGAAGCTTTGGAGGAGGAGCTGGTCTAAGGGCATTGGGAATGAGTTGGTGAGTGCTGTCCCCAGAGGGGTCGTCCCCAGGAGCCCACGGTGCTCCAGGTAATCCTGCCCTTTCTCAATACCCTTGCTGTTAATTAGTTTTCTTGCGAAAATAGGTCAAGTTGCCTGGTTTCACTTACAGCTTGAGTCCAGAGCAGAGTCAATCTGTGCAGTCTCAACCTTTTCATGGGTTATTACTTAAACAAAAGGACTTTAAATTGCTGAGAACGCTAGGATCAGGACACCCACTTTCCTCAGGGGTAAGTACCCTACCCTGAGTTGTAAAATTTCCTACAATGATACTTTGATCACCAAAGTCATTTCCTAACTCCTGTATATTTTCTTTAGTTACCAATTCACTTTTAAAATTTTCTAAACTTTGCTAGATGTTTCCGATCTAAAGCCATTTTATATTTGAAGATAGTTACCTATCTCTTATAAACAGAAATAACATTCATCTTCAAGGGTGTAACAGTTTTGAAAACTACATTTTCCCCCATGAATGTTAAAGAGCACACTCAGGAGCTAAGCAATCACATTGGACTCAGAATATTCAGAGGATTACTCCTGGATTTATTTTGGATTGTCAGTGTGTCACTTGGGTAAGTCACATAACTCCTCTTTTTGCCTCAGTTTTCTTTGTGACGTGATTAGAATAATAATGAGACTTCTCTTTTGAGACTGGACCGGGGAAATAAAATTTTAAATATGTGGGCCTCTAAGTTTTGGCATACAAGAGCTGAAAATACCAGAGAATGAATTTCATGCTCAACTAACAAAATTAATTGTGGTAGTGTTTAAATGCAAACCAACACACTATCAATGATTAGACATTTAAAATTGGAACTGAGGGCTTCCCTGGTGGCACAGTGGTTAAGAATCTGCCTGCCAATGCAGGGGACATGGGTTGGAGCCCTGGTCCAGGAAGATCCCACATGCTGTGAGGCAACTAAGCCCTTGCGCCACAACTACTGAGCCTGCGCTCTAGAGCCCGCAAGCCACAACTACTGAAGCCTACGCTCTAGAGCCTGTGCTCCGCGACAAGAGAAGCCACCACAATGAGAAACCCGCGCACTGCAACGAAGAGTAGCCCCCGCTCTCTGCAACTAGACAAAAACCCGCGCACAGCAACGAAGACCCAACGCAGCCAAAAATAAATAAAATAAAATAAATACATTTATTTTTAAAAAATAAAATAAATAAATAAATAAAGAAAATAAATTGGAACTGATATTTGTGACCAGTAAAGGAAGTTATTTCAAGTATCCAGTATTGAGTGCCTAATATGAGCCAGGAAATTTGCTGATGACTCAAAGGTAAATGCTAAGAAGAATGCTCATCCTTAGTCTCTCTTGAATCTTCAGCCTTGAAAGGGAGACAGTTAAACACCTGTAATGTAAATACCTTATAGGGCACACAAGACAACATAGACATATCAGGAAAGTCTTCCCAGAGAAAATAATGCTTAAGTTGTATCTTGTAGTATAATTGGAATTATGGATGTGTGTGTGGGAGGGTGGCAAGGGGGCAGGAGGAAAAGGGACCACAGCTGTAAAGAAAAGTAAGTACTAGGTCATAAAAATCATGTAAACTAAGTAAACTTGAAAGGATGAACATGGCAGTATCTTATCTGTATTAGAATTGTATGGAGAATGGAGAAGGAAAGCAAGCAAGGCATCTTAATAAAGAATGTTGCAGAAATCTAGTGAGACATGGTTGTGATCTGAGCTACAGTTTTAGCAGTGAGGGTAAGGAGAAATTGATAAATTCAAGAGACACTTAAAGGTTTTAATTAACAGAACTTCTGATTAGAATGAAGGCAATCAGGGCAAGTGGAGACACAATAAAAAACAATTGCCAACTTGGTGGATGGTGATGTCTTTTAGTTAGAAACAAGGGTAGGTTTAGGAGGGAAAGTTTAGTTTAGTTTGGACAAATTGAGGTTGAGGTACTTATAAGACAATATAACAATAGGGCTGTGGTATGATAAAATGATTATTTAATCTTTTTCTTCTATTTACGTGGACGTGACACAGTGATGCTCTGCAAAGAGTGTTTGGAGGGACTTTAGAAATGATGAACTGATTATTTTCATGGCATAGAGCTGTTCCATCAGAAAAGCTCAAGGTAACTCTCAAGGCTAAAGAAAGAGGTGTCAATGCATAGTAAAAAAGAACTACTGCAAAATTGGTAAGTGAGATTAATTTTACCTCCTGTGCCTCTCTCTTCTCTTCTTGTAGCATTGCTTTTCTTCCTTTTTTAGGTTAATTCCTGTTTAATTCTGGCCAAAATCTATCACCATATCAACAGGTAAACTTATGTGCTTCATAGGTTGTGAAAGGCAAAGTTGAGAATTGCAGTCCTTCTCTTTCTTCCTCTGCCAGCAATTACCACCTAGGACAAAGGGATAGTAGGCAACTCATTGAAACAAGGATGATACAGCCTGTGTTCTTTTCTCACCCTTAAATTCCTAGAAGTAACAGTGAACAAGAACTAGATTTGTCTTCCCAGCTCTTCTGCCTTTCCTTTCCTGAAAAGTTGCAAGAATGATATGTAGGACATAACCTCCTGCTTTCTTTGAGTAGATTGAAAATAGCATGGTAATTGGTCTGGGGAAGTCTGGAATTTGGACTTCCTTGTTCTGACAAGGAGTGAATAGAAATGATTCCAGGCAAAACTGGAAAAAAAAAAATAAGCCTATTTTCAACGCTTCTTTCTCTCTCAATTGCTCTCTCTCTCTCTCTCTCTTTGTGTGTGTGTAGCTGTCTCTCTTGGACTTTATTCTGACCTTTTCCTGTGCAGGCAATTTGCTCAGTATTCTTCTGCCAACCCAGTGCTCCTCCTCAAACCCTTATTCGAGAAGTTCCCCAAACCCATTTTGCCATCAAAACCTACAGACACTATATTTCAGTGTATACAGTATATGGGGAAGGGGGCTCAATGGGCTTTTAGTAATAAGCAACGTCAAATTAGACTATGTAAAATCATTCAAAGACAACTAACAAGCCTAAAAAATGCCCCACATTTTAAACTTCAAGTAAGCCTTATATTATAAATCTTTCAGTTATTTTTAGAAAAATGCCTAGAATGTGGATTGTTAGCTCACCAAGTAGAGATATATGGCCTGGTTGCAATGGCCCCATTGATTTAATTGAGTTCACTCCCAACCGTGATTTTCAATGAATCTTTAGTCTCATGTGTCCAATTCTGCTTTGCCATTCTCTTATTTTGGGGATGGATATTTTTAGACTTGATATCCAGCAAATGAATTTCTTTCTCAGTTACATAGAGAGCTTTAAGTATTGTTAACCCTATACTTCCAGGTAAGGCAGACATTTTGAATTAAAATAAAGTATTAGCGCTCACTCCTTTTTTGCACAGTAGCAGTTTTAATTATGGAGGACATACAAAATTAAAGATCATTTTGAAAATGTAAATTTCCTCTTCTTGTTATTAAAGTATATACAAGTTGGAGAGTGGATTCCTGGATTAATAAGTGCTTTTTTAATTTGCCTACTGAGAAGAGAAAGTTGACTTTTGCTAAGCCATTTAATTCTCTAAGAGTAATGAAATATCTGAAGGCATCTCTACTTAGTTTTAAGAGAAATAAATATAGGGTGTCTCACCTATAAAGAGTTAGGATTACATTTCCTTTCTTTGCATGAAGGATACATAATTCATAAGCTAATGAGTTGTAAAGGTCTTCTCAAAAGTAAAATTATATTATCACTCCCAGGAGTAAGATAGTCAAACTATTCTGTAATAACTTTTCAAGTTTATTTTATCTTAACATTTAAAACATAATCTCTTCTTTTTAAATGTGCCATTAAAACAATGCTCAGATACAGAGGTGAGAGTTACTAGAGTGAGAATGGAGAGAAATCTTAGATAGTATTTATGTATTTGTCTTTTGATGAAGAGGAAATTCAATTGTTAAAAAAAAAAAAACTAGGAACATAAGAATTGACTGTTTAGCAGCTCAAATATAACTTAAATTTTTTCAAGAAACTTATTTCCTTTTGCCTTTATGGCTTCATCCCTGTGGTACAGAGCCTTTTATCAATATGATGACTCCCAATGATCCTGCCTCCTGGTACTTATGCCTTTGTGTAACCCTCCTTCATTTGTGTATGGGCTCAACCTAGTGGCTTGCTTCTAACAAACAGAACATGGCAAAAGTGAGGGGACATCAATTTCAAAATGAAACTATAAAAGACTGTGACTTCTGTCTTGCTTACTCTCAATCTGGCACTCTCTCGGCTTTTCTCTCTTGCTTGCTCTGATGAAACAAGATGCCATACGAAGAGGCTTATGTGGCAGGAACTGAAGGTAGCCTCTGACCAACAGCCAGCAAGAAACTGAAGCCCTCTGTCCAACAATCCTCGAGGAACTGCATCCTGGTAG
Organism: Eschrichtius robustus; assembly: GCF_028021215.1. Lineage (NCBI taxonomy): Eukaryota > Metazoa > Chordata > Mammalia > Artiodactyla > Eschrichtiidae > Eschrichtius > Eschrichtius robustus. Next base: position 25,678,637 of record NC_090845.1, read on the forward strand.
CAATCACGTAAGTAAACTTGAAAGTAGATCCTTCCCTGGTAGAGCTTTCACATGAGATCATAGCCCTGTCCAACACTTTGATTACAGCCTCGTAGTCCCTGAGCCAGAGGACCCATGTAAACTGCACCTGGATTCCTGACCTACAGGTCCCGTGAGATAATAAATGTGTGTTGTTTTAAACACTAAGTTTGGGGATAATTTGCTATGGAGAATTAGGTAATTAACAAAATCCCCCCCAAAATTCACTACTATACTGCATTTTATATATTTACATTTCTATTGTGTGTAAATTTATCAAAGCTCAGTGACAGCTGTTATGTAAATTAAACATTTGTAAATATGAAACATGTATGTAGTCCCAGAAGCTGTTTTTTTTTTTTTTTGTCTGCGTTGGGTCTTTGTTGCGCATGTGGGCTTTCTCTAGTTGCGGTGAGTGGGGTCTTCTCTTGTTGCAGAGCACAGGTTCTAGGCGCATGGACTTCAGTAGTTGCAGCACGTGGGCTCAGTAGTTGAGGAGCACGGGCTTTAGGGTGCATGGGCTTCAGTAGTTGTGGCGCGTGGGCTCAGTAGTTGTGGCTCGCAGGTTTTGTTGCTCCGTGGCATGTGGGATCTTCCCAGACCAGGGATCAAACTCATGTTCCCTGCATTGGCAGGTGGATTCTTAACCACTGCGCCACCAGGGAAGTCCCCCCAGAAGCCATTTTTAAACCAGGCTGTTTTCATGGTGAATTTCATTGTCACCAGAGAAAGAAGAAACATTATTTTGAATTTGATGGACAAGTAATTTTCCTCTTCAGTATAATTTTAATCTGACGTCCTGAGATTCATGATAGGTTATTACAGAAATATTGCGTGAGAAATTTTTTCTCTGCGAGAAGTTTATATTACCTGTTCCTCTCTCACTAAATGGCAGTAGTGGGTCCCAGATACTGGGAAAACAAAAATACACCCATGCAATTCCACACCCACCTGGAGAGGATCTTATTGCTTCTAGATTAGAAGTACAAGAAATTCCTGGATGGGCTGTAGCCTGTCTATGAGCCCCCTCTCCAAAAAATCACTGTAAGCTGTTAATGTTTATGTGCGTTTTTCTAGTGAAAGGGTTCATGACTTTCATAAGTTACCAAAGAGGGGCCCTGGTTCCCAAATATGTTTAGAATACCTGGAATACACCACCAGATTAATTTTGTTATAGTGGTTAAAATATCACAAGAGTTAGTTGATCAATTAAATGATTCTTATTCTATTCAACACATTTATCGTGGACCATTCTAGGCATTAGAGTTACAACGGGGGGTGAGAGGGAGGTCCAACAGGGAGGGGATATATGTATACATATAGCTGATTCACTTCATTGTACAGCAGAAACTAACACAACACTGTAAAGCAACTATACTCCAATAAAAAAATAAATAAAATAAAACATGTACTATTTAGTCTTAAAAAAAAAGACATCTGTGATTCCTCTCCTAAGGAGCTTAAACTTTTGCGGTACACCAGATACTAATCATAAAGAGTTCTGTTTCCTCCTTGGCTGTAGCTCCAACTGGGCAGCTTCCACCTCTGTGGTTCAAGTACTGGTGATTGAAACTCCTGACATCTGGTAACACTGTTACTTCCTTAGACTTTACCCCAGGGCTCTAGTCATGATGGCAACTTCCTGCGACTGTGAATCCATGGGTATCTCATCTTCTGTTTGTTCTTTCAGCTCATCTAACACCTTCATAACTTGGCTCCTATATTAAACTCCCTCTATTGACCTACCTACCTGGGGTGGGTTCTGTTTTCTATCTGGTCCCCGATTGCTACAAGGGAGCACTCAACCCGGTTAGGGGAGAGATGTGTCAGGAAGGCTTGACGATGTTAGATTTGAGCTGAAGTATGAATTATGAATATGCATTAACTAAGTCAAAATCAGGCAAGACAGATAGGAGAACATTCCAGGCAGAGTATGTGCTTATAATTTTCCAAAACTTGAAGGTCAGTGTTGTTGAAGTTTGGAAAGCAGTGTGGAGCATGGCATGAGATGAAGTATATAAAATACTAACTTTTACAGGACTTTAGTCACCGTTAAGAGTTTTAGTCTTTGTCATGAGAGGAATGGGAAACCTTTCATGGGTTTTCGAGAAAGTGGTTTTGAGCAATGGGGTGACATGTGTGTATTTTTAAATATGTGTGTGTTTTTAAATGTGTGTTTAAAGTTTTAATATGTGGAGACTAAATTAGGAGGGAGTATAAGTAGATGCTGGTGCAACAGATAAAAGGTTATTGTAGTAAAAAGTGATTCGAGCTTGGGCAATGTTGGATAAAATCCTAAAGCTATTCAAAGTACTTGTGAATCTTTAGATAAAAGGGTAAATCAGATGAGGTAAGGGAAGTGACAAAATTGATTCTCCTTGGCAAAAATGTGAATGATGATGCCATTTAGTGGGTTAGAAAAATTAGAGAAAGAATGGATTTGAGAAGGAAGATAATACAAGCTCATTTTGGATCTGTTGAATTTGAATGTCTTTGGAAACATAATAGAAAAGTCTATTTGTTAAGATGGCAGTATTGGATTTACCATTAATAATCCCCTTAACTGGATTTATTTACTTTTGCCCTGTTGGGTGGTCAGCTAGCCAAGAGTTGATCTGGACATATTATAGGTTAGATGGACATTTTAATTGCTATCTTGGTAAGATAAGCATTTCCATTCTGAAATATCTTAAATAACTTAGCTGGGAAAGCTTAGTTTTTTTCTAAGCATATATTATTCATTTTAGTGTTTCTACTTCCCCATCCCATGACATGTACTAGATACTTAATAAAGTTTTGGAAATTAGAAATATGTTTTTCTAAATGACACCCACTGTTTTTCCCTCCCAGACTAACATTGCTAATCACATGGCAAATTAAATGAATTTTAGAAATGCAATAACTATCTTAGTTTGTGGTGATAATGTGGCCCTATCTGAAGATTTGGGTATGAGGGAAAAATAGAATGCCAAATATTTTCTACATTTCAGAGGTAAGTCAATAGATCAAATGCTAATTTCAAACTTCAGAGTTCAGAAAATATGATTTCCTTTAGGTTCCATGAAAAAGAGCTAATTACTTTTACTCATTTAAAGTTCTTGACATAGCTTCCTCTTATCTTTAGTCTTTCTTCAAAACTCACGTTTAGATATGATATTGTAATATTTTCAAAGTATATGGAATGAAAATGTGGACATCTGTTTGAGTCAAGTCACTAGAGACATTCGACAAGTTTAACAATACTAGGAGGAAAAATCTGATTTTTTCATATAGTTATTCTTGGTACTTTGAGAAAACTCTCTTTTAAAAAAATCTGAGGGTATTTTACAATAAATGAACTATCTTATTTTAGGGTTTTGTAGAGTATTAGTGGGAAGAACTTGTGGAGAAAATATGGAGGACAGCTTCTCCTGACTGCAAGTTATTAGATTAATTCACATGTCAGTTTCACCTCATTAACATTCTAAACTTTTTTTTTTCCTGTCAAGAAAGGCATCTGTCAAGATCACATAATCTGTTATTTTGAGATTACCACTCTACATTTACAATAGCATCTAATTTATGTTTCAAGCAAGCCCCCTGTACCGAAAAGAGTAATTTCAAATTGTCTTGGTTTTGTTTGTCTGTATGTGTGTGTTTTGGTGTCTTCATTCTATGTGTAGTTTTATTAAATCAGTCATAACATAAAACTTCAAGTAGCTATCATCTGTAATCTGGCAGCTGCTTTTTCAGAGTGAATTTAAAACAACACTGCATTGACCCAAACACCTTTACTTAAATGTTTAAACATTTTGTATCAGTTTATCATATCAATTTTGTTAAAAATTTATGAGAGTAATGCAAAATCATATCAATGAGATAGTGTTCTACCTCAAACAGAAGAGAATAAACCATTCAACCATCTCTATGCATAGGGCAAGACAATATGCACTCTTTTTCACAAAGACATGCAAGATGGACTTGGAAGGTTCACCATTTATTAATACAAGACATGATGAAAAGGTGATTTTTGAAGCAGTAAATGCATAAAGTTATTTAACTTTTTGTAAAATACTGTGTAATTGGTGATGGGGAAGAAAACCAGATAAATTGAATGGCTTAATTTGCATAAGATTATAATAAAACCATTTTAGACATACTTTGGTATTAAGTTATAGCACATCAAATTATGTCATTTAATATAAAAATCAAGTCTTTATCTAGATTTGAATAGACTTATTTCCACTTTACTTTTGTCTACTTGGGCTTACTTAGGTTTAAAGCATGAAGGAGAATGTTATTGTGCACAGCTGAGGTTTGGGTGTTGAAGCAAAGATGTGACTAGCTGCAAGTGATAACAGGCTCCCTTCCCTCTCCATTTCCCACTCCCACTTGTATGCCATTTTTTAAAGTTTTGAGATGCCATCCACCAAAAAGTGATTCTCTGCTTCAAACAAATTGACCTCAGTCAAGCAGGAAAATGCATAGGGGTTGTGGAGGAAAGGATCTGTGACCTCCATGGATTTAGATGCTCTGTTGTGTAATACTCTAGCATGAAGAAAATTAATGTGAATGAGTTAAAATTTAAATCAATGTATAAGAATCTCAAGTAGATATTTCTGGTGTTTGCCATTTCTAATCGATGTTATTTCAAGGATAAAGACATATTGTTGGTATATTGTTGGCCTCTAGGTAAATTCTTTTAAGTACTGTTTTTTGGTAATGGTATCAAAGGATTTGATTATCTTAGCACTGCCGATTAGCAAGTATTAACAATTTCAAATAGAGTTGGAGGATTATTAAACATTATTTGTCTATTCAGGGACAGCAAAACAAACAAAAAATGATGATATACGAAAGTGTTTGTATAGTGTTTATACATCTCTTGACAATGTCTTAACTATTGAATAGTAATCAGTGAAAATTCAAACCTTTCAAAATTATTTTTGGTCTCATAGTGATTTTCAGATTAAATTCAAATCCTTCTCCAGAGCTTCACAAATCCTCTTCTATTAAAACTTGTGAAATCTTTATTGTACTAACTTGAAAAGATCAGAAAATGTGACCCCTGAAGTGTAGGAATTCCCCATCCCAAGGTGATGTCAAATGAATAATACATCCAAACTACAATAATAATAACTGTAAAAACAAAAGCAAAGCAACTTGTGATTTTATGCTTAAGCTAAATAAAATATATCCTGTATACTTTACAGATATTGATAATGAGTTAGAATCAGATTAGTCTTATTTGGAAACAATGAGTACCTAATTAAATGAGAATACTGTGTAAATAAGTTACTCTTTATTTGTTTAAAACATTTCCAATTATTTGTATGTCTTAAACAAGTCCCTTTTCTTTATTTTTTTTTTATAGATTTATTTATTTATTTATTTATTTATCTTTGGCTGTGTTGGGTCTTTGCTGCTGCACACGGGCTTTCTCTAGTTGCGGGGAGTGGGGGCTACCCTTTGTTGTGGTGCATGGGCTTCTCATTGCAGTGGCTTCTCTTGTGGAGCATGGGCTCTAGGCACGTGGCTTCAGTAGTTGTGGCTCGCGGGCTCTAGAGTGCAGGCTCAGTAGTTGTGGCTCATGGGCTTAGTTGCTCCACGGCACGTGGGATCTTCCTGGACCAGAGCACGACCCCATGTCCCCTGCATTGGCAGGTGGATTCTTACCCACTGCACCACTAGGGAAGCCCAAGTGCCTTTTCTTTTGTGCAAAAATATTGTTATATTACACACAGAGACTACTGAGTGTGCATTATATATAAAAGTTCTAAAAAAAATCTTAAGTTGTTCTAAAAAATCTTAAGCTGTTGAACTGTGTATTGAAAGGGGAAAAAGAGCAGCAGAGACTCAAACAAGGCACCAAGTCAGAAAATATGAGCAAAGGCATAAATGCAAAAACAATGAAAAAATAAATCCACAGTAAAAAGGAAATCAGAAGACATTTGAGTTATCTCTTTATAAAGAGAATGGAAATGCAGGTATAACCTGATTTTGAGAAGAGGGAGTTTATTCCAAGGTTTTAAGTCATAAGCACTAAGGATTTTCACGATTTGACAAAAAAATTAAAATGACTATGCAGAACCTGCAGTGGAGATGATCAGATAGTATATAATTTCCTTACAAACTGAGTCTGTTGGTAATACAGTATATTGTGTGTGTGTGTGTGTGTGTGTGTGTGTGTGTGTGTGTGTGTTTTCATGAAATTACATAGACATAGCTATTCTCAGTCTTGGGGTTAGAACTCAAAAGGTAAAGTTATGTAAAGAGCTTTACTAAATAAAACTCTTGAGCTAATATGTTAATGTATTGAATTCTTGGCATGCATGTTGTAATCAAAAGTTCCACGTATTCTAATAAAATCGATTTTAAGGCTCTTAGCTATTGGTGAACTACAATGAAGGAGGGATGGTGAAGAAAACACAGCCACAAAAAGGGCATGCTAGGGGCCAGATTTCTTTAGCTAAATTCTTTCATTCTTAGGTTGATTTTGCTATAAAAATTGATTAGCGTTGAAGTTCAGTATCCTTCTGTATTAGAGCTACCTGTAGTGGTTTTTATCATCATCTGGGATCCAAAGAATAAAGTAAAAATAACCAAAAATATTTATTATTCTATAGTATGATTAAGCATACAAATTAACACATTGATAAAACAAATCGAATCAATAAAGCATTTTACAGGTTAATCTTTGAATGATCCTAAATTTAACTTAACCTCTTAACATGTATAATTCCAGACAATGTTAAATGATAATTTTGTGACACCAACGGATCCTGAATCATGTTACTGCTAATCAGAAATACATGTACTAAGCACTATCTCACATCCTAATATTTGAAATCACTATAGGGTATGTGCCCAATTACAAAAAATTTAAAAAATATATCAGTTTAAAAATATATATTCTATTAAAATGCAAGTATTGACACTGATATAAAACCTCCATTTTCTTTATTCAATGTCATAGGAATTTGGCTTCAAAAAAAATCTAGGCTATAATAATAATATTGTATTGTGTTCCACTCTAGGTATTTTTTTTTTAAAGCAGTAAATGAATGAAGGAGACACCAAGTCAGAAATGTGATTCCAATATTGGAAATAAAAGTAGCACATACGAATGAGCTTTGTAACAAAGAAATTTCTAACTCTAAATTTCAGTGTTTTCTCAATTTCATTTTCAGGTTGCTAGTGTACAGAAACACAATTATTTTAAAACTTTATTGAGGTAAAATTTATATGCCATAAATTCTCCAATTTTAAGGGTACAGTTCAACAACTTTTCATAAATATACTAAGTTGTGAAAACTTTACTAAAACCTAATTTTTTTTTTAATGTATCCATCACCTCATTTCTTTCATGTGCTTTTTGTCCATTCACATATCTTCTTGGATGAAATTTCTATTCAGATCTTTTGCCTACATTTAGATGAGTTATTTGTGTTCTTCTAGAGTTGAAAGAGTACTTTATGTATTCTGGACACAGTTGTCTTATCTAAGATTAGCACTTATTTTCCTCAGGCTGTGACTTATCTGTGACTTTGAATTCTGTTCCATTAATCTGCATGTCTATTCTAAAGTCGGTACTACTACACTATTAAGATAACTGTGGATTTGTAGTAAGTTTTGTAATCGGTTAAATTCTCTAAATCATTCTAAATTTCAAGATTATTTTGGCTATGCTGGGTCCTTTAGATTGCCATATGAACTTTACCCTCAATTTGCCAATTTCTTCAAGAAAGCTGAGTGATATTTTGGCAACGATGTGGTTGAATCTTTAGATCTACTAGGCTTCTTGACATCTAACAATAGTGACTCTTTGAATACGTTAACATGGAATGTCTCTCCAATTATTTTGATCATCTTTAATTTCTTCCAGTTATGTTTTGTAGTTTTCGGTGTACAAGTTTCACTATACTTATTTATTTACATCAATTATTCTCTTCTGATTCATGCTATTGACACTGACAATGTCTTCTCAATTGCTATTTCTGATTTTACATTGCTGGTAGAAAGAAATGGAATTGATATTTTAGAAATTTTATTGAGATATAATTTATATAGCATAAGATTCACTGTAGTTAAGTGTAAAATTCAATGAATTTTAATAAATGTAGAAATTGTATACCATCACCAAAATCTAATTTTTTTTAATAGATTTTTATTGGAGTATAGTTGCTTCACAATACTGTGTTAGTTTCAGTTGTACACCAAAGTGAATCAGCCATATGCATACATATGTCCCCATATCCCCTCCCTCTTGAGCCTCCCTCCCATCCTCCCTATCCCACCCCTGTAGGTCGTCACAGCAAAGCACCGAGCTGATCTCCCTGTGCTATGCTGCTGCTTCCCACTAGCTATCTATTTTACATTCAGTAGTGTATATATGTCGATGCTATTCTCACTTCACCCCAGCTTCCCCCTCCGACCCCGTGTCCTCAAGTCCATTCTCTGTGTCTACACCTTTATTCCTGCCCTGCAACTAGGTTCATCAGTGCCATTTTTTTTTTTTTTTTTTTAGCTTTTGTACAGCAAAGGAAGCCATAAACAAGACAAAAAGACAACCCTCAGAATGGGAGAAAATATTTGCAAATGAAACAACAGACAAAGGATTAATCTCCAAAATCTAATTTTTAATGATGCTACCATAGCAAAGAGAAACCTTGGACCTATTTCCAGTCACTTCTCATTTCCACTCACAGCTTCAAGCAAACACTAATTCACTGTATATTTTCCTTCTCTAGACAGTTTATATACTTGCTATTTTTGAGTGGCTTCTTTCACTTACCTTAATGTTTTTCAGGTTCTTTCATGCTACTTTATGTCTCCTTTGATTTCCCTTTTCTGGATATTTGGCTATTACGAATAAAGATACTATAAAACTTCTAGTAAAAGTCTCTAACTTGGATAGAAATTAATTTTTCAAACGCAAAATCCTGTACTAAACATTTGTTGTTTAACATTTTATTATCAGGCAAAGTTTTCCAAAGTTATTGTAACATTTTATATTTCCAGTAGCAATATGTGAGGCTTCCAGTTTCTCTACATCCTCAACAACATGTTGTTTTATTATTACCATTATAGTGGGTATGAATTGGTATCTACTTGGTATTTTAACTTGCATTTTCCAAATAACTAATGGACTTGAGTATCTTTTCATGTTCTTCTTTCCCATTTGTATACCTTTTTTGAGTGAAAGGTCTATTAATGTCCATATTTAATTGAGTTATTTGTAGTCTTCCTGAGTATTTTCTCTTACTTTTCTTATTTGATTCTCACAAAAATAGGTCCTATTCAATTTTGTGAGAAAATAGAGACCTAGATATATTAAATTATTTGCCCAACATGAGACTTAGTAAGTGGTAGAGCTCATTTTGGAATCCAGGGTATAAGGCTTCAGCATCTAAGTTCTTTTCTTTCACATCACTGCCCTCGCACTAGTTACAGTGATCTTTTGATGGCATTTTACTTTAGAGGTTAGGATATACTGATTTTGCTATATAGACAATGTGAAATCATAGAGTCTGGGCTTGAGTACTTTGTTGATATTCACTTTTGAAGCTCAAAGTTTTTTAATTTGGTGAAGTCAAAATAATCTCTTCTCTTTTTTAGTGTGCTTTGGTATCGTTTATAAGCAATCATTGCAAATGTCAGAGGAACAAAGATATGCAAGTATGTTTTCTTCCAAAAATTTTGGCATTTACATTTAAGTTTATGATCCTTTTTGAGTTGATTGTTTGTTATGAATTTAGGGTCTGCATTCACATTTTGCACGTGGACATCCAATTTTCCTAGCACCACATTTGGAAAAGACCACCATTCAGCAATAAATTGGCTTAACAGTGTTGTTGAAATTCAACTGAATCAACATATATGGGTTTATTTATAGATCTGAATTCATTCCATTGGCCTATATTTCTATCCTAATGCTAGCACCACACTCTCTAGATTACTATAGGCTTGTAGTACATTTTGAAATTGGAAAGTGTTTGTCTTCCCACTTTGTTGTTCTTTTTTAAAGATTGTTGAGACTCTTCTCAGACCTCTGCATTGCCATATTAATTTTAGCATTAACTTGTCAATTTATGCAAAACATTCAAATGGGATTTTGACAGTGATGGTTTGAATCTGTAGACCTGATTCTACTGACATTTTAACAATATTGAATCTCCTAATCTGTGAACATGGATTTATATTCCACTGTTTGGATGTAATTTTTTATATATAATTTCTAGTTGAATGACATTTTTTCCTTTTCATTTATTTGGTGCTATGAATAATGCTGCTACGACTTTTGTGTCCATGTTATTAGGTGAATATAAGTTTTCATTTCTTTTGTGTAGTTTATTAATCCTGCTATTGCTGTATCCTATCAGAAATAATTATTAGAGGGACTTCCCTGGTGGCACAGTGGTTAAGAATCCACCTGCCAATGCAGGGGACACGGGTTCAAGCCCTGGTCCAGGAAGATCCCACATGCCACGGAGCACCTAAGCCTGTGCGCCACAACTACTGAGCCTGCTCTCTGGAGCCCTCGAGCCACAACTACTGAGCCCGCGTGCCACAACTACTGAAGCCTGCGCACCTAGAGCCCACACTTCACAACAAGAGAAGCAACCGCAATGCGAAGCCCGCGCACCGCAACGAAGAGTAGCCTCCGATCGCCGCAACTAGAGAAAGCCCGTGTGCAGCAATGAAGACCCAATGCAGCCAAAAATAAATAAATTTATTTTTTAAAAAAAGAAATAATTATTAGAAACTGTCATACTGTTTTCCAAAGTAGCTGCAAAATTTTACATTCCCATCATCAATATATAAGGGTCCTTTGTGACTCCACATTTTGACTATGCTTATTATTTCCTGTAATTTTTTATTACAGCAATTCTTCAGGGCAAAAGTGTTCTACTCTTTTCATTTTAATTTGCATTTCATGTTAACTAATGGTTTTGGGCATCATTTCATGTGCTTTTGGTCATTCATATTTCTGCCTTTGTGAAATATCTCTTCAAACCTTGGCCCATTTAAACAAATTGGTTATTTGTGTTCCACTTACTTCTTCAGTTGAAAATAATCTTTATATATACTGGACTCACTTTCGTTACCTGTTATGTGATTTGCCAATATTCTTCCAGTGTGTTTCTTGTCTTTGCCTTTATTTAATGAAGACTTCTGTAGTGCAAAGTGTGCAGTGCACACCTTGCATTGGTGTAGTACAATGGATATAATTGATGACACAATATTTAAAAATTTTTAACTAAAGTCCATAGTTTACATTAGGGTTCATACTTTGTGCTGTACAAATCCATGGATTTTGATAAATGCATACTGTTATTCACCCACCACTTCAGTGTCATACAGAATAGTTTCATGGCCTTAAAAATCCCCTACCTAATCATCACTCTCCCCATTCTAAAACCCCTAGCAAATACTAATCTTTTTACTGTGTCTATATTTTTACTTTTTCATTTTTTTTTATTGTGGTAAGAGCACAACATGAGATCTACTCTCTTAACAAATAATTAAGTGCACAGTATTGTGTTCTTAACTATAGGCATGTTGCACAGCAGGAGTTGGACTCTTCAGCTGGTTATTCACTTACTACCTAAATTTAACACATCTTATGAAGTTTACCTATGGCTTACAAAATATTTGCTTACTTATTATTGATTCTTAACAAATTCTATGAGCTTCACCTGTATTTCATAAGCTACTTGCTTAGCTTATCTCTATGCTTAACACTTTATATTAGTTTCATCTATCCCATTTGTTTTCTTGCCCTCTATAGCAGAATTGAATGTTCTCAAACAATACAGAAAACTCACATTGCCAATGTATTTATTTTCTACATTTTTTCCATGGGAAAATATTCAGGAGAGAAAGGAAATTTAACTCTAAAAATAGGGAAAAGGATGAGAGTAACTCAATAGTATCATTAGGGTGTCAGTTTTCTTACATCTTCTTGGTCCACCATCCTGATCAAGTGAGTTTTGTCTTTCTCATTTCAAGATGGATACTGCATTTCCAAACATTACATACATTTTCTAGGCAGGAATATGAAGAAAGAGGAGAAATAAAAAGTTGGTACCCATATCAGCATAGCAAATATTTTCCAAAACTTTTTCATCTTCTGCTTCATTAGTCAGGAAAGTCCATGCCAGACATTTTATTTGGTGGAGTGTCTATTCAAGCCTTTGCCCATTTTCTAATTGGATTGTTCATTGTCTTACTGTTATATTTAGAGAGTTCTTTATATATTATTTTTATTTTTTATTTTCACTTTTATAGAGATATAACTGACATAAAACATTGTGTAAGTTTGAGGTGTACAACGTGTTGATCTGATATATTTATATACTTGATGAGTCCTTTGAAAGACACGTGATTTTTCAAATATTCTTAGCAGTGTGTGGCTTGTCTTTTAGTCCTCTTAGCAGGGTATTTTGCAAATCAAAAAGAAAAAATTAATTTGGTCATGTCCATCCAAGTTATCTTTTTTTAATGGATTGTGCTTTCATTGTCATGTTTAAGAAATCTTTGCCTAACCCTAGGTCATGACTTTTTTCCCTGTGTTCTCCTCTAAAATTTTGATAGTTTTATATTTAAGTCTGTAAAAATTTGGTGTTAATTTTTGTATAAGATGTGAGGTTTAGGTTGAGGTTCTTCTTTTTTTTTTTTTTTTTTTTGCCTAAGGATGTCTATTCACTCACTGTTTGTTGGAAAAACTATCCTTCTTCCACTGAATTGCTTTTACACTTTGGGGAAAAATCAGTTGGACATATTTGTATGGGTCTATTTTTTGGTTCTCTCTTCTGTCCCATTGATCTATGTGTCTCTGTCAATATCACATGTAGCTATATAGCAATTCTTAAAATTGAGTAGTATGATTCTTCCAACTTTCTTCTTCTTTTTTTCAAAATCATTTTAAGCTATTCTAGCTCACTTTATTTACTCAGTCGCAGGAAATATGTGTTTGTGGATTATTTATATTGCCATTACATAGCATTATATACATGTATAGACTACTCTTTCCTGACTTTACCTAAAAGAACACACTAAATGTATTAGAAAAGAGACTGAAAAATATAATTTTATCTTTTTAAGAGTTTTAGAAATTCAGAGACAAAGTAGAATTTTATTATTGCATTTTCTTGATCATCATATTACATATGAAGAAACAGACCTAATGATTGTGCTTATGAACCTGAGTTTTCTGGCTTTACCAGATGAGCCGCAATAATTAGTGTGCAACACCCATTACATTGTGTTGAAATATTGTGTTGTGTGAAAATATTTTTTCAGCATGGAAACACACATAAATAAAATGAAAATGAACATAAAGTCATTTAAAACTTTCATTAGCTTAAATGATTTGATTACCTTTTGGATCAATCTAATCTGACGCTAATTCTAGCATTTTATTGGCAGTAAGGATTACAGTGGAAATTCACTTTTGGAGTCAGAAGACCTATGTTTAAACCCAGTATCTGCCATTTACATAGCTCTATGATTTTAGGCATATCTTTTAACTTTTCAAATTCAGATTTCTCTTCTATACAAATGATATAATAACTCATAAAGTCAGAAATAATATGTAGGGTGTGTGTGTGTGTGTGTGTGTGTGTGTGTTGTTCATGAAAATGCTTGGCAAATATTAAGACATATGTACTTACTGTTCTTTTGAAGAGTCTTATGTTCATGGGCCAATAAGTCCATAGAAAACCAAATGAAGGGCACATATGAGGGGAAAGTGGGTAGATATCCTTCTCTGGCACTGTCTCATCACTCAGAATGTTTACAGCATCCCCTATGTCCCACTGGTTACTAGTGAAAGAAATCCAGTGGAGTGGATACAAGGAAGATGAAGAATTGGACTGACTCATGGAGGCAACCAATATGCCATAGATTTCAAGCTGAATCTTTAGGAAGGAATAGGTCAAAAATTGTCATACACATGTGAGTATCAATAAAACCAATCCCTGGGGTGGAAGGATATCTTTGCCAGGAATCACTGCCAAATTTCATGATCCTGTCTTTTTATACCTGAATGTTCTGTCTGTTCCCCAACTTTATTCCTTGTACTTTGAGCACATTTTGCTTCCATTTATGTGCAGAGTTTTTCACTGGTTCATTGATTGTTTTGTATGTTTTCTTGCCATAAATGAAGCTTATACCTCTGCCCAGTGTTACTCTTGATATCAGTAATTATATTCTAACTGATATTGAAACACTCCTTCTGTTCTAATTATAACTCTCTCATTGCGGAGCAAATGATCATCCTAAAATAGTAAAAAAATGGTTATTATTTATTCAGGTTAAACACCTTATATGTAAGATCAGATTTAAATATCTGATATGCAGGCATTAGTACCCTCACTTTACAGATGAAGTAGAAACTCAGAAGGTTTAAATAACTTGTCTAAAGTCACACAACTAGTAAGTGTTAGACTCTAGATTTGAACCCATGTATATAGGACTTCAAAGCTTTTGCTTCTTATCCAGTACAGAATATGTAAAACTGCTGGCTAAATATTTGGCTTTGATATATGAATTTTCCAAAATACTAACTTACAATTCTGATTCACTCTCTTTTACTTTTTCATTACAATTTATGTAATTTCTTTATTATTGATTGCAAAGTGTTTTTATAAGACTATTATACCTAGTTATTGATTTCAGCTTATGAGAAACTATTTATTATAATTTACTTGTTATTGCAATAAATAGATATATCATCATTTAATGGTAGTGGGCATATTTATCATTTGACCCCATAATAATATGGTAGATAGCTTCTAATATGGAACCCAATGATCCTAGTTTCCTGGTATTCATACCCTTGTGTAATCCCCTCCCTTTGAGGATAGGTTGGACCTAGTGACTTCTAATGAATAGAATTATTAGACTATTTTATTCTAATGAATAGAATATGGCAAAAGTGATGGGATGTCACTTGTGTGATTAGGTTACAAAAGTGTGTGCCTTCCATCATGCTGGAACTTTTTTTTTTTTTTGCTGATACTCTCTCTTGCCCTTTCACTTGATGATAAAACAAGATTCCATGTTGTGAGATACTCTAAAGAGAGGCCCATATGGCAAGGAAACAAGGGAGGCCTCCAGTTAATAGGTCATGAGGACTTAAGGCATCAATCCAATAGCCCACAAGGAACTGAATCCTGCCAACAACCACGTGAATAAAGTAGGAAGCAGATTCTTCTCAGTTGAGCCTGTAGAGGAATGCAGCCTTGAGAGAAACCTAAAGTCAGAGGACCCAGTTAAATCCTGTTTGGATACCTGACTCACAGTAACTGTGAGATAAAAAATGTTGTTGGTTTAAGCCATTAACTTTTGGGGTAATTTGTTACATAGCAATAAATAACTTATACAAATAAGTTATCATGCTTTTTTAAACTGCGGTACTCTGGAGGCATGCTCTGGCCAGGACCACATATCAAAGTGAAATGTGACCTTGAAGCAATTATCAAATAACTGAGGCTAAAGCTTCAAATAATCTTGGTAGTTTAGAGGAAAATATAGGTTGGCTCAATCTTTTTTGCTCTTAGTTTGTCAAGATTTGAACAAACAGAGAAATGAAGAAAAAATTCATGTTTATCATCGAAGACAAAGAAAAATCATGTTATCACAGATTTATAAAACAGTGAAAAACCTTTCATTCTCACTTCAAATCTTTGTCAAGAATGAGAACATACCCATGTTAAGATATTTACAGAGTGAAAATTGAGAGTTTCACACATCTCTCCACTCCAAAACAACTTTGTACACTCTATGGCCTGTGAAAAGATAAGTATGGAGGGTTTGGGGTTTTTTTTTTGACTTTTTTTTTTTTTTTCAATGAAGATTTTAAAAATAGTGTATTAGTTTCCTAGGACAGCTGTAAGGAAGTACCATAGTCTTGGTGGCTTAAAACAACAAACATTTATTCTCTGTAAGTTCTGGAGGCTAGAAGTGTGAAATCAAGATTTTGGCAGGGCCTTACTTCCCGTGAAGCCTCTGGGGGAGGACCCTTCCTTTTTACTTCCAGCTGCTGGTAGCCCCAGGTGTTCCTCAGCTTGTGGCAGGATTACCCCAATCTCTGCCTTCCTCTTCAAATAGTTTTCTTCTGTTGTGCGTCTGTGTTTTCAGACGGCATTCTCTTGTCTGTGCGTGTCTGAAATTTCCCTCTTGCAAGTACACATTGGATGAAGACTCACCCTAATGACCTCATCTTAACTTGATCACATCTGCAAAGACTATTTCCAAATAAGGTCACATTCAAAGGTTCCTGGGGTTAGAACTTCACCAAATCTTTTGGGGAGATACAATTCAACCCATAACAATTAGTATCTTTTTCCTTTGTCTTATAAGGTCTTTTTTTTTTTTTTTTAACATCTATTCCTGGCTTTTTTACAACATTCAACTTTTTCTATGCCAGTCGAATAAATTATACTTTCTGTCATCTCACTCCTTTCTGTAATGTAATTGTCTACTATCTTATTTTCCCTGCAATATTTCATTGTCATATGTTTCAAGAGATTATGGTCAGTGTTGTAGCAGAGTTTTCTTTATATAATCCAGTAAAAGAACAGCTTTATTTCTCAAAGAAGCATTTAAAAATCTTACCCGTTAAATCAGAATATTTTTTTCCTTTGTTACACCTGATCTTAACTCTCTGAAATTTATGTTAATTTTAGGGGTTCCCAGGTGTCATGAAATTCTCTATCATAAATTATTTTAATATAAAAGGTGGTTGTAATATCAGCCAGATATTTTCCTGTCATCCACAAGTTGATTGATATTGTACCCCCTCTAGAGGGTGAGAGAATACAATATTACACCAACAAAGCAAACTATATGGTCACCTAATCTATGACAAAGGAGGCAAGAATATACAATGGAGAAAAGACAGCCTCTTCAATAAGTGATGCTGGGAAAACTGGACAGCTACATGTAAAAGAATGAAATTAGAACACTCCATAACATCATACACAAAAATAAACTCAAAATGGATTCGAGACCTAAATGTAAGGCCAGACACTATCAAACTCTTAGAGGAAAACATAGGCAGAACACTCTATGACATAAATCACAGCAAGATCCTTTTTGACCCACCGCCTAGAGAAATGGAAATAAAAACAAAAATAAACAAATGGGACCTAATAAAACTTAAAAGCTTTTGCACAGCAAAGGAAACCATAAACAAGAAGAAAAGACAACTCTCAGAATGGGAGAAAATATTTGCAAATGAAGCAAGTGACAAAGGATTAATCTCCAAAATTTACAGGGAGCTCATGCAGCTCAATATCAAAAAAACAAACAACCCAATCCAAAAATGGGCAGAAGACCTAAATAGACATTTCTCCAAAGAAGACATACAGATGGCCAAGAGGCACATGAAAAGATGTTCAATATCACTAATTATTAGATAAATGCAAATCAAAACTACAGTGAGGTATCACTTCATGCCAGTCAGAATGGCCATCATCAAAAAATCTACAAACAATAAATGCTGGAGAGGGTGTGGAGAAAAGGGAACCTTCTTGCACTGTTGGTGGGAATGTAAATTGATGCAGCCACTATGGAGAACAGCATGGAGGATAGTCAGACAAATTTAGACTCCAATACTTGCTTCGCTACATGCTATTAATTCTTTTAAATACCCATTTCTTTTATCTGTGAAATGGGATAATAGTACTCGTCTTGTAGACTTGTTTTAAAGATTAAATATGATGGTATTAATACAATGCTCTTGATAAAGTTGATCAAATGTCCTTAATTCCTAGCAATTATATTTAATAATGTGTAGATTACTAAAAAAAAAACAAAAACAAAACCAAAACCACTCAGAGCTTCTGATTTTCTTATGTAAAATGAATTTAGTGTCTTTATTGATGGTTTGTGTGATATAATCTGCATAAATATACGGCACAGCATATGCCCTTAACATATACTGGGGTCCTTCATCACAGGTTTTGTAAGACACCAAGGTTGAATACAGTCATTCTTAATTTTTGCAACATATAAGTTCACATAAGTATTGGGTTTGCCAAAAAGTTCATTCGGGAAAAACCTGAGTGAACTTTTTGGCCAACCCAATATATTTACTGGGTTTGTTCTCATTCATGAAACCATTTACGCATTCAAAAAAACTTTATATGTGTTTTGTAATTTAAATGATGTTATGAGATATAGAAGACCTAGAATACCAATAAGAAAGTGAAGCTCCAAGAAGTTAACTGATCTTCTCAGGAGAAAACAGCCATTGAGTTTCAGAGCTAGGATGCAAATCCAAATGTATATAATAAGTCTGACAATTTTGATCCATCCACCTCAGTGCCAAATTTATACACTTAGGGGATAGAAGAAAGGGCAGAGGCTTTTGAAGTAAAACCAAAAGTACAGTAAGAGAAGTAGAGAAAAAACAAAAAAACTAGGATCATACTGTAACAGGGAAGCCAGAGATAAACTTTGAACATGAAGTGGAAGCACAGTGAAATAGATGTGGTCAACCAGAGGGAGTGGTCTAAGCTTGGATTGACAATCAAGCTCATAAGACATAGTACCCTTTACCCAACATCAAGTTTACTCTTTTTAAGAAGGGATACTGGGCAGGCAGCAACATAGCATACACACAGCAACACTGTGGTGATCTTGTGATTTGTAAACACAACTTCTAATGTCTCAGTCACTTCACCCTTAGAACATGTGTGATCACACTAGATGAGAATGGATTGGCACAGACTACTTCAGTTCAGGAAATTCAGTGTCTATGAGCACTCTGCAACTTTTTTACCTGCAAGCCACGTAGCTCCTTCAAGGTAAAAAAAAGTAGCTCCTATTCTCAGTGCAACTGTGTCTCATCAATAACTAGTTACACATCACGTGATAAACCACCTTGACAATGAAGTAAAGGTGCTTGGTCTGATTCATAGTGTCAGGAGGACTTTCTTGGATCTCACATGCACCCATAAATTCCTTGAGTTAGTATTGCAAGGAAGACTGGACTAGGTTCAGATCCTTAGACATCTTTGAAGATAGAGGATGGCCACAAAACCCACTCTTATGCCAAGAATAGCTGTTCCAATAGGATAATAATTTACGTTTTGGGGGTTTTTTTCTATTAGGTATCAGATGGCAGATAGAGCACTCTGCCATTAGCTACAGTGGCTTTTCACTGGCTTTTAGAGAGTCAGGGTGAAGACATAGAGCATATAAGAAACTCAGAAACTCTAAGATTTGAAACATCTCCCCCAGCCCTGATATTCTGACACTGTGTCATTCCCCTCCAACTCCATCATGGTATTCACCTTCCTTCCCTTAGTTGAATATTTCTGAATGAGATTCAGCCCTTGACTTGGTATCCATGATTAATTTGTAAGGATTTGTACAAAGCTGCTGCCTGTTAAAAAACCTGAGCATAGATATTGCTGTAAATCTGGTATATGAGAACATTGTCAGTCAATTTGACATTTCCTGACTTCTTAACAGAGACTATAACTCTACATAAAATATTCTTGTAAATGAAAATTTTAAAAAGAAAAGCAACTGCAGGTTGTCTAATGATTACTGTATTTTAGAAAATTTAAGTTTGCTTTTACACCATTTCTGTGAATGTTCCCTGACTTCTCTTCATTCTGTGTGAGGACAAATGTAAACTTATCACTGACATGAAGATCAAATTAATCATCATAATAAGCTCAACTCTTTCATTCTTTTGCTTACAACAAAATGTGTTAGTGAAGGGGAAAAATTAAGGCTTGGCTTTAATTATAGTTTTGAAGATTAATGAATAGAGTTTGTGGAACACAATACAGCACAAAGAAAGTGAATATGTGCACAATGTATGTATTGACTATTTATGGAAGTCATAATAATATCTATAAATAAAAGATACTTTCAATTAACATAGACTGAAGAAGCAATAGTTCAAAAGTAAATAATGAGGCACCTTTTATCCTTTCCTTTAAGTCCCTAGGAAAAGCCTGCTTAATTAAAGATATTTATTACAACTTGATCAAAAAATCCAAATTCTATGTGTCCTACATCTAGCTACTGGAGTATTCTCTGTCATAGCCCTCATGGGTCTGAAGACTTTGACTTGTTAATGAAATCATCATAGGAATAGGCTAACTAAGTCTTTAGTTAAAACTGTTTGTTCCAAGATGCTCTGCAAAATATGCTCCAGGCTTTTCCAAGGCGACTCTTTCATTTTTTCCCTCTTAAAACTAAAGCCTCCTTGTCATGCTTAATTAAACATCTGAATCATATTAATTATTTTGTAACCAGACTGGTGTGTAGGATGTAAATTTCAAATTTAGCATGGGGCATTAATTGAACAGACAGATTGTCCTTTATAAAATATGATTACCTTTTTTATGCCTTCAAAAATACAATATATAGAAACTGGGAATGGACATGAAAATTGTCCAAACTTATACACAGGATAAAAATGGGAGATATTCTAACATGCTTAGCAAAGAGGAATATATTATATTCTTAGACTTCAAGCAACTGGTGTGCGTGTGTGTGTGTGTGTGTGTATTTATACTCAAACTCCTTTCATGAAATTAGAAAGGATTTTCATCCTTTTTGTCAATCATCCCTCTGCTTCTATGTAAACTGTAAACATACTTATGTAAGAAAATGCCTGGTAAAGTCTTCCTACTGATTCTTATTATCTTAGAACATCAAGAATGATCATTGTTGGACTTCCCTGTGGTGCAGTGGTTAAGAATCCGCCTGCCAATGCAGGGGACACGGGTTCGAGCCCTGGTTCAGGAAGATTCCACATGCCGCGGAGCAACTAAGCCCATGTGCCACAATAACTGAGCCTGTGCTCTAGAGCCCACGAGCCACAACTACTGAGCCCGCGTGCCACAACTAACTGAAGCCCGCGTGCCTAGAGCCCGTGCTCCGCAACAAAGAGAAGCCACCACTTGCCACAACTAGAGAAAGCCCATGCGCAGCAACGAAGACCCAATGCAGCCAAAAATAACTAACTAAATAAATAAATTTATTTAAAAAAAAAAAAATGATCATTGTCAAAGAAAGCCTAATTTTGAAAAATGACATACATCTGTTCAATTTTTTCTTGGCCTGCTGACAATTCACTTTGAGATAATCTGGGTCAGGGTCTGTTACTTTGTACTGAAAAGCAAATTATGCAAATAGGGTAACTGATTCATATAATGTTACACTTTGGGAGTACCTACTCAGTTTTAAAGGAGGACCAGAAGTAAAAAGTAATATGTACTCTGTCCTTAATTTGATTTTCTATAGTATTATCTCAAGTAATGCTTTTGCATTCTCATAGACAATATTTAAAAGTTTCAACTACTAAAAACACTCCAGATCTTGTAATAGACAAGTGAAGCAAATATGTGCAGGAGCTAGGCTCCAAAGCTTGTACAAGTTTCTGCCTGTGACATGTAGCATATTGTACCATACAGTTTTTAAATGTCAATTACTGTCATTTCACATTGAAGATAAAGCTTGCATATGAAGTCTTAATCTCTTTATTGTTGACAGATTGTGGGGGGGAAAGCTATGTAATCTAACCACCTTAAATAATTCCCAGAGCAGTTTCCCTTTGCAAAGGTAAAGTGACTTAATTCTCTTATCCTTAGAAGCACCAGAATTCTCCCTTATACAGACATTGAAATTTTTCACATGTGCGTTCAAACAGCTGTTCATATTTCCAAGCATAAGTGGAATAGAACAGTTTGACTCCATATAAAGTCTGTTATCACTTATGAAATATTTTTAGTAAGTTGAATAAAATAGAAGAACTGCATGCTCTAATGTATTAGGGGAAAGATGAATTACCAATTCTTTAAGAAGGTAACATGCTATGATAATAAAACATTTCTAAACATAAATTCTGTGTTATAGGCCCCTCTATATGTGATCTGAATTGGAGAGTAAACTCTGGCTCTGCCACTTGATTGCTCAGTGACCTTGGGATAAGTCATTTACACATTCTGTTCCTGAGCCAATTTATCCAAAATGTAAAAATGTGATAATTTTACCTGTCCAAACTGTCTAATAGATAGCTTGTGGGGATAAAAATTAAAGAGATGTCTAATGTGAAAGCAATTTGCCAACCGTGAGGCAAGCAGATGAGTACGGTTTCAAAAAAACTTTGTGAATGTTTCCTTTTTGTGATGTTTTAATTAGATACTTTTATTGGAATACCAAACTTTTTAAAACCAAATTGTCAACTGTAGGGACATCCCTGGTGGTCCAGTGGTGAAGAATCCGCCTTACAATGCAGGGGATATGGGTTCGATCCCTGTTCGGGGAACTAAGATCCCCCATGACGCAGGGCAACTAAGCCCGAGTGCCACAACTACTGAGCTCGCGCGCCTCAACTAGAGAGCCTGCGTGCCGCAAACTACAGAGCCCACGCGCCTTGGAGCTTGTGCGCCACAACTAGAGAGAAGCCCGCACACTGCAACAAAAGATCCCTCATGCCTTAACGAAGATCCTGCGTGCCAAAACTAAGACCCAATGCAGCCAAAAATAAATAAAATAAAATAAATAATAAATCAACCTTTAAAAAAAGCCAAATTGTCAACTGTAGAATATATAAAAATATTGATAAATTAGATGAAATATAAAATTAATGTATTTATATAAAAACGGTTTTTAAAAAAAACCATTCTTTTCCTTTAGATAATATTTCTTTATATTATGTATTTTGTTACACTAACTTGGGAAATTCTATTATAGGATAATAACACAACTGTTTAAATGTAACAGTTCAAGCAAACTGATCGTTTTATTCTCCTTCTCCAAAAGAAAATTCAATTTATTTAATACATTCAGTGTTTGTTTTTAACTCCTTCTTAATTACATTTTTTGAAAGAGACAACCTGATTTCAAGGTCTAATTTTGGGAAGAGATGAAAGAGGTAGAACATGAATATTAAATCCCAATAGTCAATATTTAGTAGATTTATATTTAGAATTACACTGAGAGATCTTAAGAGATGGAGAGAAAATTAATCTATTCAATGGTAAGTGTAGAATTAAATGATTCCTGTCAAATAATATTAGTGCATTTTACAAATATCGTAAATGTTTATTTAGCTATGAATTATTTGAATCTTATCTTTCATCAGGTGTCTTCTATTTTCAATAAGTACACCTGTGTATAATGCCTTTTAAGTTGAAAGAGTGAATCATTTATCCTATCTTCAAATAAAAAAGAGTCCAAAACATTAGTAAAATAGAAAGGTCCACTTCTGCCCTTGTGAGGGTGTGGTTAGTTGCATATAATAATAGCGTATCTGTTATGTAATAAAGAAATACTTCTTATCTTGATATAGTCAAGCAGTGAGAAGTCATGTCAATAACTGAATATATCCCTATCTCTATTTATTTCTAAATATCTGAACTCAGAGCCAGGGATGACAAGAACTGTAAACTACCCTCTTCCTAAGAATTTTAATCAATTAGATTTTATTCTCAAAGTATGAATGCTTTCTGACTAATATGTGTATTTTTAAGAATGTGTAGATTTTTTAAGGAGAAATATAAAGTTATTAATTCTCTGGGGGAAAGAAAACAAGAGTTTATTTCCATATGAATATTTCGACAATATTATTCTGATGACCACTAGTGTAGGTATAAATTTCCAACAAGTAAATTTAAGTCTTTCATGAAAATACAAAAATAATAATTGTAAACTTAATTTTATTCAACTAATTTATTCACACACATACACATAAATTTATTTTTAAAAAGATTAAAAATGAACTAAGTACACTCCATTACATAATCCTTGGATGGCCTTCAGTACCATGTGACATTGAACAGACATGCCATCTATATTTTTCCCTTATTTCTAAGTTTCAAGTAATTCCTCTGACACCAGAACTCTCTCAAAAAACAAACATCTTCTAAAAGAGATTTGGATGTATAAAGCAAAACTCTATACTGTGTTGGTTAAGACGCCACATTCAGCTTCAATTTTCAATCCTCCTGCTTTGCCATAAGCCTGTAGAAACAGCTTATGTTTTCACACATCTCTATCTCTTCCAAGCTATTTCATTCTCTGTTGCTTAACCTGAAGTCCTGAAGTTAAGCTTTAATCTCCATAAAACACTTCAACAGAAGATAAAAGAAGGAACACTTGAACAGTTGTACAGAAAACTATGGAGAACACAGTGAAATATAGAAATTCATGATTTCACGCTTGAGTTAAAGATTGTTTTTTGGTGAAGTTTTATAGATATATTCACAAGATCAACTATGAAGTTATGTATAAATCCAAAATTATTTTAATCTCATAATTATCGTTAATTAAAACCTAATATTTTCTTTTTGACATATACCCAGACATGTATTTCCTACTTTTCAAAACTACTTGTCATAGGAAAAACCTGTGATAAGAGTACAATTTTAGAATTGGAAAATACATCTATATTTATTGGAATGAAAAAAAGCCAAGATAAAGTAAACATATTTGCCTTTTTTTCTAAACGAAATAAATAATATTGCTATTAATATATGCAGGATAACAGATTTCAGGACATCTCTTTGGAAAGACTTATTTTGCTGAAAAGGTGCCATATCTTTGGGAAAGTTTTATGCAAATTTGCCAAATAATGCTTCTCCTCTCCAAATAAATATTTCAGAAGCACTGCTGTTTAGAACCTCGCATGTATTTGTGTGTGTGTGTGTGTGTGTGTGTGTGTGTTTTGTTTTTGCTCTTGTTTAATTTTTTAATATTTCATTGCTCTTTCAGTGATTGTTATACTTTTTTAATGTGGCAAAAACCACATAACATGATATCTACCTTCTTACACAAATTTTAAAGGTACAGTACAGTATTGTTAACTATAAACACAGTGTTGTACAGCAGATTTCTAGAACTTATTAATCTTTCATGACTGAAACTTCATACCCATTGAACAGCAACTCCTCATTTGCCCCTCCCCCCCAGCAATCACCATTCTACTATCTGCTTGTATGAATTAGACTATTTTAGTTACCTCATATAAGTGGAATCATGCAATATTTATTTTTCTCCTGTGACTGGCTTATTTCACTTATCACAATGTCCTCCAGGTTCATTCAAGTGGTGGCATATAACAGGATTGCCTTCCTTTTTATGGCTAAATAATATTTCATTTTATGTGTACACTATATTTTTAAATTTATGTATGTATGTATTTATTCATTTTATATTTCTCTATAGTTGACATACAATATTATGTTAGTTTCAGGTGTACTACATAGTGCTCTGACATCTGCATACATTATGAAATGATCATCTTGTTAAATCTAGCAACCATCTGTATCCATACAAAGTTATTACAATATTATTAACCATATTCCTTGTGCTGTATATTATATCCCTGTGGCCTGTTTATTTTATAACTAGAGGTTTGTTCCTCTTAATCCCCTTCACCTGTTTCACTTCCCCCACCCATCCCCCTCCCTTCTGGTAACCATCCATTTGTTCTCTGTATCTTTGAGTCTGTTTTCACTTTGTTTTGTTTCTTTTGTTTTTTAGGTTCAACATGAGTGAAATCATATGATATTTGCCTTTATCTGACTTATTTCACTTAGCATAATACCCTCTAGAGCCATCCAAGTTGTCACAAATGGCAAGATTTCTTCTTTATTTTTTAATGGCTGAGTGATAGTCCATGGTGTGTGTGTGGGGGGGGGGGAATATATATATATATATATATATAAATATGATCTCACATCCTCTTATCCATTCATCTATTGATGGACATTTAGGTTGCTACCATATTTTCTTTATATATTGCTGGGTCATATGGCAGTTCTATTATTAATTTTTTAGGAACTTCCATGTTGTTTTCCACTGTGGCTGCAACATTTTGCATTCCCAACAGCAGTGTACAAGGGTTCTAATTTCTCCACATCCTCACCAACTCTTGCTTTCTGTTTTTTTCTTTTTTCTTTTTTTTAAAATAATACCATCCTAACAGATGTGAGGTGATAGCTGATTGTTTTCATTTACATTTCCCTGGTGATTATTTATGTTGACCACCTTTTAATACACCTGTTGGCCATTTGTATGTCTTCAGTGGAGAAATATCTACTCAGGTCTTTTGCCCATTTTTTAATTGAGGGTTTGTGTTTTTTTGCAGTTGAGTAGTAGGAGTTCCTTATAAATTTTGGATATTAACACCTGAGGAGATACATAGTTTGAAATATTTTCTCTGTAGGTTGCTGTTTACTCTGTTATTTCCTTTGTTGTACAGTAGCTTTTGAGTTTAATGTAGTCTCACTTATCTATTTTTTCTTTTGTTGCTTGTGCTTTTGGTATCACATCCAAGAAACCATTGCCAAGACTAATGTTATGAAGCTTTCCCCTATGTTTTCTTTTAGGAGTTTTACAGTTTCAGGTCTTATATTTAAGTCTTTAATCCATTTTGAGTTTATTTTTGTGTATGTTGTGACATAAGGTCCAATTTCATTCTTTTGCATGTGGATATCCAGTTTTCCCAAGATCATTTTCTGAAGACACTTTCCTTTCCCCATTGTATATTCTTAGCACACTTGTAGAAGATCAATTGACCATATGTGTGTGGGTTTATTTCTGTGCTTTCAATTCTGTTCCATTGGACTATATCTCTGTCTTTATGCCAGTACCATTCTGTTTTGATTACAGTAGCTTTATAATATGTTTTGAAATCAGTTAAGTATGATGCCTTCAGCTTTGTTCTTCTTTCTCAACATTGTTTTGGCTATTTGGGGTCTTTTGTGGTTCCCTATGAATTTTACGATTGTTCTTTCTATTTCTGTAAAAAAAAAAAAAAAAGCCATTGGGCTCTTGAAAGACACTGCATTGAATCCATAGATTGCTTTGGGTAGTATTGACATTTTAACAATATTAAGTCTTCCAATCCATGAACATTGGATGCCTTTCCATTTATTTGTGTCTTCTTTAATTTACTTCAGCCACATTTTGTAGTTTCAATGTACAAGTCTTCTGCTTCCTAGGTTAAGTTTATTCCTAAGTATTTGATTCTTTATGATGCTACTGAAAATATGATTATTTTCTTAATTTTCTTTTCAGATTGTTCATTATTAGTGTATAGAAAAGCAATTGCTTTTTATATGTTCCTTTTTTATCCTGCAAATTTACTGAACTTGTTTACTATTTCTAACAGTTTTTTCATGGAATCTTTTTTTTTAATTTTTATTTTATATTGGATTATAGTTGATTAACAATGTTGTGTTAATTTCAGGTGTACAGCAAAGTGATTCAGTTATACATATACATGTATCTATTCTTTTTCAAGTTCTTTTCACATTTAGGTTATTACAGAATATTGAGCAGAGTTCCCTGTGCTATACAGTAGTTCCTTGTTGGTTATCTATTTTAAATATATCAATGTGTATATGTCAATCCCAAACTCCCAATCTATCCTTTCCACCCACACTTCCCCCCTGGTAACCATAAGTTTTCATGGAATCTTTAGGGTTTTCTACATATAAGATCATGTTAATTATAAGCAGAGATAACTCTACTACTTCCTTTCCAATTTGGATGTCTTTTATTTAACTTTCTTGCCTAATTGCTCTGGCTAGGATTTCTAGTACTATGTTGAGTGGAAGT
Organism: Eschrichtius robustus; assembly: GCF_028021215.1. Lineage (NCBI taxonomy): Eukaryota > Metazoa > Chordata > Mammalia > Artiodactyla > Eschrichtiidae > Eschrichtius > Eschrichtius robustus. The sequence goes on from NC_090845.1 coordinate 25,706,237, forward strand.
GGTGAGAGTGGTTGTCCTTGCCTTGTTCCTGATCTCAGAGGAAAATCATTCCGTTTTTCACCATTGAGTATAATACTAGCTGTGGGCATGTCATATATAGCCTCTATTATGTTGAAGTAATTTCCTTCTATTCCTAGTTTGTTGAGTGTTTTTGTCATGAAAGGGAGTTGAGTTTTGTCAAATGCTTTTTCTGAATCTATTGAGGTGATCATGCGATTTTTATCCTTCATTCTGTTAATGCGGTGTATCACATGATTTTCATATGCTGAAACATCCTTTCAGCCTAGGGATAAGTTCTACCATATTATGGTGTATGATTTTTTTTTAATTAATTAATTTATTTATTTATTTTTGGCTGCATTGGGTCTTTGTTGCTGCACGTGGGCTTTCTCTAGTTGCGGCGAGCGGGGGCTACTCTTCGTTGCGGTGCACGGGTTTCTCATTGCAGTGGCTTCTTTTGTTGTGGGGCACAGGCTCTAGGTGCACGGGCTTCAGTAGTTGTGTCATGTGGGCTCAGTAGCTCTGTGCCATGTGGGATCTTCCCAGACCAGGGCTCGAACCTGTGTCCCCTGCATTGGCAGGTGGATTCTTAACCACTGTGCCACCACGGAAGTCCCTGGTGTATGATTCTTTTAATGTGCTAGACATTCTGGGGATCTCTCTAACCTTTTCTGTGTATGTGTTTTCTCTGGACTTGTGTGTGTAGATTCCTAATTAGAGGGATTTGCTCATTTCTTTTTTGAGGAGCTCATAATCTTTTATCTCTCTGGTGTCTCTCTGCTGTACTATTGGTTCTCTGAAGCAGCAGCTTGTTGCCTACCTCCCTTGTTTTCAGCCACTCTCAGACACCTAGAGTATCCTGAGTCCTGTCAGTGCCCTGAGTCATGCTATACACAAACCAGTCCCTCAGGCAGCATCAATGAAAAGTCAGATCATTGGACATAAAATCCAATCTTCCCTTTCTCTCACCAGGGAGTAGCTGGGATCTGGAGGTTTCGTCCTGATCACATGGCATTATGCCAGGGGAAGGGACTATGGTGAGAATGTGCCACAAATTTTCCTAACAGCTTTGATGTGGCTGGTTTTGTGTTCACCTGTCATGCAGCAGCCTCTTAAATGATTCTTGGATTTCTTATAAAGGGAACTGGTCCATGTATTGTTGTTGGATAGTGTCTCTGTGGGAGGAAGGAGAATCTGGGGCTTCCTATTCCAGCATCCTTATGATATCACTCGTTGTTACAAATTTTGAAATGCCATTAATTTGATTCATAGCATTGGAAGAGACACGTTTGTATCTTTTAACTTATTCTGTATAAATCTTTAGAATTATAGGACAGCATGAAATAAAAACCAATTAAAGGAATATGTTACCTCCTTTAGAACAGATCAAGGAAATGAAAAAATTTTAAATATTTTCTAAGTAAACATTCCCATGGCTGGTACCATGTTTAGCTTTTCATGCCCTCCTTCTTAACTGTTTGAAATATATACAAAGTAAAATCACAGCTGCCTTTCTGAGTCAGCACACAAAATTCTCAATCTAACCCTATGTCCATTTTTTAAACCTGAAAATCACCTTCCCATTTTTATATACAAATATTTTAAGTTAGTTCAAGATATATTTATATCCCATTTCAGAAGAAAAAATGTTCTAGATTATTGCTCTGTGTTGTAGAGATTTAGGTTTGAGGGACAAAATGACAAGATTTCTTGGTCTGATTATGGTCTAAGTAGATTAAAAAACAAAGATGAGTCACAGAATTTTACCCTCATGAAGTTATGTTTGAATTAATGAATTATCACATCTGAGCACCTTGTTGATTGTTTATCGTTCAAGTTATTGAGCCATTTGAAGTGGTGTAGGTGGTGAATAAAGTTCCTGATTACATGAGTTTTGTATCTTATATGATTAGGACAAAATTTTTTTTTTATCTATCTCTGGTTTACCTTCAACTCTACCATAGTGCTCTTTACTATAATACATATGTAGATAGGAAAGTGTGGAAATGGCAGATAATTTTCCGATTTTGACCTGACTCCATAAAACTGGACCAGATAATTTAAAACAACACATTGTACTTATATCTCATACATATAATATGCATAAGTATAATTATATATAGTATACATATGATGCAATTACATATAATATTTTATTATACAATTATATAGAATTTATATATATATCAAGAAATTTTGTAGAGCCATAGTATTGAATTTGCACAAAGTCCTCTACCTAGGGATTTGGCCCATATGCTTGAATAGTCTGTAGCATTTTTCATTTTATTTCTTCTTTTAGCAGAATCCATTGAACATTGACATCTGGCAAGCAGATAAACTTAACATGTCCACATGAACAATGATGAAATAAGCAACAGATTCATGACCAGTGTTTGCACTTACTAGCCTGTTCGTGTATTCACGGACCTTATCAAGTGAACAATGTAGAAGAACAAGGCTTTGCACTGCATTTGCATTGAATTTGCTAAAGACATCTGTTATTTTAAGCAGTGTTTAAAAAGAAAGGTAATCATAAACTGCCTGTAGCATTTGCATTAAAAATATTGATATTAGCTAACAGATATTAAGTACTTCTTATGATATAGTTATTATTTTAAGTGCTTTATTTTATTGACCCAATTGCTTCTCACACAAACTAAATGAAAGATGATTATGATACCAAATTCACAGATATGGAAATTGAAGCACAGGAGCATAACCACACAGATAGACATGGTGGCATCAGAATTGAACTTAGGCGGTTTTGTTCCAGAGCTGGTGCTCTTAAATCTTAATAAATGTGTATCACAAGACAGTCTTTAAGAAGCTCTAAATTATATTTATAAATTCATATATAATATATACATATGTACTAGCTATCTATGAGTGTGTATATGTAAGGCTACTAATTTATTTAAAGAATATTGAAAATATATATATAATTCCCTATAATAGGAGGATATAACAAGTTTGATCATTTAATGTTACAGTGCTTGGTATTATTAAATGTTTGTGGTTCAGAAGAGTCTTTATTCCTTCTGAGTAAATAATGAAGAGTGGAACTCTAATTTATTACAACAAGAAGCAAATAATATATTGATTGAGAAATAACTGAGAGCTTTTGCTCATCTTCATTATTCACCTCAGAATATTATTTCTTTACCATGCTCTCATATATACCAGAATGTACTTCTCTCAAATTATGTTTATTTTCTTTGTGATGGTAGTAAACACCACAGTATTTTGAATTTTTAATACACATATTTCAACAATATTCTTCCTCTCAAGGTTTCTCATCAAATGTTGCTTTACATATATGTGTATGCATATATGTACATATGTGTGTGATTATGTGCATATATGTGTATATATATGTATGTGTGTATGTGTACATTTAATGTTTCTAATTTTAAGGCCATTGAAAAATCTTTTGCATCTTAGCAATATTAAATTATCACCCTATTAAACAATTATTATTATTTATTTTTCAGGAGATGGCTCTTGAATCTTTTAGCAACACTCTCTCTCTTTCCAGTTTTTGAACTGCAGTGCTTCATTGTTATCAACCTAGTATTTACATTTAACCAATCATCCCCTTTAAATGAACTGAGTGAGCATCATTCAGTAAGGTATACTAGTACTATGCATGGCTGTGTGTCAATACAAATGCAAGGATTTGACTTCTCTTAAAAATGAATTAATTAGTAAAAGAAAGTGTGGTAATCACTAGTGCTGTCTACCAAATGTATCCCATTACTCAATTTCTGGCCACATGGTAGGCCCACTTTGCTGCCCCATGCTCAAGTGACTTGTTTTGGTCAGTGAAATATGACAGTGACATGTAACATTTCAGTCAGGAAGCCTGAAGAGCAAGTGCATGATAGGCCCCTTTATCTTTTCCCTGCTAAACTGATCATGAGAGTACAGATGGTGCTTCTCTTAGCTGGGTTCCCTGCGGAGGTATAGTAAGCCAAGACCCCCTGCCAACTTACATTTGACATGTACCATGTACAAGAAATAACTTTTTTTTTCTTTTTAAGTTGGAGCAGGGGTTGTTTTTTACTGCAATATAATCTTGCCCATCCTAATGGCAGTGAAGTTTTCCAAAGAGTACAGTGCTCCTATAATAAAACCCCTAAAATAGCTTAGGTACAAGGCAATAAAGAGCTAAGAAATTACTGGAAAATGAAAGGAAGGAGATTCATATTATGCAGTGGAAAAATATTTGGTAAAACTCTCAACTCCAATGACAAAAAAATTAGATCAGTTGCCTAATGAATCTGTAGCCCCATGGGAAGAAAAGAAACAATAAAAATGTTAGTAGCAAGTGTTGGTTGCTGCTGGTTGTGGTGTTACTAAGACATAGGTGAGCTCCCAAAATAACTGGATGATTTGCAAGCAAGAATGAAAAAGCATAGAGAAAATCTTCAAATTTAAGGACTTGTAGGGTTGAAAAAGGCAAGTGATTCTCAAACCCAAACAGTAATAGAAATGTTTAAGAAATGCTTTGAGCAAAAAAGGGCTGATTGAAACTCAGAATTGCATGAAGGATCCAATCAAGAGTTGCTCATCACACAAATTGTTGAAACATGGGAATGGAACAGATTACCTCAGAGTAAATATCTGAGCCTCTCAATGAAGACTGCAGTACCAAGAAACGCCTTTCAAGTCAAACAAAATGTCTTAGGAAAAGAATAATGTCATATTCTCACGGTACCAGCAATTAAGTCCAGAAGGATAAGCACGGGGTCTAAAAATCAAAGAACATTACAATATATGTAAATCAGACCATTATGCTGTACACCTTAAAACTTCTATAGTGATATATGTCAATTATTTCTCAATGAAAATGGAAAACATCAAAGAACAATAGCAAATGGAAAGGTTTTGCTTATCAAAGAACTGAGGGTGTGACTGTTGGCACGTGGACCTTACTGAAATCAAATAGTAAGAAGCTGGCCAAGTTCTTGAGACAGTCTAGAATAAAAAAGACTAACTGTTTGTGATTTAAAATCACACTTGGTTCTTGAACTTTATATGAATAAGAAGAAGACTAAAAAAAAAAAAAAATTGGATAGGGAGAACATATTCTCCAATGCCCAATTCTCTAAGGCGAAGGAGAACAGAAAGGGAAGGATCTCTTGGGCAGAACCAATGGCTCCGGAGAACAGTGGCTTAGGGAGCAGAAATGGAGCCTAACAGAGGAATATTATGCACCCATTGTGTAGAAGCTCTTTATATAATCTGCCCAATAAGATTTCAGAACTGAAATAGACAAGTGATTACTGCATAGCCTCCCATTCTTCTATGTTTTAAATAGGAATATTAATTGTACACAACCTATCCCTGTTCCATCAGTGTATATTGGCTAAGTGTGGGGCAGATAACCTTCTCTTTGGCCGTAAGTTTTCAAATCAAGAGGAGACAAATCAGAACCTGACGTAGACTACTACACATCATCTGCTGTAGTAGAAATTACTGATCATCAATTGGACTTTAAGTTTTACTGGACTAGATAGAACTTATATATTGTTCCTCAAAGAAAGAGTAAATAAATCCATTTGGCCGGTAGGATGGAGAGAAATTGGTGATGTGGAAAGAAGGTAGATTGTAGTAGTCATCTGTGAAGTTCATCAAATATTTCCTGCAGGTACATGGTAGGGTTAAACTTTATTTCCTCATTGAACTTAGGTATGGCCATGTAATTTGCTTTACAAGCAAAATGTAGGTGGAAGTGATATATGCCACTTCTGGGCAAATACTTAAGAATAAGTGTATGATTCTGCACATTTTCTTAGAGGTGATGATGAGCTATGATGAGCTATGGTGAGCTATGATGAGCTATGATGAAATGAAGAGTCTTTCAACCTGGTTTGCTGAATGCGTACAATGAGCAAAACCCCCAGATGACCCACATTGGCCACATAACATAAGCAAGAACTAAAATTTGTTACGTTAAATCATGAAGATTTGTGGGTTGTTACTGCAGCATAACCTAGATAAAATGACTAAGAAAGTGCATAAGAAGTATGTTGAATGAACCCCATTAAAATAATCAAGGCCATACAGAAAAAGGTTTTTTTTTTAACACATCAACAATAAAAATAGGGAACATCAAAACACTAGAAACTTGGGGAGACCTTCAAGATGGCAGAGGAGTAAGACGTGGAGATCACCTTCCTCCCCACAAATACATCAGAAATACATCTACAAGTGGGTCAAATCCTATGGAACACCTACTGAATGCTGGCAGAAGACCTCAGGCTTCCCAAAAGGCAAGAAACACCCCCACGTACCTGGGTAGGACAAAAGGAAAAAGAAAAAACAGAGACAAAAGAATAGGGATGGGACCGCCCCACCTGGGAGGGAGCTGTGAAGGGGGAAAAGTTTCCACACACTAGGAAGCCCCTTCCCTGGTGGGGACGGGGAGTGGTGGGGGGGAAGCTTTGGAGCTACAGAGGAGAGCGCAGCAACAGGGGTGCAGAGGGCAAAGTTGAGAGATTCCCACACAGAGGATCGCTGCTGACCAGCACTCACCAGCCCGAGAGTCTTGTCTGCTCACCCGCTGGGGTGGGCGGGGGCTGGGAGCTGAAGCTCAGGCTTCGGAGGTCAGATCCCAGGGAGAGGACTGGGGTTGGCTGCGTGAACACAGCCTGAAGGGGGCTAGTGAGCCACAGCCAGGCGGGATGGAGTCCGGGAAAAAGTCTGGAACTGCCTAAGAGGCAAAAGACCATTGTTTCGGGGTGTGCAAAGAGAGGGAATTTACAGCACCGCCTAAACGAGCTCCAGAGACGGGCACGAGCCGCGGCTATCAGCGCAGACATCAGAGATGGGCATGAAATGCTAAGGCTGCTGCTGCAGCCACCAAGAAGCCTGTGTGCAAGCACAGGTCACTCTCCACACCTCCCCTCCCAGGAGCCTGTGCAGCCCACCACTGCCAGGGTCCTGTGATCCAGGGACAACTTCCCCGGGAGAACACACAGCGCGCCTCAGGCTGTTGCAATGTTACGCCAGCCTCTGCCACCGCAGGCTCGCCCCACATTCCATACCCCTCCCTCCCCCCAGCCTGAATGAGCCAGAGCCCCCTAATCAGCCACTCCTTTAACCCCGTCTTGTCTGAGCGAAGAACAGATGCCCTCAGGTGACCTACACGCAGAGGCGGGTCCAAATCCAAAGGTGAACCCCAGGAGCTGTGTGAACAAAGAAGAGAAAGGGAAATCTCTCCCAGCAGCATCAGGAGCAGTGGATTAAATCTCCACAATCAACTTGATGTACCCTGCATCTGTGGAATACCTGAATAGACAACGAATCATCCCAAAATTGAGGTGGTAGACTTTGGGAGCAACTGTAGACTTGGGGTTTGCTGTCTGCGACTGACTGGTTTCTGGTTTCATGTTTATCTTAGTTTAGTATTTAGAGTTTATTATCATTGGTAAATTTGTTTATTGATTTGGTTTCTCTCTTCCTTTTTTCTTTCATATAGAGATATATACATTTTTTTCCTTTTTCTTTTAATGTGTGTATGTGTATGCTTCTTTGTGTGATTTTGTCTGTAGAGCTTTGCTTTTACCATTTGTGCTAGGGTTCTGTGTGTCCATTTTTTTTTTTTTTTGTAATATAGTGCTTTTAGTGCTTGTTATCATTGGTGGATTTGTTTTTCGGTTTGGTTGCTCTCTTCTTTCTTTATTTCATTACTTTTAAATTTTTTTAATTTTTAATAATTTAAAAAATTTTTTATTTTAATAACTTTATTTCTTTTTATTTTGCTTTTTTCTTTCCTTCTTTCTTTTTTTCTCCCTTTTCTTCTGAGCCATGTGGCTGACAGGGTCTTGGTGCTCTGGTCGGGTGTCAGGCCTGTGCCTCTGAGGTTGGAGAGCCGAGTTCAGGACATTAGTCCACCAGAGATCTCCCAGCTCCACGAAATATCAAATGGCGAAAGCTCTCCCAGAGATCTCCATCTCAATGCTAACACCCAGCTCCACTCAAAGACCAGCAAGCTACAGTGCTGGACACCCTATGCCAAACAACTAGCAAGACAGGAACACACCCCACCCATTAGCAGAGAGGCTGCCTAAAATCATAATAAGTTCACAGACACCCCAAAACACACCACCAGATGCGGTCTTGCCCACCAGAAAGACAAGATCAAGCCTCATCCACCAGAACACAGGCAGCAGTCCCCTCCACCAGGAAGCCTACACAACTCACTGAACTAACCTTAGCTACTGGGGTCAGACACCAAAAAGGAGAACTACGAACCTGCAGCCTGCGAAAAGAAGACCCCAAACACAGTAAGTTAAGCAAAATGAGAACACAGAGAAACACAGTAGATGAAGGAGCAAGGTAAAAACACACCAGACGAAAAAAATGAAGAGGATATAGGCAGTCTACCTGAAAAAGAATTCAGAGTAATGACAGTAAAGATGATCCAAATTCTTGGAAATAGAATGGAGAAAATACAAGAAACTTTTAACAAGGGCCTAGAAGAACTAAAGAGCAAACAAACAATGATGAACAACACAATACATGAAACTAAAAATTCTCTAGAAGGAATCAACAGCAGAATAACTGAGGCAGAAGAACGGATAAGTGACCTGGAAGATAAAAGAGTGGAAATAACTACTGCAGAGCAGAGTAAAGAAAAAAGATGGAAAAGAATTGAGGAGAGTCTTAGAGACCTCTGGGACAACATTAAATGCACCAACATTCGAGTTATAGGGGTGCCAGAAGAAGAAGAGAAAAAGAAAGGAACTGAGAAAATATTTGAAGAGATTATAGTTGAAAACTTCCCTAACATGGGAAAGGAAATAGTCAATCAAGTCCAGGAAGCGCAGTTAGTCCCATACAGGATAAATCCAAGGAGAATCATGCCAACACACAGATTAATCAAACTATCAAAAATTAAATACAATGAAAAATATTAAAGGCAGCACGGGAAAAACAACAAATAACATACAAGGGAATCCCCATAAAGTTAACTGCTGATCTTTCAGCAGAAACTCTGCAAGCCAGAAGGGAGTGGCAGGACATATTTAAAGTGATGAAAGGGAAAAACCTACAACCAAGATTACTCTACCCAGCAAGGATCTCATTCAGATTCAATGGAGAAATTAAAACGTTTACAGACAATCCAAAGCTAAGAGAATGAAGCACCACCAAACCAGTTTTACAACAAATGCTAAAGGAACTTCTCTAGGCAGGAGACACAAAAGAAGGAAAAGACCTACAATACCAAACCGAAAACAATTAAGAAAATGGTAATAGGAACATACATGTCGATAATTACCTTAAATGTAAATGGATTAAATGCTCCCATGCAAGGATTCCTTAATATATGCAAATCAATCAATATGATAAACCATATTAACAAATCGAAGGAGAAAAACCATATGATCATCTCAATAGATGCAGAAAAAGCTTTTGACAAAATTCAACACCCATTTATGATAAAAAAAAACCCTCCAGAAAGCAGGCATAGAGGGAACTTACCTCAGTATAATAAAGGCTATATATGACAAACCCACAGCCAACATAGTTCTCAATGGTGAAAAATTGAAAGCATTTCCTCTAAGATCAGGAACAAGACAAGGTTGTCCACTCTCACGACTATCATTCAACATAGATTTGGAAGTTTTAGCCACAGCAATCAGAAAAGAAAAAGAAATAAAAGGAATCCAAATCAGAAAAGAAGAAGTAAAGCTGTCACTGTTTGCAGATGACATGATACTATACATAGAGAATCCTAAAGATGTTACCAGAAAACTACTAGAGCTAATCAATGAATTTGCTAAAATAGCAGGATACAAAATTAATGCACAGAAATCTCTTGCATTCCTATATGCTAATGATGAAAAATCTGAAAGAGAAATTAAGGAAACACTCCCATTTACCACTGTAACAAAAAGAATATAATACCTATGAATAAACCTACCTAAGGAGACAAAAGACCTGTATGTAGAAAACTATAAGACACTGATGAAAGAAATTAAAGATGTTACAAACAGATGGAGAGATATATCATGTTCTTGGATTGGAAGAAGCAACACTGTGAAAATGACTATACCCTCCAAAGCAATCTACAGGTTCAATGCTATCCCTATGAAACTACCAATGGCATTGTTCACAGAACGAGAACAAAAAATTTCACAATTTGTATGGAAACACAAAGGACCCCAAATAGCCAAAGCAATCTTGAGAAAGAAAAACGGAGCTGGAGGAATCAAGCCCCCTGATTTCAGACTATACTACAAAGCTACAGTAATCAGGACAGTCTGGTACTGGCACAAAAACAGAAATATAGATCAATGGAACAGGATAGAAAGCCCAGAGATAAACCAATGCACATATGGTCACCTTATTTTTGATAAAGGAGGCAAGAATATACAATGGAGAAAAGAAAGCCTCTCCAATAAGTGGTGCTGGGAAAACCTGACAGCTACATGTAAAGGAATGAAATTAGAACACTCCCTAACACCATACACAAAAATAAACTCAAAATGGATTAAAGACCTAAATGTAAGGCCAGACACTATCAAACTCTTAGAGGAAAATATAGGCAGAACACTCTATGACATATACCACAGCAAGATCCTTTTTGACCCACCTCCTAGAGAAATGGAAATAAAAATAAACATATGGGACCTAATGAAACTTAAAAGCTTCTGTACAGCAAAGGAAACCATAAACAAGACGAAAAGACAACCCTCAGAATGGGAGAAAATATTTGCAAACGAAGCAACTGACAAAGGATTAATCTCCAGAATTTACAAGCAGCTCATGCAGCTCAATATCAAGAAAACAAACAACCCAATCCAAAAATGGGCAGAAGACCTAAATAGACATTTTTCCAAAGAAGATATACAGATTGCCAACAAACACATGAAAGGATTCTCAACATCATTAATCATTAGAGAAATGCAAATCAAAACTACAGTGAGGTATCACTTCATACTAGTCAGAATGGCCATCATCAAAAAATCTACAAACTATAAATGCTGGAGAGAGTGTGGAGAAAAGGGAACCCTTTTGCACTGTTGGTGGGAATGTAAATTGGTACAGCCACTATGGAGAACAGTATGGAGGTTCTTTAAAAAACTAAAAATTGAACTACTATATGACCTAGGAATCCCACTACTGAGCATATACCCTGAGAAAACTATAATTCAAAAAGAGTCATGTACCAAAATGTTCATTGCAGCTCTGTTTACAATAGCCAGGACATGGAAGCAACCCAAGTGTCCATCGACAGATGAATGGATAAAGAAGATGTGGCACATATATACAATGGGGTATTACCCAGCCATAAAAAGGAATGAAATTGAGTTATTTGTAGTGAGATGGATGGACACAGAGACTGTCATACAGAGTGAAGTATGTCAGAAAGAGAAAATTAAATAACATATGCTAACATATATATATATGGAATCTAAAGAAAAAAATGGTTATGAAGAACATAGGGGCAAGACAGGAATAAAGACGCAGACGTAGAGAATGGACTTGAGGACACAGGGAGGGGGAAGGGTAAGCTGGGTCAAAGTGAGAGAGTGGCATGGAGTTATATATACTACCAAATGTAAAATAGATAGCTAGTGGGGAGCAGCTGCATAGCACAGGGTGATCAGCTCGGTGCTTTGTGACCACCTAGAGCGGTGGGATAGGGAGGGTGGGAGGGAGACGCAAGAGGGAGGAGATATGGGTATATATGTATATGTATAGCTGATTCACTTTGTTATAAAGCAGAAACTAACACACCATGGTAAAGCAATTATACTCCAATAAAGATGTTTAAAAAAAAAGAAAAAACACTAGAAACTTCAAAAGACTTATGAAAAACAATCTCCAAAGAAATGCATTTCCTTGATTTCGTAATGCCAAAAACAGCAGAGGGACTGAGGAATAGAAACCATTATATCCACACTCACATTGCCTTACTCAAGGGGTGTAGGCCAAAGACAAGGATAAGCCATACAGTATTTGAGGGGTCCACATCTATTTTCCATCTATGTGCTTGGGAATAGGCCTTGGTCCTGAAGTCCACAAAAAGTGCAGAACCAATAATGGGAGGCTTATTTTAAAGTTATGGTTGGTACATTCAGCTGTACTAGGGAAAGACAATGGATATTGCCTACCCAGATTTCTCTATGCACAATATATGGAAAAGGAATTCTTATCACAATGGATGAGCTACTAGCTAAAAATGCTTCCAATCTAGCTCTCACATTATCATATAATGTTAGATCACTAACCTGATCAAGGAATTAGAAATTTAATTATAAACTCATAGTTTTAAGTATATATAGGTGGATGGATAGCTGCATGGATGGATGGATAGACAGGTAGGTAGGTAGGGAGATAGATATGTATTTAATAGATAAATATAGACATAAATAGATATATACACAGATATATGACTTAATAATATCTACTGAGAGAACCCAGAAGCAATAAGCTTCTAGAGAACTGGGTTAACAGTAAGTATATTTAAGGTAGTAGCAATGAGCACACCTAGGGCCACACCTTGCTTCTTAAATACCATTGTTCACTAAAAGGAGCAAGGGTTCCTTGACTGAATGGCTGATTGCAAGGCTAGGAACGGGAAGGTACAAGATGAGCTTGGAACATTCTGCTGTGCCATAAAGTAAGGGACTGCTTAGAGAATTGATAGGAACATGTCAAAAGGACATAGGCACCAACTTGAAGGCACTTACACTAGCCAAATTGAGGGGCATTCTGGAAAATATATGGTTTATACTCCTCAAAATTGTCAACATTTTTGAGACCGTTGGAGGAGGTCGTCAAGAGAATGTGATCGCCAGTTGACCTGAAAGCTGAACCCGGGCAATTGGAGGCCCCTCACCCCCTCCCCTGTCCTAGGAATATGTATGTTCCACCCACTGTTTCCACAGTGGGAGCCATTTTCAAGGATGTAAGCTTAAAAGAGCAATGTGCTGTTGAGACCATCTGGACAGTATACATGACTGAACCCTGTTAAGGACTCTATATAGACTTTTAAGATTCTGGTGGGCAGGTGTGGCGTTCTAGTCATCTTGCAGTGCCTAAGACAAGCCTTGCGGACAAGTGCCCTTGCTGCTTAAACCTGCCACCTACCAATCTGGAGTGGTTGTCTCTTTCTTCTATCTCTCCTTGCCCTCCATGTATAGGGGCCAGTTTCAGATTTTACCCAGGAACCTCCCAGGTTTTCGAACCAACAGAGATAGAGCAATTATACTGTAATCCTGGATTGGATTCTACACCAGATTTGATCTTCTGTAATGGACACTAAGAGTTAATTGGCATAATTTGTTTAAAGTTTTTTTTTCATATTAATGTTAATATCTTGACTGTGATAAATGTACTACAGTTATGTAAAAGAATGTTTTTATTTTTGGGAAAACACACTGTAAGTATTTAAAAGCATTATAACTGCAACTGACTCTCAAATGTCTCAAAGTTTGAGAAAAAAATACAGTTGACCCTTGAACAATGTGGGTTTGAATTGTGAGGGTCCACTTACACGTGGATATTTTTCAATAGTAAATATTGTAATACTAAATTGTCTGTGGTTGGTTGAATCTGGGGATGTGGAGAAACTATAAATTACATGCAGATTAACCCCCACATTGTTCAAGGGTCAACTGTATGTAGATATATAGAGACACACATATATAGATACGGACTTACGGATAAGCAGAGAATAACAAAACCAATGTGGTAAAAATTTAACATTTGGGAGAGCTTTACACTATTTTTGCTCTAAGCCTGAAATTATACAACAAAAAGAAAAGGAAAGAAAAGAAAATGCCAAGGTCAAAATTTTCTTTCATGCCCTCATTTTATTTGAGTGCCATTTTATTTGACATTGCTCACCACTCCTCTTGAAAACTCCTATTCCCTGAATTGCATGATACTGAATTCTGTGATGTTAGATGCAGGTCTTCAGGTTGTTATGAAAACACTGCTTTTCCCTAGAGTTTCTTGTCTTTTTGGTCTATAGATTCCCTAACTAGCAGCATCTAGTTTTATGGCTTACACCACTTTGGAAGTTAGAGTTCCAAATTTATATCTCAAGCCCAGATTTTTCCTTGTATTCTTTACTTCTTTAACCAATTTCTTACTGTATGCCTTCATTCTAATTTCCCATAGGCAACTCATTCAGAAAATGTTCAAAGCTGTATGTTATTTTTCTCTTGAAACCCAACTGCTGCTTCTGCATTTCTATACTTACTAATTGCATCAGTCACCACAACCAAAAACATGGTAGCATCCTAAATCATATTCACCAAGTTATATACTGAAAACACACTAATCTCTCTTGTCTCCATTCAAACTGACATTCATTCATTCAACAAATATTTATTTTCTATATATTCAGCACTGGGACTAGAGCAGTGAACAAGATGTATGTAGCTTGGTTTTGGTTAAGTTTGTTTTCTAATGGGAAAAGCAGACAATTAAATATAAGTCCTCTTTACCACTTAAAGAAATTTGTATTACCAAGTATTACTAAGTAGCATACAGATTCAGTATAGAAAATCTGAAAAAAGAGAAATTAAATCACCCCTATCCCACTGCCATCATATATTGGGACAATTACTGCCACTAGTGTGATCACTTTAAAAAGCATCTGTGATCATGACTTACCACTCCTCTGCTTAACATTCCTCAGTAGCCCTCCAGTGGCCATCGGACAGCCTCCAAACACCTTGATAAGGCTTCATACCCTGGCCTTTGCTTACCCAAAGGTTCCTTTCGCTTCTTTGTCCTACTCTCACTCCCCCAATCTTCCTCAAATTTTTTCTAGAGCCATCTTGAATAACTTGATTTTGCCGGAGTGCTATACTATACTCCTTCCTCCTCTGCTGGGACACCACTGGACCTGGTGCATACTTCTACAATGCAAATATCACCCAATTGCTGATTTTTATTTATCTCTTTCTTTACCGAGCTCCTGAAGTTAGAAAGGACTTATTGCTCATTAATTTACCAGTACTTACCATACTTGATGTATAGTAGATGTCCACAAATATTTACTGAAATAATTAAATCAAAGCACGGTCATATGTATTATCCCTTAAAGTATAGAATAAAGAAACAAAATGTATTTTGAATTTTTAGAATTTAGTCACTGAAAGTTGTTATTAGTAATAATTACATTGCCTTGAGGGACAAATGTAATTACTGATGTACAGTATCATCATAATTTAAACATAGTTATTGAAAATCTGCAAAAACACTTCCCCCATAAATACAGCATCCCAAATAGAACAGTGCCTTCTCCAAAAATGTACTTTTATTCAGCTTTGTAATTCTTACTAATTTGACATTCTATTTATTCAGAAAAACCAAACTCAATAAATGCATAAATCAATATATTAATTAGTTGTGTTTTTAAACTCTCTGCTTTGACCAATGTACTTGAAGTTTGGCCCTAGGCCAAGACAATTTTGAAGGTGAGGTAGGTTTCTGGTGTTCTTTTGGAATAAGTATTTACTTTTTGAAACTAAGAGTTAAAATATAGCACCTTAACACTTTTTAATTTTTCTTTATATAGTAGAATATAAAAACCCCACTGATGGAATCACTTCTAAGGAGGAAGGAGGAATACAGACCATAATACCTTGGTTATGTTCTGAAATGAAAACAAAATGTTGAGGGTCTGCTCATGCCTTTCCTTCCTGTAAGTACTTGGGAATAAAAAAACAAACTTTTTTTGCCTTTCTCATTTGATAGGTACATATTAAAATTACTGTTATTTGTTGCACCCTTTCCCGAATAAATCGTCCTTTTAAAAATATTGTTATTTACAAAATTTAAACATTTTATTCACCTGTAGAGGTGTCTGTAAATGGAATCCAGTGTGACAGTTTGTGTAGTTGGTAAATTTTGAAAAGTAAGTGTGTTTTTGCTGAATGTACAAAGAAAATAATTTACAGTAAGAGCAAAAACTTATAAAAGTCAAAACAGAAAGGTAAAGAGAATTGGTTAGAGGTCTTTCTGTCAGTAGGGAAAGGTAAGGAGTATCTGAAATAACATAAGCAAAGGCTTTAGTTTTTGTTATTCTGGGGTGTATATCCTCTTTTATAATTATAGTTCAAGCACAGAAATAGCAAAAAATTATTCAACTATGAAATTGTGGTAGTAAATCATTTGGACAACATTTAATTTTATAGCCTATGGGAATTTATGTTAAATGATTAAGACAGAATATGGCAAAGACTTGGAAGTTTTAGTTGAAGTTAGACAATTTGCTTACAACCGTACAGCAAAACGAATTAAGTAAACTAAACTAAGTTTTATTGTTTAAATATTCTTTCAGCCATTCCAAACTACTTATATTTTCTAGACTCTGTCAACCTCTCATAATCTAGTAAAGGAGAGCAATTTACAAACACCATAATGTGATAAGAGATTGGAAAGAATGGCATAGATTAGTCAGTCTGTATGTGTGTGCACTTGAACACTCACATTCCCAAAAGTGCATCTGGGATGGTTTTACAGAGAAGGCAACATTTTATGCGCATGTTAAAGAGTGCCTAGCAGTTTGTGAGATAGAGATTGGCAAGGAGAGGAAGTGTGTTTCACACATGCAAAGATGCTGAGGTATGAATGAGCATGGTATAGTTAGCAACTGGTGAGAAATTTGATATATAT
Source organism: Eschrichtius robustus (assembly GCF_028021215.1). Taxonomy (NCBI): domain Eukaryota; kingdom Metazoa; phylum Chordata; class Mammalia; order Artiodactyla; family Eschrichtiidae; genus Eschrichtius; species Eschrichtius robustus. The sequence goes on from NC_090845.1 coordinate 25,722,887, forward strand.
CACTGACCACATTTTATGTTATCTATTATTCTAAAAAGAATGTTTTCCCAATATTATTTCACCATGTGATCCCTTCCTCAAATGCAGTATTTGGAAACCCCATTTGTAAACAAATTATCTCAGATAATCTCAGAAACAGATGCTTTGTTTGATTAGAGTCTACAGATAACTCCCTCCACCCCCAACCCCCTCAGGTGATCTCTGATGAGATGCAGAGAAATCCCTAGAGATCATCACCCCAGCACAGTTTGAAGTTCATTGCCCTAGGTTGTCTGGACCAATACTATTTGTGTGCAGATTTCTCCCTAGTTTACATGTTTGTCACCTGTAGCTTACATGTTTGTCAAACTCTGAGCTGAGATATCAAACAATTTTTTCTAATTGCCTGTACATCACTGCAGAGTTTTGCTACCACAGCTATTTGCACCTTAACTAGCTGTGTCAGGCAGAATGGGTGAAGTTATACTGTTATAACAAACAAACCCCAAGTCTCAGTGACTTAAGACAACAAATTTTTGTTTTCACTCATGCTATATGACACAGGGAACTAAAGACTCTGCTCATTGTAAACACTCAGGAACCCAGACTGATTAAAGCACCTTCTCAACTTCTTCCATGATAGTCTTGACAGAGAGAAGAGAATTTGCTTCTTAAATCTGCCACAGAAGAGGCATATTTCATTTCCATTTCACATTTTATTGGCCAGATGAATCCATGAATCTATGCCACACTTAATCAGTGTCAGGGAAACGTAATCTTAACATGTACCTGAAAGTACAGAAATGCTTAGCAAACTGCACTGATGACTTCTACACTACCCATGCCTATTCTTCCTACTGATGAACTTCCTCCTTAATTACAAGCATATTTAATTTATACCTTTATTTGGTATCTGTGTGATTAAAAGGAACCTCATGGTTCTCTCTCTGAAAGAAGAGCTTCAGAATTTGATAGATAGCTAAATAAGCAACTTTGCCTTGGCTAATGACTTAAAAGCAGTAAGAGTGACCTACGGCAAATGATGGCTGGACAACAGAAAAAGAATGCAGTATAAGCAGAGGGAACATAATATAAGGAACAAAAACTAGAAGGGGAGACAGTCAGTGTAACAGTAGTGTGCATTTTTGTCAGTGATGTACTTTCTAGTCTATCCTATTTAACACCAGGTTATTGAATGCTATATACATTTGGGTTCATGTATTTTAACTATATTTCCCTAACAATGTCTGAAGCTCATCCTTTCGATATTTATTTGAAAATAAAATGGTTAAAAGTTTTGCTGAGAGAATCCTTATTGTATGTGTGCATATGTCTGTGTGTATACACATGTATATAGTTAAGTAGTAAAGTTAGTCATAAATAAGTGCAAAAAATTATACAATATATATCTGGTGTAAAGCCTGAACTAATTCATTTTTTGGGGGGTTTTGTTTTCTATTTCTTAATGGGATGTGGGTGCTGCCTTAGCCAGAAGGCATTATAGAGTCTTTATCTAGATTGATGTCTCAATCTTCTATTGAGGTCTGTATCTCTCACCTGTTGTAACTGCTATGTTCCACATTTTATCATGCTGTGCTAGTTGCTTTAGGCTATCAGAAATGTTAATTGTGGTAATTTGTCAGTGTCCTTCTGCTTGCAGTTGCTTTCATTTCAGTCCTTAAATCTTTCTTCCTGAATACAGAATTAATCAACTGTACTACTAGGTCAGTCACTGTTACTACTTCTCTTCCTAATTGCTGTTGTGTTCATCTGTATGATATTGGAACCGCCACTGCCACTGTAAACCAAGCACCTCTCCTCTGTTACATCTCTCAATTACTCCTGCCTTTTTACTGCTGCCTTCTTTCTGCTGCAGTAAGGGTATTTTATAGGACTCTTACTTTGGGTTGAAAAGCAGTCTTTTTCCAAAAGATATTTCCCTTCCCCTTTAAACAGTAAACTTAATAAACACAGAGCACCTATATTGGCAGATACTGTGCTAAACGCTAGGGATTCAGAAATGGATTGAAAACGGTCCTTGTATATATGCTCCCAAGTACCTCTTAGGGGGTCCCAAACCAAAGTATTTAAAGCAGTCAAAGAAATCCCTTAAAAAAGGAGTGGGTTGGGGACTTCCCTGGTGGTCCAGTGGGTAAGACTCCGAGCTCCCAATGCAGGGGGCTGGGTTTGATCCCTGGTCAGGGAACTAGATCCCGCATGCATGCCGCAAATGAGAGTTCACATGCCGCAACTAAGAGTCTGCGTGCCGCAACTGAGTCTGCATGCCGCAACTAAAAAGTCCACAGGCCGCAGTGAAGATCCTGCGTGCCACAGCTAAGACCCAGCGCAGCCAAAATAAGTAAATAATTAATTATTTAAAAAAAAAAAAAAAGAAGTGGGTTAGATGTAAGACAATAATGAGTAACCAGGACTATGGTGAACAAGATTGTTCATAAAGATTGAAGGTAAATAATCAGAGATCTTTCAATTTATGTGTGAGTAAAAATCTTGAATTTGGAATTTGTGTTGGCAATAGGTCTAAAAATTTTTAAACACTGTATGAATCCAATAAAACCTACCTGTGGATTGGATAAAACCTTAAGACCACCAAAGTTGACTTTTGATGTAAACCATTTACAATGTGATGGTTTCTTTACTCTTCTGCACTTCCTAAAAATGTTTGCTTATGTGTGATTTACACATTGATCACATAACTCAGATAGCTCTGGGCCTAACTGATAGAAAAGGAGTTAAGAAAATCATTCATTCAAAACCTAAGAAGCAAAAATATGGCTTGGCATCTCAAAGATTGGTAACTTCAACTGAAACTAAGTATTTACCAGGAGCCCATTGAGGCATCACCCTCTTCTCAGGACCAGGAATTTAGAGAGAGAAGCCAGGCAGCATGGCAATGAAGCAGGGAAGACAGGAGTAATCAAATATACTTAATTTAATTACTCAATTCCTTCCACTAAGCAAACTTCTTGAGTGTGCTATGCCTTAACAGCACTAGGTTAGGCCCAGGTTTACAAATATTTGCAGATGAAAATTCCTGTGTGTCAGCATATTAGGAAGGGAGATTCTTCAGCAAGAAGACTTGTTGAGGGAGTGATCTCAGGAGAAAAATTTTAAGGAGAGACGAAAGCAGAATATGTCAGATGAAGAACCTAGGCAAAGACATGGTTTCATGAGAAGTTTAGCCTCAGCTTGATCCCATGAGGAGTATGAATCTCAACACAGGGGTTTGCCAGTCTACAGACAGGGTAGTGGGGGTAGGCTATTACATCCTAATATCAGTAAGTCATTTGTTAGAGCTGCTGGAAGGGGGGCTATAACCTCCTAGTGTCTTCAGGTGTGATGGCTCCAGTTAGCCAAGAGCAGTCTTCCAGTGAAGAGTAATGAAAGTTAATACCAACACCACAGCTGTGTGCCTGGCTTGGTAGAGGCAATCTGGACAACAATAGAATATGTTGCACCCTGTGTTCAAAGAGATTAGAAATTAGTAGGGGAGACAGCCAAGTATACAAAAAGGCATGAGGAATGCTATAACCGAGATGGTTTTTAAATGCCATGGGAATAGAGGGGAGTAAGGAGTAGGTAAGGGGAGATTGGCAGACTTCATAAAGGACCTAGTAATGAAGCTGATCAGTGAACATGCGTATGAATATTTCAGGTGGAGGAAGTCATTCAGAACAGAAGCAATAACTTGTATAGAGGCCTAAAGGAGTGAGAGAATATTCAGGTCTACCAGGCACTGAAATGAAAAGTGTTTCCTGAGGAGCTAAAACTGGAAAAGTTACCATAACTAAAGAGAGTCTTTATTATTATGCCTAGATATTTGGACTCTTTCTTCAAAGTGGTATGTAAGCATTAAGCGTTTTAGCCAAAGAAGAGGACTTATACAAATAAAAGAGAGAAATAAATATACTATATATGTGCCTACACCAAAAGAGATCCAGAACAGAAGCAAAATGCAAGGCTGTAACTCCATGTTTGCAGTGTGGAATGCATCCTTAATCCTCTGGGTGACTGCAGAAGAAGTTGCAGGAGTGAACACAGATAATTATTTTTATTATAGAACCAGTGGGAGGCAGCATCATTTAGTGGAAATTGCATTAATTAGTATATAAGAGAAATATCCCTCTATTTTATCCCCTTCAAATTCTGAAACAATCACGCTTTTTTGGAAAAAATTCTTCTTAATCTGAAAAATAGATGAAACAGGGCACTTATAATACACAAGGCATAGGCAGTGATTCCTTTTTCAGCTCATGAAAAAAAGATTATTGATCACAAGCGTCTTGAAAATATCTTCATGGTATTTGGCTAACTGCCATTCATGCCAGTCAGTTGAAAATAATGGTCTCTAGCAGCACAGTAGCTATACCAAGCTTTCTGTAAGAAGGACAACTTTAAGGAAGGAAATCTTGGTGAAAGCTTATTACGAAATTTAGGGATTGCCAGGGCAAACAATATTTGATTTGATAATTATCATTATTATTATTAAATTTTAATACATTCCATATTCAGGACAAAGATTTTAATGGCAACTCTGGTGAATAAAAGAAGGCTTGAGAAAACAACACTGAGGGAAATAATTAAAATTAAAAGCCTGTTAACTTATCTTAAAGGGGATATATATATATATCACGGTTCAGACAGCTTCTTAGCACTGATTTATAGATTAACGGTTGTAATGGTTACTGTGGTGAGCCATTCAGATTTCCCCTTCAAAACAGAGGCATTCATTTCCCCAGGGGCTGGAAGTGTCATAGAGACATTCAAGTCCCTCTCCAAGAGCTACCCTCTGCCAAAAAAGCTGCCTCACCCAAGGTCATGACTGTATTAATTTATTATTTATCAGCTCTAGATTCACCCTTCAATACCTACTCTGCAATAACGGACAGAATTCTTTAAGCATTTCTCCTTTGTGGTGAACACGATGTTAAGCTTTCTCACTAGAGGTCGCTGTCGTGACATTGCAGGAGAAAGAAATTTCTGCTGATTCCTGCGGCTGTGCCACTAGTCAGAGGTGTGAGTTTGAGGACCTCAGGTGGTATTCTGCCCCAGCCAGGTGTGAAGAACATGCAGTCCCTTGGCGACCTTACAGCTCTGGCTTTGCCTGTTGATCACCTCCCCCGGCCCTCCCAACACTATCATATGGTCCCAGCCTTTCTTTAGCACTGATGCCCACACTTTTTTCTGCACACCCATTCTACCCACCCACCTTATGTTGCTTGTTTGCTTGATCAGTGACTATGGACCTAGCTCCGCCTAGAGAACCCAGCAAAATTTTTGGCATCCAATGAGCTGCAACTCCACCTTCTCCAATGAAATCTGCATGCTTGCCCTGGGGAAGAAGGTCCCCTTCCAAGTTGGTATCTCCTTGGGTACTGTCTCCTCAGCCACAGGGCACCATATAGAGTTCTCTTACATCTTATAATTATTCTTTTATCATAGCTTAATAGTTATTTATATTAAATTCCCCTGTTTTAACTATAGTTTCTCTGGGTCCCAGTACTTCCTTCTATAAAACAGGCACTAAAAACCCACAAAGATCACATGTTGTTTCTGAGGATCAATTGATATGATGTATGTACAGCATTTTGTTAAGCGCAATGTGCAATATAAATGCAAGCTATTTTATTTTTATATTAATAAATAATGGTAAATGACTGACTTTGCAAACTTCATATCTGATTATTGATACAAATGTTTGGTTATTATGCCACCACCATTCCTGATTCTGAAAAATAGTCTAGTTGTTTGTGGCTTATTTTCAAATTGTCATTCTCAGTCATGCAGAAAAGTTGAAAATGCAGGCTGTGATATGATGAAACATCCCCTTCTCTATCATAAAATTTTACTTAGAGGAAGAATTCTGACTGAAGTGCCCTAAGAACATGATAAACAGTTGAAGACTAGAAGTGCAAAATCACCCAAGCAAGTTTACAAAGCTTAGAAATCCCAGGCAGTTGATATTTATCACACAGCTGAATGCTAATGCATCCAGGAAAATAACATCAGCTCCAGATGCAACTATTAGGTATGTGCTTTGGGACAGGTCATCTGTGCTTTTCATCTGCCAAATGAATCCTTTAAAGGGAGTGCATGATGAACTTTGGTGAGAAAAGGAATATGGAGAATTTAAACACAACTATTAATTTTGTCTTACCTCTGGAAATACTCCGACCTAAATAACACATAAATATATTAATTTAATGTTATTTTTCACTTGGTAAATGGCTTTGAAATATTATCAACTATTCAAATTAGTAGTATAGAAAAAAACTGAGTCAAGAAATTGAAACGTAAATCCTTCTGTATGAATTGTGCAAGTGATTTTGAAATATTTTAAGTATCCAATTCAAAGGTGTAAAAAAGAATAAAAGCAGTCAAAAGAGTCAAACATAACTTTTTCTGTACCAAAGCTACTTCCCTCAACTTGAATGGTCAAAATATTATAGGTATTTTTGGTTAGATTATCTTGTTATCAAACAATTTTTAATGTCCTTCATGGTATTTCAAAGACAGTAAAAATGTGAAAATTGAATGTTTACCTTTGGTAATATCGTAATTATTTAAAATGCCTTTATGAGTGAATTTAGACTAAGTAATAGTGACATTTTCATGTTCTAGGAGAGTATTTCACCAATTGAAAGGAATATAATGGTGTGCATTACTACCACATGTGTCTGAATCTGAATAAAAATTGCTATTGCTATTAAATTTGTTGTCCCAAGTTTAATTCTGCAGGAGCAGTTGCTGCCACAGAGTTTGGAGACAAGATGTTTATTAGAGGATGGCTGATGACAAGGGCTGGCCAACATAACTGGCTGGGTAGGTCACTGTCTACTTTGCTGTTTAGTGCCTCTACCACGGCGGATGATTACTTTTGAGTGTTACAGTGATACAAAGACCTTCTATTTACACTTCATGCCCATTCTTGTAGGTACCTCCATATGCCTCTACCTTAGAACTTCTTTTTCCTAACCTTCCACTCTTTTTCCTTCCAGGCCCCTGACAAGCTGGCCAGACTATTTGCCACTGTCCATGAGTCTGTATATACTTTGAACTTGGGATACTCCTCTTTTTACACAAAAGGTATGACTAGGTGAACTGCCTTAAGCTCTGTTCACTGGGAAGATTTTCTTTACCACTGTCTCTCAAGGTCATTACTGTGTGAGGTGGTAATTCAACTACTACCCACTTTTCAACTTGTGGCCACATGCTAAGCCAAACAATGTGTAAACCATTCTTGGGCTTTTTTCTCCTCCTTCAGATGATGATATAGCCTTCTCCCATGTAGCCATAGGAGTGAGCTGAGAGTGATGCTGACAGTGATGGGGGGCTGGGTTACCTGTCATGGAGCTTACTTCTGGCCACTACTCCTTTTCATGCTCGATACTGGATGTACCATTGCCATCTTACATTTGATTTTTGCTGGATTTATCCAACCTTATGATTTGGTGACTCTCACAGGTTCTAACTCATGATGAACAGCTCTGGCCATATGGTGACTTGGTGTCCTACGGGCAATCATTCCATCTCCACCAGAAGTTGTTTTTCCAAAGGAATATAATTATTTGTTGCTGATGGCAATGCTTTGTTTCAGAACCGCCAGGATCTTGTATTGTGATTCTGTTACTAGGGCTTGCCACAATTTCCACACAACATCTTTTCCCATTGTTGATATTTCCAACATGATAGCGTCTGCCAAATCTTATGGCCTAAGCAGAAAGGCTGCTTGCACTGCGGTACTGAACTGCTGCAGAGCCCTCTTATTCTCTGTTTCCTGTTCAAAGCCAGCAGCCTTTCATGCTACACAATATTTGGGTGGGAGCAGTATTCCTAAGTGTGGAATGTGCTCCTTTTAGAACCTGAAGAGACCTGCTTGCCTTTTACATTGGAGGGAATGTCTCAGCATGCCCTGACTAGAGGACTTCTAAAATTTTAAGGCTGTCATTGGCTCTGCATCTTTGCAGGGTTTATCTCCTATTTCTTGTGAACTTGTGTGTTTTTCCAAGGCCTCTATATTCTAGCCATCTCTTGCTTCTTTATGCTACCAAAGATGTTCGTGGACTTTCACACTTGGCTTTCAATTGTCTGCTATTCTCCCTCAGCTGCTTGTTATCATTTTGTACTGGGACAGTGGCACTTAGCTATAGCTATCCAATCCCATTATCTTTTTTTTTGTCCATGAGAGAAACCCCTGCATTCCCAGATCAGAGTGGGTTTAATCTTTTAACAACTTTATTGAGATATAATTCACATACCATATCATTCATCCATTTATAAAGTCTACATTCAATATTGTTTAGTATATTTACAGTGTTGTACAACCATCACCATGATTTAACTTTATAATATTTTTGTACCCCTGAAAGAAAACCACGCCCATTAGCAATCATCTCACCACCCTACCTGCTACTCCCAGCCCTAACAACCATTAACTAACTTTGTATCTCTATAAATTTGCCTATTCCAGACATTTGATATAAATGAAATAATACAATATGTGGTTTTAAGTGACTGGCCTCTTTCATTTAGTATAATATTTTTTCAAGGTTCATTCATGTGGTACCATGTATCAGTACTTAATTTCTTTTTATTCTTGAATAATATTTAATTGTATGAACACATCACATTTTATTTATTCATTCATCAGTTGATGGACATTTAGGTTGGTTCCACTTTTGGCTATATCAGTAATGATGCTATGAACATTTCTGTACAAGTTTTTGTGTAGACATATTGTTTCCTTTCCTTAGGAATACACCTAGGAATGGGATTTCAGGGTCATATATCAATAGTAACTCTATGACTAAATTTTTGAGGAACTGTTTTCTAATGAGACTGGGCCATTTTTCATTCCATCAGCAAAATATGAGGGTTCCAGTTTCTCCACATCCCTATCAATACTTATTATTGTCTGTATTTTTCATTATAGCCATCCTAACTGGATATGAAGTGGTACCTCATTGTGGGTTGATTTTTATTTCCCTAATGAATAATGATGTTGAGCACATTTTTTGTGCTTCTTTATCCTTTTATGTAATATTTTCTTCATAATTATCACATACCAGGTACATTGCACCTTCTAGGGCATTCCCTTCCATTGCTACACACTACTAACTCACCAGCAGTGAAGGTTTTAACAATTTAATAGCCACCTTGTGACAAGAGCTCGCCATGCTGTACTTGCCACCAGGAGTCTTCATAGAAGTTTGGGTGGTGAGTGATCTAGCTCCAAAACACCATCCTATTGCCTGCTTTCTCAAATCACTCCTGGTGCCAACTCTTGCTGATTGAATTTTCCAGAAGCAGATGTGAGAAAGAGTTTGTGGTATAAGCTATTTTATTAGGAATCAACATTTGTAAAGGGAGATAGAGGAAGGAGGATTGTCAGAGGATGAAGTCAAAGTGAAATGCAGGCCTGACAGACCTGGCTAACCTGGTGGAGAGTTCTGGAACAACACTTGCTCATCACAGTGTCTTGTTTGAGGCCAAAATGGTCAGGTCTTTATATCCTTGTCTGACCCAGCCACCAGATGTGGGCTGCCCTCAGAAGGGTGTACCTCAAGTAAGGCCAATCTCTGCAGATGAGGTAAAACCAGAAGGAGCGGACAGCTGGAGGCTGTCTGCTGACTTCCCTCCCAAAAGCTGGGCAACAAATCTTTTCCTTCCATAGTGATCTGGGTATCGCATCACCATGTCTACCACGTATGTTGTACTTGGATACAACTTAGAGGCCTTCCTAATAATTGTTATATACTATTAAGTAGCTTTTGCTCATGTTGAATAATCTTCAAACATCAAATAATTAAGGGATGAATATGAAGTGTTGACAGATATCATATGCAGGGGTTAATTTCCTCTTTTCAGTTATTTACTTATTTGCATATATTTATATTTTGCTGCCTATTTGTCATTCTGTAGAAATAGAAGTACAAACTGGTTTTCTCTTGATGACACACATAAAATTGCATAGCCTGAGAGAGTTACTTGGTCTTGAATGAAAAAAATCAATCAGTCACTCTCTTTATATATATATGTATACACACACACACACACACACACACACACACACACACACACACTACTCTGGTAGTTTTTATTGCTTAACATTCTTTCTTCTTAAATTTAGATATTGCTCAAAATGATTTTCTCTCATTTGAAAACTCTTGTCTGCAACAGGCACTTAATTTCATGCCAAAGAAGTTTATTATAAAATAAAAGGTAAAATTTTACCCAAAGTTCCACTAGCCTTAAGAGAGAACCACAGACACATTTCTCACATTTTCTAGGCTTTTCTATAATTTGACCTTTTGATATTAGAACATGACTCTTTCGATATTCAACTGTTATATTGCAAATGCACTGAACTTTCATGTTTTGGACATTCACTCTTGGGTGTAGAATTGACTGAAATAAAATGTAATACAATATGCACTTTGAAGAACCTAAATCAATTTAGGCCATTTTGTTACAGAGAAACAAATGTACTTATAAAAGGCAAATCGTATTGGAATTCCTACCTTAAGTGGCAGGTACACTACCCATTTATACTTAATACAAAGTAGTTTCAAATATGCTTATATAGAGGTGAATAACAAGGAAAAATACTTTTAATACACATTTATATATTGCTTTCTAGGCAATGACTTTCTCGTACAATATGTATTTTATTTTTTTCTCAACAAGTAGACATTTCATTTGATATGCTCTAATGGCTTCTGTATTTTAATAACTTGTATATTTATTTAACTAAAGAGGGTCCAGTATCTGTCTCTTATTCTAAGTATTTTACACTGGTCTATGTTTTCAACACTTTAACTTCGATGTGTCTGTATGTTGCCTGAAAATTGTGAATTCCAGTGAGTTGAAATGAAAGGCAAATGAAAGTGAATTTTTAGCATGAGAAAGAGTGGTAAGTTCTTATCCCAACTGAAATGCACACACACACACATACACACACTGAGACACACACACACACACACACACACACACACACACACACAACATGGGCTTCTATGCTATATCAAGACACCAGGGAGTTTATTTGATTTTTCTTCTCCTGTATAGAATTTATCACAGTAAATAAGAGATGGACTAGAAATGGGTCGATGGGCCCATCTCAGCTACCAGAATCACAGGATTACTTCTCATCCTAAAAGGCCCAAACAAAATAGTTGCTAAAGAACAGAATGGTAAATTTCCTCTGTGGGAACACAGTTGTCCGTCCATACAACTCAACTGCTAGTAATTTGGTGGCATACTTTCTTTAAAATCCTTTTCAGTCCTGGCAAATTCCTGAAGAGAGGTGATTCTTGTTAAGTGAAATCTTATGACTTCCTATTCTTTTTTCTGCCTCTGAGTTGAGATAAAATGTGGGCTACAACTTAAATTGAAATAATTACTCTCTTAAGAAAAATAAGTATAGGAATAAATTGGATCTGTATTATATGAGATATTGAGATACTGTCAAATTATCAGTCCTTCATTCTTCTCCCCTGTCATCATGTCTCTGCGTTTGTTTGTTCTAGCACTAGATGACAACCTTGGCAGCAGAAACTACTGATTTACATCTCTTCTATTAATGGGACATCTAGAGAACTCAGGAATATATATCTGGTTATGGGGGAAAAAACGTGCTTTATTTACCAAAACATGTTTATTTTAATGAACAACCATCATATATGTGAGGCATATATATATGAAACCAGATATGACTTAGAAGGAGTTCTTTGAAACTAAGGTTTATGTCATAAGAAAGAGCATTAAACTCCCTAAAATAATTTAATAATCTTGCTCATTTTTTTTTTCAGATATAGAAGATTTTCTTTCCATAAATCTCTTTTCTTCAAATCAAGCTTCAAAGCTTTTAGCTGATCTGGTTTACCTCTGTCCGTGGCAAAATTTTTGAGAACCATAACTTGGCCTTAAAGCATGACATGAATCAAAGTCTTGCCTTTAAATAAATAATTTAAAATACTGTATTATCTAAATAAGTCATTCTTTCTGAGTGCTGGCACTACAAACTATTCTCTTTAGTCAGAACTATAACTTAAACTGAAACTCAGTTACAACAGCTAGAAGCTAGATTTTCTATTTTTTTTGTCCTCATGACATTTTTATCCAATTAAGAGGCATGTGGAGCAAGGATCAGGTACAGGAACTAGTTGGCACTCAGTTCCTAATTCTTTTCCCTTCTCTCTCACATCTTACCAAGACTCTGGAACCTAAAATGTATGCACAGGGTAGTTAATTTTTTTTTTTTTTTTTTTTTTTCCGGAAACCAATTGAACTTGTATTGACACCAGCTACATGACTCTTCTTAGTAGCCTTATGGCAATGGATAAAGTGGCTTGACCCAAGATAACACTGATTAGACTTAGCAATGTTACTTTTAAATAAAACCAACCCTATTTTCCCCAAGGTGGCTTAGATTTCATAATGGTCACAAACTAATACTACAAATAAAACATTTAAAATTTTGGTCCAAGCCTTTTCTATCCTCCCACACTTGAAAGGTACCTGATGAACACCAATTTCCCAATCCTAGCATCACTAGCTTACAAACCTTAGGGTTAAAAACTCCCTTCTCATTTACCTAATGTTCAATTTCCATCAGTTTCAATATACACTAGTGTAAATACCATGACTATTTTGCATGAAGTTAAGCATTCTACAGATCACAGAGTCATGGGATTGAACCAGGAGCTCCCATCTTTTTTTTTTTTTTTTGAAAATTAATTTTACTTATTTATTTATTTGGCTGTGTTGGGTCTTTGTTGCTGTGCACGGGCTTTCTCTAACTGTGTGGCGAGCGGGGGCTACTCTTCGTTGTGGTGCATGGGCTTCTCATTGTGGTGGCTTCTCTTCTTGTGGAGCACGGGCTCTAGGCACGCGGGCTTCAGTAGTTGTGGCTCGCGGGCTTCAGAGCACAGGCTCAGTAGTTGTGGCGCACGGGCTTAGTTGCTCCGCGGCATGTGGGATCTTCCCGGACCAGGGCGCGAACCCATGTCCCCTGCATTGGCAGGCGGATTCTCAACCACTGCGCCACCAGGGAAGCCCTGCTCCCATCTTTTATGTGAACTTCAGTGGTACCATGGAGGCCAAGGCAATTTATTAGGTTAACCAGGATTTGTTTCAATTTGTAAGAGAAATATCTTGCAACAGGTTTATTCAATTCTCATAAAAAATGGTGGTATTCCTTTACTTTTCGCCTTTTGGAAGCAGCAGTTACATATATGGAATAGTAGATTAAGTTTAAAAATGTGGGCCTTGGTCAACTTTATTTTTCTGCATATGATCATGATAAAGGATCATGACATCCTTCACATTTCCAAGGAAAACCTAATTTAAAGTTTGTCCTTGCCAAACTCCATAAAACAGCCATTTTAGAGTAAACCAGCAGAGCATTGCATCACCCCAATAAAGCTGTAGGTTTCATCACATGCACCAACAAATCTACATGGCTAGTTTCTGCACTCCTCTTTTACAGAATTTTACACCTATTGTACCAAACAGCATTTTGAACACGGACATATCAACTCCCTAATAAAGCAAAAACAAAAGCATTTCCCTTATTAGAAACAAGATACACCATCACTTAAAGTCTTGAAACATTATTCCACTTTAACTTTCAGAATTTGACAATGCATTCAATGAAACAATCTGCAGACAGCTAGTTTTAACAGACAGATTAAAAAACACTTTTAAGCAGACATGGATGTCCTAAACTGTTTATTAGGTAAGAATTTTACAAACATTACTTAAATTATCGGTAGCGGTGGAGCTGGAGAGTATTGCGCCTTCTCCAGGCTGTGCGGTGAGAACCGTGGATCCTGTGGTGGAACTTGTGGCCCTTGCCAAGGCTGCGGCTCTTCCTGCCTGCAGACGTCAGCCCCCACATCTCCCTGTGCTTGTGGACTGGTTTGGTGATCCACTGGGTGTCAGGGTTTCTTCTGATAGCTTTATGGAATGGATCGATGAGGATAACCTCAAAAAATCTGTACGTAGAATCTTCACCAACCGAGTAAGAATTCAGGACCCTCAGGGCCCCACAGTGGCGTCCAGCTCGCTCCTTGGCAACAGACTGAAGGCTTCGAGCAAACTTGAGCTGGTTGACACCATGGTTGACAGGCGTGCTGTAGGTGGCGCCCTTAGGAACTGGGCGTTTGCAGCCACCGCGGCGCACACGAATCCGATATATGACATAACCTTGCTTGGCCTTGTAGCCCAGCCTGCGCGCCTTGTCGGGCCGGGTGGGGCGGGGGGCCGTGCAGCGCTGAGAGCCGGCAGTACTGCCAGCAGCGCACCCTGAGCAGAAAGCGCATCACGTCCGACTGCTTCTTCCTCCATAGCTCCCGGATGTTCTTGTAAGCGGCCGTCTCGGCTCACCTGCTGGCTGCCGCCAAATGGAAAGGAAGGACCCTTTCGGTAGCTAATTTTTAACCTCTGCTGTCATGAAGAGTTTGTAGCTTAGAAACCAGTTCAATTCATCATCCGTGTATTAAGCACCCATTATGAACAAGCCACTATGTTAGGGATTCAAAGATGAAGAGGACATTGCCTTATCCTAATGAAATTATATCAAATTGGACTTCTACATACTGCATACAGTTAAAACCACTTCCTTACCACCACTAACCCCAATCACGTTTTCTTTTGTATTAAGAACTAGATATATCTGTATGGGTCCCTGTTCATTGCCTGCTCTCAGATCTCTTTGAAGCCTGTTTCTATTGCCTGTAGCTTAGATCTTTCTCCCCTCTTTCTGAATGCCAGAGCTCAGCCACATGCAGACACCATTTTGACCTAATAAACTGATGGATAACTTAATCTGAGTCTCAGCAGACAGGATGCCTCTTTATTATATAATTATATAACCCAGATTAGGCAGGAATCTTAAGTTTTCAGTATCTGTGGCCAATATTCTTTCTGTCTTTCATTGACTTTGTTATTGTTTGAGATCATTTGTCAGGATCCATATACTTCCTTGTATGACGGAGTGTCTAACTTCAGGAGGTTATATTCACAAAGACTGTTTAGAATCTAAATGTTTGGGGAGATCTTCAAGATGGCGGAAGACTAAGACGTGGAGATCACCTTCCTCCCCACAGATACATCAGAAATACATCTACGTGTGGAACAACTCCTACAGAACACCTACTGAACGCTGGCAGAAGACCTCAGACCTCCCAAAAGGCAAGAAACTCCCCACATACCTGGGTAGGGCAAAAGAAGAAAGAAAAAACAGAGACAAAAGAATAGGGACGGGACCTGCACCAGTGGGAGGGAGCTGTGAAGGAGGGAAGCTTTCCACACACTAGGAAGCCCCTTCGCGGGCGGAGACTGTGGGAGGCGGAGGGGGGAAGCTTCGGAGCCACGGAGGAGAGCGCAGCCACAGGGGTGCGGAGGGCAAAGCGGAGAGATTCCCGAACAGAGGCTCGGCGCCGAGCAGCACTCACCAGCCCGAGAGGCTTGTCTGCTCACCCGCCGGGGCGGGCGGGGCTGGGAGCTGACGCTCGGGCTTCGGTCGGATCTCAGGGAGAGGACTGGGGTTGGCGGCGTGAACACGGCCTGAAGGGGGCTAGTGCGCCACAGCTAGCCGGGGGGGGGGAGTCCGGGAAAAGGTCTGGAGCTGCCGAAGAGGCAAGAGACTTTTTCTTGCCTCTTTTTTCCTGGTGCGCGAGGAGAGGGGATTCAGAGCGCCCCTTAAAGGAGCTCCAGAGACGGGCGCGAGCCGCGGCTATCAGCGCGGACCCCAGAGACGGGCATGAGATGCTAAGGCTGCTGCTGCCGCCACCAAGAAGCCTCTGTGCAAGCACAGCTCACTCTCCACACCGCCCCTCCCGGGAGCCTGTGCAGCCCGCCACTGCCAGGGTCCCGTGATCCAGGGACAACTTACCCGGGAGAACACACGGCGCGCCTCGGGCTGGTGCAACGCCATGCCGGCCTCTGCCGCCGCAGGCTCGCCCCACCTCCGAACCCCTCCCTCCCCCCGCCTGAGTGAGCCAGAGCCCCCGAGTCAGCTGCTCCTTTAACCCCGTCCTGTGTGAGCGAAGAACAGACGCCCTCAGGCGACCTACACGCAGAGGCGGGGCTAAATCCAAAGCCGAACCCCAGCAGCTGTGCAAACAAAGAAGAGAAAGGGAAATCTCTCCCAGCAGCCTCAGGAGCAGCGGATTAAAGCTCCACAATCAACTTGGTGTACCTGCATCTGTGGAATACCTGAATAGAAAACGAATCATCCCAAATTGAGGAGATGGACTTTGGGAGCAACGATATATATATTTTTTTCCTTTTTCTCTTTTTGTGAGTGTGTATGTGTATGCTTCTCTGTGTGATTTTGTCTCTATAGCTTTGCTTTTACCATTTCTCATAGGGTTCTGTCAGTCCCTTTTTTTCTGTATTTTTTTTTAGTATAGTTTTTAGCACTTGTTATCATTTGTGGATTGGTTTTTTGTTTTGGTTGCTCTCTTCTTTTGTTCCTTCTTTTTTTTAAGTTACTTTTTAATTTTTTTATTTTTAATAATTATTTTTATTTTAATAACTTTTATTTATTTATTTATTTATTTATTCTTCCTTTCTTTCTTTTTTTCTCCCTTTTATTCTCAGCCAGCTGGATAACAGGGTATTGGTGCTCTGGCTGGGTGTCAGGCCTGAGCCTCTGAGGTGGGAGAGCCGAGTTCAGGACATTGGTCCACCAGAGACCTCCCAACTCCACGTAATATCAAACGGCGAAAATCTCTCAGAGATCTCCATCTCAACGCCAAGACCCAGCTCCACTCAACGATCAGCAAGCTACAGTGCTGGACGCCCCATGCCAAACAACTAGCAAGACAAGAACACAACCCCACCCACTAGCAGAAAGGCTGCCTAAAATCATAAGGTCACAGACACCCCAAAACACACCACCGGACATGGACCTGCCCACCAGAAAGAAAAGATCCAGCCTCATCCACCAGAACACAGGCACAAGTCCCCTCCACCAGGAAGCCTACACAACCCACTGAACCAACCTTAGCCACTGGGGTCAGACACCAAAAACAACAGGAACTAAGAACCTGCAGCCTGCGAAAAGGAGACCCCAAACACAGTAAGTTAAGCAAAATGAGAAGACAGAGGAACACACAGCAGATGAAGGAGCAAAGTAAAAACCCACCAGATGAAACAAATGAAGAGCAAATAGGCAGTTTGCCTAAAAAAGATTCAGAGTAATGATAGTAAAGATGATCCAAAATCTTGGAAATAGAATGGAGAAAATACAAGAAACGTTTAACAAGGACCTAGAAGAACTAAAGAGCAAACAAACAATGATGAACAACACAATACATGAAATTAAAAATTCTCTAGAAGGAATCAATAGCAGAATAACTGAGGCAGAAGAATGGATAGGTGACCTGGAAGATAAAATAGTGGAAATAGCTACTGCACAGCAGAATAAAGAAAAAAGAATGAAAAGAATTGAGAACAGTCTCAGAGACCTCTGGGACAACATTAAATGCACCAACATTCAAATTATAGGGGTCCCAGAAGAAGAAGAGAAAAAGAGAGGGACTGAGAAAATATTTGAAGAGATTATAGTTGAAAACTTCCCTAATATGGGAAAGGAAATAATTATGTCCAGGAAGCACAGAGAGTCCATACAGGATAAATCCAAGGAGAAACACAAGACACCTATTAATCAAACTACCAAAAATTAAATACAAAGAAAAATAGTAAAAGCAGCAAGGGAAAAACAACAAATAACATACAAGGGAATCCCCATAAGGTTAACTGCTGATCTTTCAGCAGAAACTCTGCAAGCCAGAAGGGAGTGGCAGGACATATTTAAAGTGATGAAAGGGAAAAACCTACAACCAAGATTACTCTACCCAGCAAGATTCGACGGAGAAATTAAAACGTTTACAGACAAGCCAAAGCTACGAGAATGAAGCACCACCAAACCAGCTTTACAACAAATGCTAAAGGAACTTCTCTAGGCAGGAGACACAAAAGAAGGAAAAGACCTACAATACCAAACCGAAAACAATTAAGAAAATGGTAATAGGAACATACATATCGATAATTACCTTAAATGTAAATGGATTAAATGCTCCCACCAAAAGACATAAAGACATAGACTGGCTGAATGGATACAAAACAAAACCCGTATATATTCTGTCTACAAGAGACCCACTTCAGACCTAGGGACACATACAGACTGAAAGTGGGGGGATGGAAAAAGATATTCCATGCAAATGGAAATCAAAAGAAAGCTGGAGTAGCAATTCTCATATCAGACAAAATAGACTTTAAAATAAAGACTATTACAAGAGACAAAGAAGGACACTACGTAATGATCAAGGGATCGATCCAAGAAGAAGATATAACAATTGTAAATATTTACGCACCCAACATAGGAGCACCTCAATACCTAAGGCAAATGTTAATGGCCATAAAAGGGGAAATTGACAGTAACACAATCATAGTAGGGGACATTAACACCCCACGTTCACTAATGGACAGATCATCCAAAATGAAAATAAATAAGGAAACACAAGCTTTAAAGGACACATTAAACAAGATGGATTTAATTGATATTTATAGGACATTCCATCCAAAAAAAACAGAATACACTTTCTTCTCAAGTGCTCATGGAACATTCTCCAGGATACATCATATCTTGGGTCACAAATCAAGCCTTCATAAATTTAAGAACATTGAAATCGTATCAAGTATCTTTTCCGACCACAACACTATGAGACTAGATATCCATTACAGGAAAAAATTCGTAAGAAATACAAACACATGGAGGCTAAACAATACACTACTAAATAACCAAGAGATCACTGAAGAAATCAAAGAGGAAATCAAAAAATACCTAGAAACAAATGACAATGAAAACACGACGATGACCCAAAACCTATGGGATGCAGCAAAAGCAATTCTAAGAGGGAAGTTTATAGCAATACAATCCTACCTCAAGAAACAAGAAACATCTCAAACAAACAACCTAACCTTACACCTAAAGCAATTAGAGAAAGAAGAACAAAAAAACCCCAAAGTTAGCAGAAGGAAAGAAATCATAAAGATCAGATCAGAAAGAAATGAAAAAGAAATGAAGGAAACAATAGCAAAGATCAATAAATCTAAAAGCTATTTCTTTGAGAAGATAAAAAATATTGATAAACCATTAGCCAGACTCATCAAGAAAAAAAGGGAGAAGACTCAAATCAATAGAATTAGAAATGAAAAAGGAGAAGTAACAACTGACACTGCAGAAATACAAAGGATCATGAGAGATTACTACAAGCAACTATATGCCAATAAAATGGACAACCTGGAAGAAATGGACAAATTCTTAGAAAAGCACAACCTTCTGAGACTGAACCAGGAAGAAATAGAAAATATAAACAGATCAATCACAAGCACTGAAATTGAGACTGTGATTAAAAATCTTCCAACAAACAAAAGCCCAGGACCAGATGGTTTCACTGGCTAATTCTATCAAACATTTAGAGAACAGCTAACACCTATCCTTCTCAAACTCTTCCAAAATATAGCAGAGGGAGGAACACTCCCAAACTCATTCTATGAGGCCACCATCACCCTGATACCAAAACCAGACAAAGATGTCACAAAGAAAGAAAATTACAGGCCAATATCACTGATGAACATAGATGCAAAAATGCTCAACAAAATACTAGCAAACAGACTCCAACAGCACATTAAAAGGATCATACAGTATGATCAAGTGGGGTTTATCCCAGGAATGCAAGGATTCTTTAATATATGCAAATCAATCAATGTGATACACCATATTAACAAATTGAAGGATAAAAACCATATGATCATTTCAATAGATGCGGAAATAGCTTTTGACAAAATTCAACACCCATTTATGATAAAAACCCTCCAGGAAGTAGGCATAGAGGGAACATACCTCAACATAATAAAGGCCATATATGACAAACCCACAGCCAACATTGTTCTCAATGGTGAAAAACTGAAACCTTTTCCACTAAGATCCGGGAGAAGACAAGGTTACCCACTCTCACTACTGTTACTCAACATAGTTTTTGAAGTTTTAGTTACAGCAATCGGAGAGGAAAAAGAAATAAAAGGAATCCAAATCAGAAAAGAAGAAGTAAAGCTGTCACTGTTTGCAGATGACATGATACTATACATAGAGAATCCTAAAGATGCCACCAGAAAACTACTAGAGCTAATCAATGAATTTGGTTAAGTAGCAGGATACCAAATTAATGCACAGAAATCTCTTGCATTTGTATATACACTAATGATGAAAAATCTGAAAGAAAAATTAAGGAAACACTCCCATTTACCATTGCAACAAAAGAATAAAATACCTAGGAATAAACCTACCTAAGGAGACAAAATACCTGTATGCAGAAAACTATAAGACACTGATGAAAGAAATTAAAGATGATACAAACAGATACAAACAGAGAGGTATACCATATTCTTGGATTGGAAGAATCAACATTGTGAAAATGACTATACTAACTACCCAAAGCAATCTACAGATTCAATGCAATCCCTATCAAACTACCAATGGCATTTTTCACAGAACGAGAACAAAAAATTTCACAATTTGTATAGAAACACAAAAGACCCCGAATAGCCAAAGCAATCTTGAGAAAGAAAAACGGAGCTGGAGGAATCAGGCTCCCTGACTTCAGACTATACTACAAAGCTACAGTAATCAAGACAGTCTGGTACTGGCACAAAAACAGAAATATAGATCAATGCAACAGGATAGAAAGCCCAGAGATAAACCCATGCACATATGGTCACCTTATTTTTGATAAAGGAGGCAAGAATATATAATGGGGAAAAGACAGCCTCTTCAATAAGTGGTGCTGGGAAAACTGGACAGCTACATGTAAAAGAATGAAATTAGAACACTCCCTAACACTATACACAAAAATAAACTCAAAATGGATTAAAAACCTAAATATAAGGCCACACACTGTAAAACTCTTAGAGGAAAACATAGGCAGAACACTCTATGACATAAATCACAGCAAGATCCTTTTTGACCCACCTCCTAGAGAAATGGAAATAAAAACAAAAATAAACAAATGGGACCTAATGAAACTTAAAAGCTTTTGCACAGCAAAGGAAACCATAAACAAGACGAAAAGACTACCTTCAGAATGGGAGAAAACATTTGCAAATGAAGCAAGTGACAAAGGATTAATCTCCAAAATTTACAAGCAACTCATGAGCTCAATATCAAAGAAACAAACAACCCAATCCAAAAATGGGCAGAAGACCTAGATAGACATTTCTCCAAAGAAGATATACAGATAGCCAACAAACACATGAAAGAATGCTCAACATCATTAATCATTAGAGAAATGCAAATCAAAACTACAATGAGGTATCACCTCACACCAGTCAGAATGGCCATCGTCAGAAAATCTACAAATAATAAATGCTGGAGAGGTGTGGAGAAAAGGGAACCCTCTTGCACTGTTGGTGGGAATGTAAATTGATACAGCCACTATGGAGAACAGTATGGAGGTTCCTTAAAAAACTAAAAATAGAACTACCATACGACCCAGCAATCCCACTACTAGGCATATACCCTGAGAAAACCATAATTCAAAAAGAGTCATGTACCACAATGTTCATTGCAGCTCTATTTACAATAACCAGGACATGGAAGCAACCTAAGTGTCCATCAACAGATGAATGGATAAAGAAGATGTGGTACATGTATACAATGGAATATTACTCAGCCATAAAAAGAAACAAAATTGAGTTATTTGTAGTGAGGTGGATGGACCTAGAGTCTGTCATACAGAGTGAAGTAAGTCAGAAAGAGAAAAAAATACCATATGGTAATACATATATATGGAATCTAAAAAAAAAAAAAAAGAGGTTCTGAAGAACCTAGGGGCAGGACAGGAATAAAGATGCAGATGTAGAGAATGGACTTGAGGACATGGGGAGGGGGAAGGGTAAGCTGGGATGAAGTAAGAGAGTGACATGGACTTATATATGCTACCAAATGTAAAATAGATAGCTAGTGGGAAGCAGCCGCATAGCACAGGGAGATCAGCTCGGTGCTTTGTGACCCCCTAGAGGGGTGGGATAGGGAGGGTGGGAGGGAGGGAGATGCAAGAGGGAAGAGATATGGGGATATATGTATATGTATAGCTGATTCACTTTGTTATAAAGCAGAAGCTAACACACAATTGTAACGCAATTATACTCCAATGAAGATGTTAAAAATAAATAAAATAAAATAAATGTTTAACTCTAGTAAGATTTTCTAATTTAAAAATAGTATAGAAATTATGCTTGAGATAGGAGGAAGCTTTTACAAAAGTATGCAAAATAAAACATACTTGACTTAAAATATCAATGGGTATCAACGGAACACAGGGTATAATGGGGATAGTAGATGGGGTTTGGGAATGGAATAAAATCCTGATAATATGGTGGCTCCTTTTCTTACTATCTGTGTGATATTCATCAGGTTATTTAAACTCCCATGGCCTCAGTTTTGTTAAATGTATTAAGTACAAAAAGTTAATAATATCCTCTTCTGAGAGTTAGTATAAGGATTAAAGCATTATATAATATTTGTAGGTTGAACCATATGAAAATTTTCAAGATTCAACTTTTGGGAACCTACAAAATTGGCAATTTTCTTATGGTTCACAATCTTAATTATATATAAAGCTCTTTGTACACAGAAACCACTAAATAACGTGTAGCTTTTGTTATTTCTGTGGGAAACCTGGTAAAGAACTTCCCCTTCCATCATACCTCCTACTGCACCTCCAGAAGCTTGGTAGTAGAAACAGAGAATCTGCTTTGTTCTCTTCCCTACCTCTAAAATTGTTATGATTTCCCTACCACAAGTTTTTGGGTGGTGATTCAAGGGTATCCCATAGGGGAGGGGCTAAA